>NC_064810.1:22380818-22690638 GCF_023721935.1 Panthera uncia
TATATATATATATATATATATATCTATATATATGTATATATATATATATATATATATATACACACACACACAAACACACACACACACACACACATATATACATTGCCATATATATATGCTCTCTCTCTCTAGTCAGTTAATATTTTTCTCCATTCTCATATTTTAATTCTGGTAAATGCATATTTTGGTCAGAACCTTTAAAATGTGGTGATTAACATTCAAATATAAACCTCTATTAAGTTGCTATATCATTAAATGAAAATGTGAGATTATGGAGTTGGTAGGATTTGTTTTGGTTTTTATTTACTTTTTTGTTGCTTTTTCAGTTTAGTGTCAGAACAATAAACTGGACTTTGACACCTAAGTCTTCCTGGTCAGTAAAGATTATGGCATTCTTTTAGTACAACAGACTAAGAATACAACAAGGACTATGAAAAGTACTTTCCGCTCATATCAGCTCAGATCCATATGAAATTTTCAAAAGAGAATCCTCCGTATTTCATAGTTGAGGTTTTTAGGATTTTGTTTAGATGTCACATCTGTTTAGTGCATTCTCTCACAAAGTACTGTCATAAGCAGGTTGGGGAATCTAGCAATGAAAAGACAAACTTGGTCTGTATTCTCAAGTTTCCTCAACTTATTTCCTAGGCACCTAACGCTCCTTTAGCTGGGTGCTGAATCATGTTCTCATGGCATCCCTCACTTATCCGTCTCATAAAATTCACTGCACAGTAAAGACAGATCTGTTTGTTTCTCTCTCTCATTGACAATAACTGTGGTAGCTCAATTATTCACAGTTATGTGGGAGGCAGCATAGCATTGGGTGAAGAAACTGGCTTCTACAGTCAAACCACAAGCATTTGAATCCTGGCTTCATAATTTATCAGTTGTATGACCCAGCCAAATTATTTAACCTTGGTGTCCCTGCATTTCCTCTTCTGTAAAATGGAAATGATAAATTAATGCCTGTCTCATAAAGTTGGAGCACAGGATGCATAAAGTAATTTATATAAGGTAATAGCACAGTGCCTAAGATACACTAACTTCTCAAGAACTGTTACCCGTTATTTTCTTCCTATTTTTAGCACGAAGTGTGTCAGGGAATATATGCACAACTGATGCTGGTTGCATGAATTATCATTTGTATTGTCCTATTTAATATAAATACCATAAATACATTTTCAAATTTTAATTTTAAGGATAATTTTATAAAAATTATCTTGCTCTTCCTAGATGATTTTATTTCACATTAGAGAAATCACTATTATTGGGTTATTTCCAATGTTCCATGGAACACTTTGAGCAAGTGACTAAAATGATTTGAATAAGGCATAACGTGCATCTTAGTAAGAAGAATACTGCCCAGCCTGTCAAGCTGTCAAGTGCCAATCTAATCATCGTAACTAAAGGATATTTTTACAAACATATTGGCTTTCTATTGCATTAGGGCTATGATAGCAATTGTGTGTGAAGTAATATTCTAAATTGAAGAGCTAAAATAAAATTGGGTTGGTGAAGATCGCTAATATAACTTAGTCAAAGCCAATTCAACTAGAGCAAAACACTAATGAAGATTTTTAAAACAGACACATGACAAAATTTATAGACGTTATTTGGGATCATGAAATACATTAATAGCTGGTATAATGGAGATGAATATCAAATTTGTCTCTACAATCCAAGACCAGAGTAAAACTGTAGGAATATGTCATTTGAAAATATGTATTTGGAAAATATGGATTCAAACTTAAGTGACCATCAACTTAATATAGACTGTTATATGCACAGGATGTTATATAGGAACCTAATGGTAACCATAAACCAAAAACCCTGTAACAAATGTAGAAAAAATAAAGAGAAAGGAGTCCAGAATAACATTAAAGAAAGCCATCAAATCGCAAGGGAAAAGAGCAAGAGAAAAAGAAAGGAACAGAGAAGAACTACAAAAACAATGGTAAAACAAGTAACAAAATGGTAATAAGTACATACCTATCAGTTATTACTTTAAATGTAAATGGGCTAAATGCTCTGATCAAAAGACATAGGGTGACTGGGTAAAAAAAAAAATGTGTATTCTGAAATTACTATGAAAGTAGCTATCACACTAAATCTCAACCAACTGTTAAAACAGTTTTATACTGTCCAGAGACTTCATGTTATATATATTTGTTTCTTACATTTAGCGAGATGTGTCAAAGTACAAACTAATATGTATTTCCTATTACTGTTGGGAATTTCACCTTGTCATAAAGTTACTAAGTAATTCTCTAAAAGAATCAACATAAGAAGGTATATGTGAACACCAGTTAAATAGATATATTAAATACTTCCTTAGCATCAGTGCTGAGCTATCACTGCTTCAATCATGACCTATTCATTCATTCAAAAAGATTACTAAGTGTCTACTATGTATCAGCAGCTATTGTAGGTGCTAGGGATACAGTTATGAATAATACTAAAATCAAAAATATTCCTGGTAGTCACAAAGATTACACCTAATGGGGTAGGGATAGAGCAGATTGATAAATTAATACAATATATTATCTGCCTAACGATGACAAATACTGTGCAAAAAACAACAGAAAAGGGGATAAGAAATACTGGAAGACTAAGGGGTTGTCACAGAGAATGTAACATTTCAGTAAAGATCTGAGGAAAGTATGAAAAGGCCAAGTTATGAAAGTATCTGGGGAGATGCATTCCAGCAGAAGTTTCAAAAGTGCTGAGGCCCTAATACAAGAATGGGTTTAACTGGTGAGCAGTTGTCCTACAAAGGGTGCATGGCCATCACAGTCATCAGCATAATCATAAAATGCATACTGTGAAAGAATTATTTTATTGCAATGCACCCACCAAAAAAGGCTTAGGTAAGTATGAAAACATTAGTTGTTGCAAATTGTATATTTCTATACCAATATTGCCTATCCCACTTCTATTAAATAAAACATGTAAGATGAGACTAGAATAGGATTTTACTTGCATAAAACCCTGAGATTATGTGCCACAAAATGGTAATTTTGTGAAGAGACACATTCAACTACTACCTATTTACAGAAGAAACCATAGAGTTGTGCCCCGTAAAAGACAATGTGATTTTAGAACTTAAATCAAAAGTAATTTTCGTTCTATCAGCACATTCCCTTATTGCACTGAAATTCAACACTAGGGAATAACATGTGGGAAAGGCATATAAAACTGAGTTTGCATCTTTATAAAATGTAAACCAATCTTTTTTTTTCCCAATGTGAAAATGCATAGTTGTATCCATGAGCTAGGTTTGAGATTATGGCTTGTTTTCAACAAAACTGAGGCTGAAGTATCCATGAACAGAGGAAGACATAAAAAAGAAAAATGTCACTTTCAGGCAGTTGACATGACTGCAGAATACCACAACATTATGTTTTTTAATGTTTGTTTGTTTATTTACTTTATTTATTTATTTTGAGAGAAACAGAGTACAAGCAGGAGAGAGACAGAGAGAGAAGGAGAGAGAGAATCCCAGGTAGGCTCTGTGCTGTCAGCACAGAGCCCAATGCGAGGCTCTATCTCACAAACCCTAAGAACATGACCTGAGCTGAGATCAAGAGTCAGGTGCTTAACCGATCAAGCCACCCAGGCACCCCACCACAACATTCTTTTAAAATATACATGTGCATATACATACCACATGCTTCTAAGAAACATCATATTGATAGCTTTATAATAAGAGAATGTTCCTGAATTGTCCACAGCTTTGCTACTGTATGAGGGCTAAGACATCAATACAATATATATATTTCTCTATAAGACCTTCCGACTTCCTAGGATGACGGCTTTCTATTTTGTATTGCTCTGTTTGTGATATTGTTTTATAGTGTTTTACCACAAGCTACAACTAATACATTAACCTTTGTGAAACAAGGCAAAGAATTAATAAGTAAATGAATGAGAAAAATTTATCCTTCTCCACTCAAAATCTACAAGATTCTCAGCACAGCAAGCAATCAGTTAACATTTGTTGGATAAGTGAATTGTGCATACTCACGGGCAAGGGGAGGAAAACCTATTTTACTTCTTCTGTGTCTCAATTCACAAACTCCTTTGAAAAATTGTGTGTATGGCAAGAGTGATACTGTGTAACTTTGAGGTCTGGATCTTAAGAGTTGCATGGTCTTTCTCAACACCTAGTGGAAGGTTCCTCCTTGGGATCTAGCCATTATTCTCCAAGGAACCCCAAGGAGGGTTGAGAGGAAGCCAATCTGGAAGACAAATGAAGTCCTTGCCCCAAAACTCCAGTTGATGTCTCCTAATTCAGTGACACCACAGTCAAGCATTTAAGGGAGGTCATTTTGAACCTTGTAGGTGCCCCATCTAACAATGAAAGGGAATTCCCAATGAACCAACAACATTATGAGGAATAATACATTGGTTCTTTTACTAACTATGGAGTTTGTGTCTGTTTTTGTTTCACACCAATAGATAACTGAAACAACACATGGGTGGTCCCTCTACAGTGGATACCCTGCTGTTTTCCGGAATAGTCCTGACACTGAAGTTTCCAGGAGATTTATTGTTATTTTTTATTTAAAAAAAAAATTTTAATGTTTATTTATTTTTGAGAGAAAGGGCAGACAGAGCGTGAGTGGGGGAGAGGCAGAGAGAGGGACAGAGAGACACAGAATTTGAAGCAGGCTCCAGGCTCCGAGCTGTCAGCACAGAGCCCGACGTGGGGCTCAAACCCACAAACCATGAGATCATGACCTGAGCCGAAGTCGGACACTTAACTGACTGAGCCACCCAGGTGCCCCAAATGAAGTTTCCAGGAGATTTAGCCCATAATGTCCTACATCTGCACAAGCAAAGCTGACTGTGGAACAATTACATCTTCCTCATGAAAATGAGACATGTAATAATCAGAGATATTTATTTCTATCATGAAATAAAGATACGTTCTAATTTGAATAAAACTTCCCAGATACACAAAAAGCTGATATTATGAGGACAGCTTTTTGGCAAATGTCACACATAAAAGAAGACAACAGCCACTGGGATTTATTATCGTTAATGTTCATAGCATTTTGGGAGAATGTCATTTTAGAACTGACTGGAATTTTCTCATTAGTATTTTTACACTAAAAAAAATAATGTCTTAAGGCCAAGTAGTTCATGAAGGGAGAAAAAGACGAATCTACGTGATAAATTCAGTCCTTTTCAGGTACACATGATTTTGCTCTGCTTTCAAATATACAATTTGAGAAATACATCAAATAAACTATCTGAAAACATTAATAATGCAATCAGCCACTATATTTAGTACATTCTCTAAGTAGGTTTTAAGACACAAAAGCCCTTAAGTTCTTCAGAAGGGAGAAAACATTTTAAAACTTAATTTCATGAAAACATTATAAGAACTGACAGGCAGCCCTGAAAAGTACTTATGAGGACTCTTTTCCTCAAGACAGAGCGATGTTCAGATATTATGTTCAGACAACTAAAAAATATATGTAAGGTGGACATGACCTTGTGACAAGGAATTAATATATGACCAGATTAAGAGTTTAAACCAAATGATTACATAAGAGAATGCAGGTGAAGGCAGATGATAAATCCTAACACACTTTAAAAACATACATTCGGAAATCCTAGAGTATATGATCAGCAAGCATGGCTACTCATCCTTAAGTCCCAGTCATAGTGTGGACTCAACATATATTATTATTTTGCATAAAGTTTTTTTTTAGAAAATGTCTGTTTACTGAAAAAAAATTAGAAAATTAAAGTTTTCCTAAACCGAATGAACAGTTTATATAAGATTTGGCAATTTTAGAGGGACTAGTGAAGCAATCAGAAATTAACTTAGTCAATCTATGGTGCGCCTGGGTGACTCGGTTGGTTAAGCATCCGACTTCAGCTCCAGTCATGATCTCACCATTTTTGAGTTCGAGCCCTGAGTCTGGCCCTGTCTTGACAGCTCAAGGCCTTGAGCCTGCTTTGGATTCTGTGTCTTCCTCTCTCTCAGCCCCTCCCCTGCTCGTGCTCTCTCTCTCTCTCAAAAATAAACATAAAAAATAAAATAAAATAATTATAAATTAACTTAATATATCTAAATCTTTAAATTAAAATGCAAACCAAGCAGTTCTTGGTACATTTAATGTTTGCTATAAACTGAACTATGGCATGCGGCCTCCCTCTCTCCATCCCTCCCCTTTTTCTCCCCCCACCTCCTCACTGTCTGGGTCTCTGTCTTTCTTTCAGAAAAGGTAAATCAAGGGTGCTAGCCAAATTCAGGATTATAACTGTTCTATCAGAAATGATGAAAATAGAATAATGCATCCAGACTGGTTGCCTTGGCAAGAAAAAATCCATGTGAATTATCATAAGAAGAAAATAGCAATAATATGCCTTAATAGTAATTCATTTGCCAATATCCTTATTACTATCATCATCATCATTACTATCCTTCAATTAGATACAAAAGACTCATTTTCAACTTAAGTTAACTTCAAAAACTGACAGTAAAATTTTTAGTACTTAATTATTATCCAATCCTACTCGAAATAAAATTATAAATGTATAAAATGTTTTCACAAAATATATGTCAGGAATTATAAAGCAAAATACTCCTCTTTTTATATTATAAACTTACCTATCAGTAATATTATCCCAGGGCAAAAGCAGTGATGGTCAGTATGACAAGGAAGATGAAGTACAGTTCATTTCATTGAGGGGGAAAATGTGCCATTCAGTGTTGGAAGGAAGGAAAGGAGAAAGGGAAGGAGGGAAAGAGGGAGGAAGAAAGGGCCAGTAAGAAAGACAGAAAAGAGACAGAAGGTGAGAGAGAGAGGGAGAGGAGAGAGAGAGAGGAATATATGTTAATATACTACTATATTAATATATATTATACATAATAAGTTTTTTACAAAAAGTAATCTATAGTTCCCTTTCATTTTATTGGCTTTTAATATATATACGAGATATGATAAATAATTTTGATAGAAGAATATGAAATATAAAACACCTTCACAAATCACTATTATTATTATTATTTGTTGCTCATGTGAAATGATAACCATTTCAAAGGTATTTAATAATCCTAATTAATAAATGTTTCTACAACTGCCCATTATAGCTCTATGAACAAAAGAAGAGTAAGTTTCTAGATATGCTACAAAGACATTCAGAAACATTATCAATAAATACAAATTTTGAATCAGAGACATATGTTAGGTTAAACCTTAAAAAATATATAACTGATATTTAGAAAGTAGTTACAGGAATACAAAGGAAAAACATATGAAGTTTAACATTAACTTATTTGTAGGAAATAAATCACTAACACCAAACTAGTAAACATAGGCTATGCACAACATGGTCTTCCTCTAAGTTTCTTTTTTTTTTTTTTAATTTTTTTAACGTTTATTTATTTTTGAGACAGAGAGAGACAGAGCATGAATGGGGGAGGGGCAGAGAGAGAGGGAGACACAGAATCGGAAGCAGGCTCCAAGCTCTGAGCCATCAGCCCAGCGCCCAACATGGGGCTCGAACTCACAGGCTGTGAGATCGTGACCTGAGCTGAAGTCGGAGGCTCAACCGACTGAGCCACCCAGGCGCCCCTCTAAGTTTCTAATAAAGTTAAAGATGATTTCTAAAAAAAATAAAAACAAAAACGAAAAAAAAGTTGTTTGGGAGGTAACTGTCATATACAGCTCCTATCAAATACCTATTCTGTCACTTCCTCTTCTCCCTCTCTCTGTCTCCCTCCTTTTCTCCCTCTCCCTCTCTCTGTCCCTTTCTGTCAATGTGGTTGGCACTGTCTTATGAAAACACATTAAAGTTATGCCAATAAAATAACCAGAAATATTCTAAGTAAGCAGGCATTGACACTTAATATGGTTTAGGCATTTCTATTTAGATACAATTTTTGGTTGTAATAGAGAATGATGTTAAGAAGATTTTAATTTATAAGGCTTGTTATGGTTTCCTTGTTTGGTTTTCTTTCTTATCATTACATCAACAAACAGCTCTATAATCCTGAACAATAAATAACGAGTACAACAACCGTCTTGTACAGTTAAATGTTGATTCTATAAAGAAAAATATACCACATAATATACCTGCTTTAACAAAACCATGGTTTACTACAATTTCATGAATGTATAAGAGCTGGAAAAAAGTATATATTTTCATTTGGAAAAAATTTATCACCAAAGCCATAAATATATAAATAAATTCATTTAATAAAATTTATTTAATAAAATTTCAAACATCCTTCATAGAAAGTGAAATTCTGAAAAATACATTTTAAAATATTTTTCCAATTTTTAATATATTTTACATAAAAGCTGTTTTTTAATGTTTATTTATTTTTGACACACAGAAAGCATGCAGGCACAGGTGCGTGAGTGGGCAAGGGGCAGAGAGATGGAAAATCCCAAGCAGGCTCCCTGCTGTCAGCACAGAATCCAAGGCTGGACTTAATCCCAGCAACCCTGAGATCATGACCTGAGCTGAAATCAAGAGTCAGATGCTTAGCCGACTGAGCCACCCAGGTGCTCCCGTAAAAACTATGTTACGTTTTCTTCCTCTAAATAAGTTTACTTCTATTTTGATTATGTTTTAATTTCCTCTTGTTAAAAACAAGACAACAGGCCAAAAGGAAGTCATTTATGCTAAGCCCCACATGACCAAATCAAGACTGAATTCCAGATTTAGCTCTCCCAGAAATGGATTCTTAAACCAGTCAGTCTATCAGGAATCGCCTGATCAGAGCTAGTTAGGTAATCTGCCTGATAGACACCTCCATCCCCTAAAGGAAATCATCCTTGAAAAACCAACCTGCTTTTCTCCCTTGTAGACCTTCCTTGTTCCCACTTCCTTTTGCCTATAAAAGTCTTTCCTGTTCCCCAGCACTTTCTATCTGCTAGACTGGAAGCTGCCCAATTCAAATAAGTTTTTGCTCAGATAAACTCTTAAAATTTTTAATATACCTCAGTTTATCTTTTTATAATCCTGGTGTCAGAAGGGAGAACTGAAGGCACCTAGGAGCAATGAGTGACAAGACATAGGTGACTGTGAATCCCACAAGCTCACTGCTTTCTCGTTGCCTCTTCAGGCTGTGGGTAAGGCCCTCTCACATCTGGCTCTCAGTTTTCGCATTAGTGCTCTCAGACTTTATTTGAGAGAATTTGTTTTTCCAGACTGGGTCCAGAAATCAATTGGCATCACACTGGGTCTGACTTAGAAACTGGACTGGGTTCAATATGAGGCCACCGGGGAATAAAATTTTGTTTTAAGGCTGAACAAGCAGGTTAACCTCGCCAAAGATAATCTCGAATTACAGTGGCCGAAGTGGAGAACTTTTAACCCAGATAACCTTGTCCATTTATGAGATGCCGAGAGAAAAAGGGGTCTCAGCCACGTACTCACCATAAAGGGTAGAATAAAAATTATTCTTCCTCCTCTACAATTTCTGGTGACCAGGATGAGATCCACTGGGACACCCCATTCATTCCACAGCCTATAGCTTGGATTGTGGAAAAACTAGCAGAAGCTGGCAAAGGGTGAGAATTGTTGCCAAAGCCAGTTTTCCCAGATCTCTACCTGTAGTTCCTGCTCAAGAGAGGAAGGTAACATTTCATATTGTCCTTTTCTTCCCAAATTCAGACTGGCAGGCAACAGTTTGGCTTAAAGATCTGACTCCTTCTGGGGTGCCAGGGTTGTTCAGTTGTTTAAGCTTTGGACTCTTGGTTTCAGCTCAGGTCATGATCTCATGGTTTGTGAGTTCATGCTCCACGTCGGGCTATGTGCTGACAGTGTAAAGCCTGCTGGGGATTCTCTCTCTCTTCCTCTCTCTGCTCCTCCCCTGTCCGCATGCACTCTCTCTCTCCAAATAAATAAATAAACTTAAAAAAAAAAAAAAAACTGACTCCTTTCAATGGAGGGGGAGGGTTCTTCATTTGACTTATTTGTCTGTGATTGGTTTGGGTTTTGAGAATCATGGCTCCAAAGTGCACCCCAGACATTGGGATTATCCTGCTTATAAGAACCATAGTAGTTTCCATGGTATTCTGTATTCTCTCAAAACTTTTAAATACAGTTGTTTTGACTGTCACAGCCCCCTCACCACGAAGCAGATGACGTCCCTATGACTAGAATTCAGGGAAAGAAACTAAGAGAACGAACGGGCAGGTCAAGACTGTGAACTCAACATCATGACCTAAGAAACCCACACAGAGATCCAGCAAAAACTGTGAGAACTCTGAAGCATTACATGGGAGTAGCACTACTACCTCACTTTTTTTTTTTTTTTAACCACATCTCCCAGTGTAGGCTGAGAGGCTGATCAAAAAGGAGAACTGTCAAAATTAAGGCAACAAACCCAACAGGAGTCACTTTTTGGCAAAGCTCCATGTCACCAAACTAAGACTTAATTACAGTTTATTGTAGTTTCAGCTCTCCCAGAAGTAGAGTCAGGACTTATCTTTAGTTCTCCCAAAGATAAGGAACCTGTTTTTTTGCCTGTGAAAGTCTCTCATTTTGTACAGCTCTTAGGAGCTCCTTTTATCTGCTAGATTGGATGCTGCCAAATCAAATTGATTTTTGTTCGAAAACACTCTTAAAAATTTCAGTGTGCTTCGGTTTATCTTTTAATACTATGTTACATTCTCAAAATGTATCATGCCCCTTTACATTTTCATAAAAAATTCTAAATTCAATATGTTTCTAAAAACCAGATTGATATTAGCCATGATATTATTAGAAAACCAAATCAGCAAATGGATGAGAAGGACAGATGGTTAATAATGAAATTCAATTATGATTATCCATCACCATTAGAAGGATATCTCAATTATATAGAGATTTTTGAAATGACACTCCCATTTCTCAATATTTATGGTGATAGAACTTTCTGTGAATTATTCTGATGATAACTTTTAGTCAAATAAACTAGAAATGGCACTGAAGTCATCAATATACTTATGAAGTATGATTTATTTAATCTAAGGTCTCAAGTCAAATGACTCAGAAAGGGTAACAGAGTAATACAAATAGTTCATTCATTCCTTCAAAATCAAATAATTCACAGGTGTTATCTCTTGACTGAGAAAACTGGGTTTTTCAGGATTTCATAGCGACCTCCATGCTTTTTTTTTTTTTTTTTTTTTTTTGAATACCATGTATTGCCTAAACATACTTCACGTTTCTGGAATTTAAGGGAAAGTTAATTTTTAGATATTTCTGTTTTTAACCAAAGTTTCTACAGAGAATTAGTCTTCTAAAAGATAAGGGAAAAAAGTTAAAGTTAGTTGTTTTGACTGTTAGGTGGTAATGTTGGGCTCTTTCATTCTAGGAATCAAACAAAAAATAATTAGGATACCTACCAAAGCATATGTCCACATGTCACTAATAAACACTGACATTCAATTTTATTTCACGATCCCCTTCTTTCTATGACCTTCCTTCTCTGAGTAAGTGCCCTGTTATTACTCTTAGCTAAAATGCTCACTCATCCATTATTATTATTTTTCTCTTAGTCCAAACAACTAAGCCTTTAGCAGGTCTCACATGTTCTTCTCACTACTTCCAAAGCAAATCTTACATTTCTCCACTTGTTGTCATTTTTACCGCCACCTCTCTGGCTTTTCAAGACTGCCATCTTTCCACCTGCCCCCCCAGACTACTGCATTTGCATCTTAACCTGCCTTCCAGTTTGTATTTTTGCTCTTCTCCCATATATTCTCCTTCTGTTATTTATTTATTACTCATCTTCTGAAAATATAAACCAAAGTTTGTTATTCTTCTGCGTTACGGAATCCAATGGCTTTCCACTTTGAAAAATGAAAAAAGAAATCAAAAGAAAAGGAACCTAAATTCTTACTATGATGTGCAAGGACCTATTTAATTTTTCTATAAAACATTTCACTATTAGGGTGCCTGGGTGGATCACTCGGTTAAGTGCCGACTCTTGATTTCAGTTCAGGTCATGATCTCATGGTTCATGAGTTGAGCTCTGCATTGACAGTGCAGAGTCTGCTTGGGGTTATCTCCCTCCTCCTCTCTCTGACCCTCCCCACTCATGCTGTGTGTATATGTGTCTCTCAAATAAATAAATTAGTTAATTAAAAAGCAAAACAAAACAAAAAGCAAAGAAAACGTTTCACTATGTTCCATAAAAAAATTTCCTTTACATTCCATATTAGGTCCTTTCTTGATATAGGGCACTGTTATATATGGATTCCCACTCCCCTAGCACGCTCTTAACTCAGATTTTGGTATGACTAGTTCAGATCACTCTTATTTTTTAGGCCTCAGCTAGCTTTTCCCTGCTCCCCCCCCCGCCCCCGTTTAAAGATGGCCCTCCTCTCTCACATTATTGTTTTATTCATTTCATAACATCTTTCTCCATTTATAAGTACTGATTCATTTTGTTTATTGTCTGTCTCCTAGCTAAACTGTTCTCTTGCTAAGAAAGTCAGTGATTGTATGTTTTCACTGCCAGGTACCTTGCAGAATTTCTTACATCTCAGTAGACACTCAATAAATATTTGTTGAATGAATTGAATTTTAAAATTCAATTCATGCTTATTGCCTTCCAGAAATATAGTTTTGTGGGAAGTTCATTATCCCTCAGACAGTTTTGGTCATGTGGCACAAATGATGTCCACCCCCACCTGCTCCTAGCTGACTCACTTAATACTGGGCTGCCAGATGAAATACTGGACACCCATAAAAATTTAAATAAAAATTGATTTTTTTAAGTATAAATATATCCCAAATGTTGGATGGGAGATACTTACACTGAGAAATTACTCACTGTTTATCTGAAATTCAAATTTAAGTAGGAATTCTGTATTTGCGTTTGCCTAATCAGGCAATTCTATCACTAAACGTATTGTATATATTGTATATAGGGGGTGAATGGCCCACTTTTTAAAGAAAAGCTTTGTTTAACCCTCTAAGCTTCAAAATTATATCAACTCTAGCTCTTGTGACTATTAAAACTTATAGATATGCTGCTTATTAGCCACATGGATCCTTATGATCTAGGCTTGCTGGGGGTATGCCTGTGAAAGATCCCTGCTTAATTTTTATCAGAAATCTGATAAAAAGTGACAATTACAGCAGACACTTTGAAAGTGTTAAGGATATTTATTTATCTAAGCCTACTACTTATTATTCCAAGGATGTAGTAAAATGTAGGATTTAATTCCCAAGAATATTAGTGTCTTTGTGTGACACTGTCTTAGGCCTCTTACAAAAGAAGTTTCATGGCATTGCCCTTGGAGTTGTGCTCTGGACTTACTCTAAGGAAACCTAAAGAAATAACTAAATAAAGCCAACTTAGCATGTTTCATAGTGATATTCTTCAGGTCATTCTCTGCTACGTTTCTTAATAGTCACTAAATGAAAGTCTGCATAATGCATTATTTTTTTATACTTCATTGCCATGGTGCACATCTAACTGGATACCAGGCTCACTGTCACCGACAACCTTGAAAAAGCTATTAATATGTCTTTAAGCAAGTTTGTGTTACTCTGATATACAGCGACTGTAAAATATAGTACTATATATACTATATATATATATATATATATACACGCACATAGTATATATATATATGACATATATATATACATTATATACATATATATACACTATATATATATACTATACATATATACTATATACACATATATATACTGTATATGTGTATATAGTATATGTGTATATATATATATATATATATATATCTTCATCATGCTGTCATATTTAATACCACTGAACTTTATTCACGTTCTTTCCAATGAAGAACAAAACATAAACACCTAAGTACAAATAGTTCCTTTCTGAAATACACTTATATATCAACAGAGAAATTTTCTTGTATGTTAATAAATAAAAATATAAAATGCCATAATTTTATAAGTCACTTGTATAACTCTTGAATACCCTCTCTGCTCCAGGCATTGTGTTCTATTAATTTACATTACCCTGCACTCTCAAATCCCCACACAAGAAAGCAAAGTGAAGATACATTCTACCCTGTAATTATTAGTCAAGTGTACTAGTACTGAGTTTCATAAATAATATTACAGCGTAAAAACTGAAAGCTGTGGAAGATCAAGTAGGAGAAGTGAATTAAACAAATATATTTTATTTTTACTGTTCTTTTTCTTCTTTATAAAATATACATTTGGAATATAATATTATGAGATATATATGAAAAATTATTTCATATGTCTGTAAATTTTACAAAAAATCTCAGCCAATAGCATGCTTGTTGCACTTTATGCGTTCAGTTTTCAGTTAGATAAATATTTTAAATGTCATATATTCATGTGCTAAAGTATTAATGAATTGCCTGAAGCTCTAGATGAAATTGATGGTGTTATTTACTGAGAGGAAACACTATACCAACTTAAGCATCGAAGTACTTTTAAACCAATGCCCTTGCTTCTCCCATATAATTATGCCAAACCTTATAAATGGCAACCAACTGATTATATATTTATATATGACCTCAACTGTGCGATATGCAATGTGTATGTAAAATATATATTAGGAAGCAATTATTCCAATATGTCTTTCTACAGGACAATCTTCCATGCTTACAGATAGAATGTAGTAGGAATAAGAAGTCTATATATATAGATATATCTTTATCTCTCTCTATCTCTCTAATAATATATATATATATCATATATGTATATATGATATATATATATATGCCTCTCTCTCTCTCTTTCTCTCTCTCTCTCTCTATATATATATACATATATATATATATGTATATATATATATGCCTATACACATGTATTTCTTTAAAAATTTCTCCTAAAGGTTAAAATTAAGTCAGATCAAAATGACATAAATGTATCAAGGAAGAAAATGATTTCATTATTGGGTTATTTGTAAGACATCACAAACTATTATGATATTCTTAAATAAAGGTATTATTAGTGTCTAAAGAACCTTTTTTTTTTTTTTTAATTTAGCCTGAGGTTCCAGGATGTGAAAATCTGTTATCTTTTCCTCCCAATTTACCAGACTGATGACTTTGTCACTATTCTGTCAGAAAACAATTGGAAACAAATGCAAGCTTGCTAAAAAAGTTTAAATAGGACACTAGACCAGGAAAAAAGAAAGATTATCTATATTTGGTAAGGCAAATAAATATGTGGAAAAATCACATTCTGTCAGGGCTATGCTGTTTTAATTAAGGTTACTGGGGAATAAAGGCATAAAAAGTGATTCATTTGCTTACAATGATTAGGCTTTTTAAAAATATAAGGAGAAGTTGTTGAAATATAAAAATACAAATGGTATATAAACGTCCTACTACACTAATTAGTACAATTCCATTTATCTAGCTACCAAAACACTATTCTGATGATTTAATATTGACCTCACTGTCCACCCACATTAGCATTCTCAGTTAAAATAGTTTGTGCAATCAACCACACTCCACCATCTTTAAGTTACAGATAATATTCCTGAGATATTTTGTTTTGTTTTATTTCTTTACCCATCAATCTTCTCAGGTGACTACTGACCTAGAAAATGGTAGAATTAAATATTTTCTTTTAAACTCACTGCTCCTGCATTTCCAGTCAGTGACATTCAAGAGTGACCATGGGAGGGGCGCCTGGGTGGCGCAGTCGGTTAAGCGTCCGGCTTCAGCCAGGTCACGATCTCGCGGTCCGTGAGTTCGAGCCCCGCGTCAGGCTCTGGGCTGATGGCTCGGAGCCTGGAGCCTGTTTCCGATTCTGTGTCTCCCTCTCTCTCTGCCCCTCCCCCGTTCATGCTCTGTCTCTCTCTGTCCCAAAAATAAATTAAAAAAGTTGAAAAAAAAAAAATTAAAAAAAAAAAAAAAAAAAGAGTGACCATGGGAAGCAAAAGAGAAAGGTGGGAGACAAGATAGTAAAGTAACTATAAGGCACACTATAGCGGCAAGACCTTTGTCATCTGACCCCAACATTCTCTATCTGTGTGGCTTTGAGTAATTTACTGTATGTCTGGGTGCACCACAAGTTTCTTGATGCCAAAACAGGGCAAAATATACCCTACAAAACAGGTATAATCGCAAGATAAAATAATATTATTTGTGCGATGTTTCTCACTACCAGTGTCTGGAACACATGGAACGCTCAATACAGTTAAGTTTTTATTACTATATTACTATTACCGATGGCTCACCATTTACAAGGCATTGAGTACAAACCTTTGTAATTTGAAATCATGTCTTAAGAGAATATCCTACAAGTCTTTGTCTTCTCAGTTTGGAATCCTGTTCAAATAGCAATAATCCCATGATCATTACTAAGTGTGGGTTCTCAGCCAATGTTTAATGCATAGCAATTAATCACATGGAAGCTGAAAGTGTCACATTATAAATGTATTACCACACCCTTGTCTAATTGACCATGTAATCTATTACAATATCAAAATTTAAAGCTGAATATGTGTCCAAGTATCTCTAAAAAAAAGAAAGGAAGATCACCAAAGACTTTTTTTTTAATAAATAATCTTTATTTTAGAGCAGTTGAGGTTCACAACAAAGTTGGCTGGAAAGTATGGAGAGTTCCCATATGCCCCCTGTTCTCACATGCACACAACTTCCCCCAATGCCAACATGCCCCACCACTGCGGTATATTGGTACCAATCAATCTATGTTGATATATCATCACCCAAAGTCTACAGTTTACATTATAGTTCGCTCTTGGTATTTGAGAAATGTGTAATGATATGTATCCATTGTTGTAATAAAATACAAATAGTTTTACTGCACTAAAAATCCTCTGTGTTCTGCCTATTCATCCCTCTCTCTGCCCCAACACCTGACAAACACTGATTTTTTACTGTCTCCAGTTTCGCTTTTTTCTAGAATATATGTGGTTGCGATAATGTGGTATGTAGCCTTTTCAGATTGGCTTCTTTCACTTAATAATATGCATTTAAGTTCTCTCCATGCGTTTTCATAGCTTGATATCTAACTTCTTATTAGCACTGAATAATATTCCATTGTCTAAGTATACCAGAGTTATTCACTCATTCATTACTGAAGGACATTTACTTACTTCCAAGTTTTGATAATTAAGAATAAAGGTGCTACAAAGATCCATGTGCAAGTTTCTGTGGTAAACTTAAGTTTTCAAATCATGGGGGTAAGTATCAAGGAGTGTGATTGCTGTGTATGGTAAGACTGTTCAGTTTTGAAAGAAGTTGCCAAACTGTCTTCCAAAGTGCCTGTACCATTTTGCATTCCCACAAGCAATATCTCCACATCCTCATCAGCATTTCATGTTTTCAGTATTTTAGATATTGGTCACTCTACCAGGCTTGTAGGGGTATCTCACTGTTTTAATTTGCAATCCTCTAGTGACATATGAGGTTGAACATCTTTCCACCTTACTTGCCATTGTATATCATCTTTGGTGAGGTTTCTATTCATGTCTTTTGCCCATCTATCAATTGCATTGTCCATTTTCTTACCGTTCAGTTTTAAGAGTTCTTTGTATATTCTGGGTAACAATCTTTTGTCAATTGTGTCTTCTGCAAATATTTTCTCCCAATGTGTGGCCTGTCTTCTCATTTCGTGACAGTATCTTTTCTGATTTGTTTTCTTTGTTTGTTGTTTTAGTTTTATTGAAGTCTAGCTTAATTCTTTCTTTCATGGATAATGCTTTTAGTGTTGTGTATAAAAAGTTATTGCCATACCCAAAGTAATGTAGGTTTTCCTCTATTTTATCTTCTAGGACTTTTATAGTTTTGCAATTTAAATTTGACACTTAAGTCTATGATCATTTTGAGTTAATTTTTTGAAGGGTATAACGTCTGTGTCTAGACTCTTTTTTTGTTTTTGTTTTGTGCTTGTTTGTTTGGCATGTAGAAACCAGGTTGTTCCAGCATGTGTGGAAAAAAAAAAAAAGCAGTATTTGTTCCATTGTATTGCCTTTGCTCCTGTGTCAAAGAGCAGTTGACTATTTATATGGACCTACTGTTGCCTCTCTATTCTGTTCCACTGATCTATTTGTCTATTATTTCATCAATACTACAGTGTCTTGATTACAGAAGCTCTTTGTTAAGTCTCAGAAGCTGAGTTGTGTAAGTCCTCCAACTTTGTTCTTCTTCAATATTGAGTTGGCTATTCCAGGTTTCTTGCTTCACCACATAAGATTTAGAATCAGTCTATTGATATTCACAAAATAACTTGCTAGGGTTTTGACTGGGATTGCACTGAATCTATAGAGCAAGTTGAGAAGACCTGACGTCTTGGCAATATTGAGTCTTACCATCCATGAAAACAGGATATATCTCCCATTTATTTAGATGTTCTTTGATATCTTTCATCAGAGTTTTCTTGTTTTCCCCATATAGACTTTTTGTACATATTTCCTTATATTTATAGCTAAGTATTTCTTTGTCTTTTTGGTACTATGGTAAATGGTAATGTGATTTTAATTTCAAATTCCACTTGTACATTTCTGTACATAGGAAAACAATTGACATTTTGCTTATTAGTACTTAGTTCTAGGAGGTTTTTTCATCAGTTCTTTCAGATTTTTTATATAGATAATCTGAGAAAAAGTTTTGTTTCTTCCTTCCCAAACTGTATGCTTTTTACATCTTTTTCTTGTCTTATTGCCTGAAATAGGACTTCCAGTACAATTTCAAAAAGCAGTGATGAGAAGGGGTATCCTTACCTTGTTCCTGATCTTGGTGGGAAAGCTTCAAGTTTGTCATTCTTTATTATGGTGTTAGCTATAGGTTTTTTGTACATGTCCTTTATCAAGTTAAAGAAGTTACCCTCTATTAGTTTCCTGAGAGATTTTAGTCATGAAAGGTAGTTGAATTTTTTCAAAACCTCTTCTGTATCTGTTGACATGACCATGTGATTTTCTTCATTAGCCTGTGATGTGATGAAATGCATCAGTTGATTTTGATTATATTTTATTTTTTTGATTTTATTTATTTGAGAGACAGAAAGAGAAAGCATGAGCAGGGGAGGGGCAGAGAGAAAGGGAGAGAGAGACAATCCTAAGCAGGCTCCACACTGTCAGCACTGTCAGTATGGAGCCCAAGGAGGGGCTCAAACTCACAAACTGTGAGATTATGACCTGAGCTGAAATCAAGAGTCAGACACTTAACTTACTGAGCCACCCAGGCACCCCACATCAGTTGATTTTTAAATGTTGAACCAACCTTGCATATCTAGAATATGCCTCACTTGATCATGGTGTATAGTTTTGTTTACACATTGTTGGATTCAATTTGCTAACATTTTATTGAAAATATTTACATCCATATTAATGAAAGCTATTGGCTGGTGGTGTATCTTCTTTTTATGTATATGTTTATTTTTGTAATGGCACTGTCTAGTTTTTGTAATTCAAGCCTAACAAAATAGGAGGAATTACCTCTGTTTCTGTTTTCTGAAAGAGATTGTTGAAAATTAGTAAAATTTCTTTTTAAAGTTTATTTGTTTATTTGAGAGAGTGCATGCACTAGTGGAGAGGGGGAGAGAGAGAGAGAGAGAGAGAGAGAGAGAGAGAGAGAGAGAAAGAGAGAGAGAGAATCCTAAGCAGACTCCGTGCTGTCAGAGTGGAGCCTAATGTGGGGCTCAATCTCAGGAACAGTGAGATCATAACCTGAGCTGATTCAAGAGTCGCACATTCAACCAACTAAGCCACCCAGGTGCTCCTATAATTTCTTCTTTCAATGTTTGATAGAATTCACCAGTGAATCCATCTAGATCTGCTTCTTTCTGTTCTGGAAGATTACTAGTTGTTGTTTCAATGTCTTTAATAGATATAGGCCTATTTGGATTGTCTATTTCTTATTTTGTGAGTTATTTTGTGAGTTTTGGCAGATTATGACTTCCAAGGAATTTGTCCATTCATCTAGATTCTCAGATTTGTAATTATAGAATTGTTTATAGTATTCTTTTAGTATCCTTTTAGTGTGTATTGAATCTGTAGTGACAATCCTTCTTTCATTTATTCTGGTATTAGTAATTTGTGTTTTCTCTCTTTTTTTCTTTCTTAGCCTGGCTATATACTTATCAAATTTTCTTTTGATAAGAAAAAATTTTGGTTTTGTTGATAATTGCTATTGATTTCCTGTTTTCAATTTCATTGATTTCTGCTCTAAATTTTATTATTGATTTTCTTCTGCTGCTTCCTTTAAATTAATGTATTCTTCTTTTTCTAGTTTTCAGAAGTTAAGCTCGTAAGATTTTTAAGGACAATATGTTGTAATGTGGTATCTTTCTTCTAAATTATTCACACTAAAAACAAATATTTATTTGCCATATGAAAGTAAATTCTATCTCATTGGGGTATGTCTTTTATCCATTTCAAAATCTGGATCTAATCATGATTAAATCTTTTTGATAATCTGATTATAAAACATAATAAATTTCAAGAAGAGAGTGAGAGAGAGAATGTCATTCTGTCTTAGGTAATATTGGCAGGCCTCTCTGGAAATTGGACAATATTCACTTTAATTCCCACCCACTCACTGGCAAGGCTCCTTTCCATACTTTACTCCCGGCCAAAATTGGAAACCACTTCTACGGAGTTCAGCTCGATAAGAAAAATAGAAAAAGAAAAAAAAAATGAAACTAAGAACATCAGTGGGAGGTAAGGCAACAATTAGAGCAGGGTACTAAACAGGTAATGGCAAAGAAATATTTCTTACACTGCTATTGATAAAATTTGATGGAATGGAATATTATAAGTAACGAGAATGATCCTATTCCACCAAAGTATCTTTCAGGAAGGGACATAGTATGGTGAAGGATAAACCACTGCTTAGAAACCCATAAACCATTAAGGAAATGCAACAAATAGATTTTTATTGTATGGAGTATGACAACTAGAAACCCAACCAGGTGAAGGATATTGATATTTTTCCTGAAACACATCACAAAAAAAGAAGCAAATTAGATTAAGAGGATCAAGATATCTGGAGAAATACTGGAAGTATTGGCTCCAATGCCAGTTTTACAAGACCATACTGACCACTCAAGTCAAGGTAGTGCTTCTTTCTTTTCCTCTACTCCTAATCTCCCTTGCCTTGTTCTACTTTTCCACATTACTTATATCTTTAATATATAATTTCCTTACCTTTTATATTTATTGTGTCTCTCTCAAACAGAATGCAAGCTCAGTAAAAACAAAATTATATGCCTGATTTTTCACTGATGTATCCTAATCACCTCCATGTACTCTTGATTTTATCTCCAAAATTTAACTCAAATCCATCTCTTGTTGCATTGCTCACCATTATCCTACCTAGAACTACAATGAACCTCTATCCATCATCTCTTCATCTACCATAAAGAATGATTCTTTTTGAAAAGTAAACATCATCATGTCACTCTCCAATTCCCTATTCTTATAAAAGCTTTAAAAGCCCTGTATAATCTGGCGCAGCCTATCTCTTGAATTTTATCTCCCGTCATGTTCTCCCTTGTTCACTCTTGACTATTTATATCCTCATTTAACTTTCTGCAATCCCCTGAACATCCAGGGTTTTCTCTGCAGACTTTACACTAGTTACTCCCTCATTCGGAGCTCCTTCCATTCTATTCTATGAATAGCTCCTTTTCATTCTGTCAGCTTTATTTAAATGTCACTCTCTCCTTCTTTTATCATCCTTTCTAAAGTAGCATCATTGGACCTTGAGAAGGTTATTAACCTCATGTCCAAGTTTAACTGTCAACTGGGGATACATATAGTAGTTACCTGGGCAGTAAAGGGTGATCTCTACAGTCTTGGGTTGTTCAAACTGTGCATATTCCAAAGAAAGATCTCTTAGCACAGTTATTACACTAGATGTGCAAAAGTGTGAAGCGATTCATTTTCCAAGACAATCTACACTTTTGGAAAGAAACAAGTTCAAATGAAAACCTATAAATATGAGTGGCGTTGCTCTGAGAAACATTTTTGTCTTACAATATGATGGTGCCAATCATTGATGACTGAGTAGAATCCTAGTAATGTACCAGTAGCTTTTGGATCCTCTTTTTCTGGTTACTGCTACTACAAAAGATACCATTTGGAAAGAAATTTCTAGAAACTATTCCCCACTAGGCCAGAATATGAGGTGATGTACAATTCTTAGCATACTAATCACTCTGTAACTCTGAACACTGATGACTAAATGCTTAGAGAGGTCCCTGATTACATGGACAAAATAGGTGACTGCATACCCAATAGGTCACAGTGTGCTGTGCACAAATACTTATGACCTGTGCTTTTGTTACGCTATTGAACAGAATTGTCAAAGACAATGGTTTTCTAGTGAGAACAAATCAGTAGGCAACACAGAATGGATCTGAAATGCCACATAGGATGACCCTATCTTAAAAAGACAAGGAATGCTTAAACTAAATTATTACCCCCACCCTGTCTCAATTCAAACCTGAGACTGAGACAGAGTGACTGGCTTGTCTCCGACTGACTTAGAACCCAGAAGTAACTGAATCATGGCCAGTTTTAATGATGTGTGTTCATAATATGTCTGTTATATATGAAAAGGCTGATTCTGTTGGGAAGGCATAGCAAATACTTTTGTAATTCTCCTTGGTTTATCATGTGATAGATATAAAAAAATGCTATACTAAAAGTGGATGTTCAGAAATATATAATTGTTTTAAAATAAGAGAGCCTAGGACAGAACCAGGTAAGTGACTAAGAAGTCAAATTTAATTCAGCAGACTCGGATTGTTCTAACCCTTCACATTCCAAAGAAGGCTTGGCTGGTTCTTGGAGAATAATCTTCTAACTCTTGAAATGATCTGCCTGAAAGAGTGTTTTTGTATGTCTGAGGCCTTTGGCCATGTGGAACCAGTTTGGATAAACTGTGTGATTTATGGTGAATGTTTGTTTTTGCTCTGGGAGGGGGCTGGATTCTGAGTAGCTAAGGTCAGCCATGAGGGTACTGCACGCCTATGTGACTGACCTCAATAAAATTTCTAGATATCAAAGCTTGGTTGGCCACCCCCCTAGTTGACACTGTCTCACATATACTGTCGCACATCATTGCTGGGAGAATTGTGTATGCCATTGTGACTTCACTGAGAAGAGACATTTTGAAGCCTACACCTGGCTTCTCCTAGACTTTGTCTTATGCATCATTTCCTTTTCCCCATTTCAATCATTACCAGTTCACTGTAATGGACAGTAGCACCAATACAAGAGCTTTTCTGAGCCTCTGAGTTCTATCTAGTGAATAATCAAGGATGGTTTAGGGGACATACAAACACTAACAAGGTTGTTTTAAGAATGAAATATAACAGTGCATGAAGAGTACTTACAACAGTATCTGGCACATAACAAAAACTGGATCGTTTTATTTTCATAATTACTACCTCAAATCTTTCTCTTTTGCATTCAGAGAACTGAACACAATCTATAATCACAATGTTTGTCTGAGAATTGTCTGTCCTTCCCAGTAGAATATAAAGCCCACGACGGTCAGGGTTTTGTCTGTTTGACCCACCATTTGACCCCTGACCATTTGACATCTCACAAAGGGTCAAGCATAGAGTTAATCACTCAATTAATATTTCTTGAATAAGTGAATTAATAAATATAAACATGAGTAAGAAGCAAAAGAATTGTGATGAATTGGCTTCGGAAATAGCTCTAAAGAGTATCACGTTTTTATCCAAATATCAGAAGAAAAGTTAGACTGGAAAGGACTCATTTGGTTTTGTAATGCGCCCCCCCCCCACCCCCGCCACCAAATTAGAACTGAGAACAGTAAAAAGTAAAAGTTATTTAAATGTAGATTTTGGCTGAATTTTAAAAGAGCACTTGACCAAAGGTGGCACAGGTATTCTTGGGACTCTGTTTCTCATTAGAGAGGTTCAGGCAATAGCTCTTTTTTTTTTTTTTTTAACAGAGCTATTATAAAGGGAATTGAATCATTCCATCTGTTTAGATTAATAGTTTTTAAATTT
The DNA here is from genome assembly GCF_023721935.1 of Panthera uncia. Classification (NCBI taxonomy): domain Eukaryota; kingdom Metazoa; phylum Chordata; class Mammalia; order Carnivora; family Felidae; genus Panthera; species Panthera uncia. The sequence goes on from NC_064810.1 coordinate 22,404,771, forward strand.
CCTTGCAAGTATCAGATTCTTATTCAGATGACCAAATATAGTTTTCTCTAAAAGTATTTGCAATCATGCATAAAATTTTAATATTGTTCTTTCCAGATTTTTTTTCCAATTTCAAAATCAAAATATAGAAATCCCCACCATAACAAGAATATGTGAAGTCCAAAAATTCTCACTACTGTAAACTACAGAATTGCAAAAATTATAAGGCTGAACTTATCTAGAGTACTTGATATCTGGGACGCTAGCTTATACATCTATTTCTGGTTGCATTTGGTGCCACCTAGTGGCAAATGTCCACTCTAGTTTAATCTAATTAGAGAGTTCTGGGTACTGGAGTGTTAGCTGAGACTCCCAGTACACCTGCAGTGATTCCAGGTATCATTTTTAGTTTTCACTTCACTGCAATAGTCCAACCCAGGGATACTGGGCCAGGAGTAAACTAGAGTTATCAAGTCCCTATCTGGTCCCACTGTAATAATTAAGGGCTTGAACACAAGACTCTGGGAGCAAACAGCAGGCTTGTATCTTAGTCCCACCACTTGCTAAATGTAAAACCTTTCATTTACCTGAATTTGTCTGGCTTTAATTTATTTATGTGTAATGAGGAATAATAACAATAATTTCTCCATAGAGTTTTTGTAATGATTAAATGGATAATCCATATAAGTTCCTACAAGTGCTCTTGGAACTCAGAAAACAACAACAAAAGTTCTTTTGGTGGTTTTCTGTGTTTCCCTTCTTGTGGAACAGAATAGGATTGAAGCAGACCACTTTGCGTATCAACCTAAAAAATTTACCGAGAAAAATGCCTGTAGAATGTGCTGCCTTGTATAAAGGTGGCAGGAAGACAGTTTTAAAAAGCTTATTTCCTGAAATTTTTTTTTAATTATGAGATGAAATGCCTTTCAAGCATTATCTTATTTTTCTTCCTGCTTTTTTGACCCCAAGATTCAGCAATCAGGTACTTATTGCACACCTATTACACTATAATTTGTTGTTGTTTTTGCATACTTCAAACCACTGGTGGCTCAGTAACTGCCCATCCTTTGTCTTATCTAACAAATGTTGCCTGGGAGGTGGATAGGAAGTAAACATTGATCTCCCTGTGTAACTCAGTGCTGCTGCTCACATCCCATGAAAACATGGGCATAACCAAATATTTGTCCAGCCTGACTGTTGCTGGCTTTTCATGACTTTAAAATAAATTGTGTTCAATAATAATAGATATAACTATACATTTATTACTGAATATGTAAGAGTGTTGAGTTTGTGGACTGTGTGTGTGTGTGTGTGTGTGTGTGTGTGTGAGAGAGAGAGAGAGAGACAGAGACAGAGACAGAGAGACAGAGAGAGAGAGAGAGAGAGAGAGAGAGAGAGAGAGGAATTAGAACCATAAAATATCACTTTTCAAAATAAAGTATCTTCAGTAAGAAAGAATGCGGATTATTACAAATCATTTAGCATAGTGAAGGGAACCAGACAAACAGGCTGTATTGTTAACAATAAAGGAGTTTTATTCTCCTTTCTATCTTCCTACATCCTTCCTTTTTAGTGAACTGTCTTTGAAGTACTTCAATCATGCTCTCTCCTACAGGTAATCACTGACCTTGATTTTGGCGGTCACCACAAAAATAATGCATTTATCTTTATTTTTACTGGAGTGTAAGCTTCTTCAGGGGACTTGCTGAGTTTATTTTTTAGTCTGCATCCCTGACATCATTAATTTAATGCCATACATCAAGGACAGAAATATATGATTATATAAATGTCTCTTCTTGCTTCAACATTACTATTTAGGAAAGGGGATGAAAGAATATGCTAATTGGCCACTTCATTATTTTAAGCACAAGGACTGAGTAAGCAATTGGGACTTCCCTTTTTTATCTATTCATAAAAGCAGTTTAATCTCCTCACAGGAACTGCCAAATTTCTTCCAAGTGACAAACTTAAACTACTTATTCGTGATACTTTTTGACAGATGAAATGTCAACTTCTTTTTTCCACCATTAAAGGATGTGTTTCAGATCAGTGTTGATGCTGGTAACATTCAGAAAAAACAATTACTTGCTTCCTAGGGTTTGGGGTAATCCAACAGGTTTTTCAAGCTTTTTTCTGTTTCTTGGTACACACCAATCATTACCAAGAATTTTTCTCTTCTTTTCCATGCCTGTAATCATTTAACATGCATATGTCAAATGTAAGACTGGGAAAGAGTAATGCAAAATGTGGGCTTTTAAACTAAATGTGAAGAGAGAAGGTATATGAACTTGAGAGGACCTTTGTTTTTCACGTCAAGTTTCTGATGATCTAAATATACTCCAATCCCCTTAACAGCCTACAGTCATATGTAAATTATGATATTTTATGGTAGTAATTTGCTAAACTGGTATTTAAACAAAGTTTTAAGTACAACTGCTCATGAAAATGTACAATCTGGTGAATCAGCAAACATTTGTCTCTATGTTTTATGTATATTTTTCAGACACATGACCCATTTTATTTTCCTATTCCACAGGAAGAATGTTTTTTAAACTTCTATAAAGAGTTGTCCTTCATTATATGAAATAGTTCTGAAATCACGTCCTAGAATTTTATTTTGTGAAAATATGACTACATTTCAAATGTGTTGCAGATGAATATCTGTGTGAAATAAATCATTCTCTGAATTTGCTTCTCAAATGGATGTGGGGTAATAGTTTTTAAAGCAGTATAAGAAATGACCGAATATGCAAATATGAGTATCGTAATAAATATCTCAAGGAGATTCTAGTTACAGAATCCCTCCTGCCAAAATCCCAATTATTTTTCAGAGATATGATGCAAAGACTAAATGAGAAACAAATGAGAAATGAAATACTTTTACTCTTTACATTCTATCAAGTCTCTCATGAACCAAATTATCCTAAAACTGTCTAAACTGTACCCAAGTACTACATTCTTCTGTCCTCATGGATATGGCTTTGAATTCAAAGATGACATAAAATGATGGCTCTTATATAATAAAGAATTTGTGTAGCTTCATCCCTGGTTCCTGGGAAGATTCTAACTCCTTGGAATTTCATAATTTCAGTCACATGGCCAATGATTTCAGTCACATGGTCATCGATTTAATCAATCACGGTCTGGGTGATGCAACCTTAATAAAAATGGGACGTCATAGAATGGAGCTTCCTGGTTAATGCACAAATTAATGTGCAACTTGCCCTGATTGCACTAAAAGAGGGCACCAAACACTATTTGGGACTCTTCCTGACCTTACTCTCTGTGTCTCTTTATTAAGTTCTTCCTGAGTGGTAAATTCATAATAATAATTCCTTTATAATGTAATTATAAATGTTGAGTGCTTTTCTGAGTTCTATGAGTTGTCCTGACAAATTAACAAACCTAAGGGAGTCATGCAAACCTTTGTATTTGAGTTCAGGCACTCAGGAGTATGGGTGAACTGGTGACCCCCCTTGCAGCTTGTCTCAAATGAGGGCAGTCTTGTGGAGCACTGAGGCCTTAATTCATGGGGTCTGCACTAGATCCAGGTGGTGATCCCTGTTAGAATTAAACCACAGTACACCAAGTGCATTTGAAGCAAAATAGTGGACATTTTACTTTATTTTATTTTACTGTTTTACTGTTTTATTTTATTTTATTTTATTTTATTTTTTTCTTAATTTGATAGAGAGTGCAAGTGAGGGGAGAGGGCAGAGGGAGAGTGAGAGAAACAGTAAGAGAGAGAAAGAGAGAGAGAATCTTAAGCAAACTCAGCACAGAGCCCAACGTGGGGCTGGATCCCATGACCCTGGGATCATTACCTGAGCCAAAATCAAGAATCAGACAATCAACTGACTGAGCCACCCAGGCACCCATGGACAACATTTTTAAAGCCATATATCCTAAATATATATTCCATATAGTAAATGTAAAGTTTTCCCAAACTTACAACTATATATATAAATCCTATAGGAAAAAAGATTCTCATGTGCACCCAAAGTTGACTAGCTTAATAGAAACTCCTGAAACAAATACCAACCGACTACAAAATCCAAACTAATTTAAAAATATTAAAGTACAGGGGCACCTGGGTTGTTCAGTCGGTTAAGTGACTGACTTCAGCCTCAGGTCCATGATTTCACCAGTTTGGGAGTTTGAGCCCCACGTCAGGCTTTTTGCTGCCAGCTCAGAGCCCAAAGCCTGCTTCAGATTCTATGTCTCCCTCTCTGCCCCTCCCACTCACACACTCTCTCAAAAATAAATAAACACTAAAAAAATTAATAATAATACAACTAATATAATTAAACACAGTATTGGGACAAATGCTTTTGCTACTGTTATGTAGACCTGGAATAATAATTTGCACAACTGATTTGCACAACTGCAAATGTCTGTTCAGTTGGCCTCTCCTTGGTCTGAAAGCATCAACTATCAATTATTCAAGGGTACACTTCTAGCTTTTCTTTTTAGCTTACGGCCTTCATGTTTATGTTTGGCCCTCAGAGTAATATTAATATGATAACATTCACCCAGGTCACCCAAAGTGCCCAATTATGAGATTATCATAAATCTAGTATAGTGGACTGTCATTTGAAATAAACTTTTAGTGATCACCTGGTTGTGAATATACTAAAAATAACTCTAACCCCCAATAAGTTACTCTAAAATTTGGACATCATAAGGGCTTAACTCGTATTTGTTGAAAAAATAAATAGAAAATATATAAGTGAAAAAATGCATCAAATGCTTTACAGGCATTTTAATCCCTAACTTAGTCCTTTTTTCTGTGTTAAGATTACTGATCTTTTTTTGTTGTTGTTGTATATTCATGTATTATAATTTTTTTCAATGATCTAGCTTTTTTTGTCTAAATTGATTCATAACATATTTTCTTTCTATGTTTTGTAATGGACGTGTGCTAGAAAGCAAGAGAAAACCCATATGTAGGTTGATAGTCCAAAGTTCTCAGTTATTTCAGGGACTTCTTTGTTACAGTATGAAGTGATCCTGTGCATTTGTAGTCAAAATCCTTTTAATCAATAACCTAAACTGAATAAAAAAACCTATCCAACATTTTTCAGTGCTTCAGTGCTCATTCAGTATAATATATGATCAAGACTAAACAATTACATGAATAACTGAAGCAAAATGTCATTGGAAATCAGGACTAAAAAGTAACAATGTTGGAGCCTTGTTTTCATACTTCACTGATGTCCTAGAAAATTAACCTTACCCAATATCCTCTTGTACACACACACTCTGTTATGGAGTTAATTTTTTAAAAATTTTTTAACATTTATTTATTTTTCAGAGACAGAGACAGAGCATGCGTGGGGGAGGGGCAGAGAGAGAGGGAGACACAGAATCCTAAGCAGGCTCCAGGCTCTGAGCTGTCAGCACAGAACCTGACGTAGGGCTGGAAGCCCGGAACCTTGAGATCGTGACCTGAGGCAAAGTCAGGCACAACCGACTGAGCAACCCAGGAGCCCCTGGAATTAAACTTTTAAAAATGAGTTAGTAAGAAATTAATAAATAATTGCACAGATAAGACTTATTCAATTTTACTGATAATGAGGGCACAGTATAGTTCCTAAATCTTTTCACCTTTAGATTTCTTTTTCAACTTTAAAATTGTTCAAATAATTTTAACACTCTTTTAAACTTCATATAAATATTTCAGAAAATGTAAGATTTTAGAATCTTGGTGGGAAATAAAATACTTATCCTTAAAAAAATTTTTAATGTTTATTTATTTTGAGAGAGAGAGAGAGAGAGAGACAGTGCAATTAAAGGGGCAGAGAGAGAGGGAAGTAGAGAGAAAGAATCACAAGTAGGCTCTGCCCCATCGGCACACAGCCCAATGTGAGGCTCAAAGTCACAAACCGCAAGATCATGACTTGAGCTGAAATCAAGTATCAGATGCTTAACAGACTGAGCCACCCAGGCACCCCTAAAATATTTATCTTTAATAAAACAGTCCTCATTAACTTTAGTTTCATCTGTTATATAGCACAAATATTCACTAGAAACTAAGTTTTGTAAACCTCTTGACTGTGATAAGTGTAGATTTAAAACATTTTTTCTACAAGGAAATGATATTTAAATTGAATATTATATCATGGGAATAGACGGATCAATGATATTACTATGTAAGCTATTGTTTCTCTATGCTTATTTTAAACTTTCATAAACTTTCTTTTTTTTTTCCTTTTTTCACATGATGATCCTAAATATTCATATTGTGAAGATTAAATAAAAATAATCTGGTAGAAAAAATTACATAAGGAATATAGTTAGAAGACTTGATAATGAGCAATGATGACTCAGTAGTCTAACCAGGGTCCACAAAGACACAGCATATTTGGGAACATGATAAGCATAAACTGACTTCTCTCAGTTGTTCTTTACTTCAATAGCAATAAATACCTGCCTATTGGAGCCTCTTTTTCCCCTATGTAAATCAATCATCCAGTCCAATTCCAATGCTAGAGTTCAAATATTTTATGTATACACATACATATTACTTTACTGGATAAAATATTCACATTGTAAAAATTAAGGAGACTATAACACACATATACAATATATACACACACAATATGCACACATATATACACCTACATGTGTGCATGTAAAATTATGTGAATGAGTTTTAAATTATAGTTAATTTTAGACTTTAGAAGAGGAGAAAATGTAAATTCTATTCTGCACACATTGTGTTCCATATATTTAATTCATTAATCTAAATCAATTATTATATTTAATTCTTATAAGCCAAGAAGGTAGGCTTGCCAGTATTTTATATTTATGCCTCTCATAGTTCAATAACCTTTTGAGTAAACAAATATATCAGAAAACACTGAGGTTAAATTTTTAAGGATCACATGGCTAGTAAAAGTTTCAGAGGTGAAATTTAAACCCAGGTCAAGATGAGTTCAGAATCCAGAACTTTAACCTAAATGCCTCCCTTCTATTAAGTACAAATATCTATATCTGTGAGCCTGATGAGTGCATCCAAGTTTTACATTTCTGCAGTTAGAGGAAGAAGTTATGGTAAAGGATATTCAATTTAGCTGGAAATTAAACAACAAGAACAATGACCAAACTTCAAAGACCACCATTTTGCCTAGAGTGGATCCTTCTAACCTTCACCTGTCTTGGTACAAATAGAAACTGTGTACTGATGTATTTCTGTCTTGCAGCTGCATGTACAGACAGCTGTTCTTTGCATGTTTTATGAAGATCTTTTTTAAAAATGCAGATGATTCCATATAAAGGAAGTTCTCATTCTGAAGATTTTATAACAGGGCACACATTATAAAATGTAATGCAGTTAATTCTCTGCCTTCATTTGCTTGACAATGTACAAATATGGTGATACATGATTACTCTCTAAAATTTAAATATATTATTGTTTTCTGATCATAAGCCTACATAGCATCCTAAAGACTTCCAACTATCCTGTGTTCAAAATAATTTGTGATGGTACAAAGGCAGAATTTTTGCCGATTCTCAGAGCTACTGCAATCCATAACCTTGTGTGCAAAATATAGTTAAGACAAATTTGTAGTGCGGCAGCCAGGGAAAAATGTTCAATGGTATTACATAGGACATAACAAGGTGTTCATATTTCTAACCAATGTGGAGGCTAATTTCTGCTCAGATTCAAGCAGTGAATTATTCTTCCTGCCAAAATTCTGGGGAGGATGTAACTCCTTTCTACTAATGCAGCAGTGAGTAACACATCAGTTGAGTGAAAGATACAGCCATGAGTCCACAGATGAACAGAGATGCCATTCCATGGGAATAAGGAACATGTAGTAAGCATGTTACAGAGCCTATCAGAGAAAAGCAGGAAAAAAATGTATCTGTAGGAATACAGCTGCTCCTCTGTGGTGAAATGAAAAACCTGTGGGTACAGAAACTTGGAAATTTCTACCAGTAATAATTTGGATTCTGATAAAAAGAAGAGGTATTAAGCAATTGAGAGAGAAGAGGGTGGCACTTAGACAATGAATGAGGAGACACTGAGTCCTTTTTAGAACAGATGCAATCTTCCTGGCCAACCCTGGATAAGATTTTCTCCAGTGTCTTTGTTAGAAGATCAATTACAACTGAAACACATGCACAGTTGTGTATACAGTTATGATTGTGATTTCTGGAAGAAATTTTTCATTCTTTTTCATATGCTCAGTTGTTCTCAACTCATTTTGTTACTTCTAGGAAATGTCCATAAAATAATACCATCTAGATAGTATGACACATATCTATGATTACAGCCATATCTACATTTATACCTTAATCTATGTATCTATGTATCTATGCATTTATTTATGTCTATCTACCTATCTATCTACAATTGATCCCATAGTTATTACTTACTGGTTATTATAGGCAAAAAAACAAGCAACCAATTAGTATCACTTTTGTAGGATTATCAAGAGGATTATCAAGAAGTTCCTGACAAGCTATACCACACTTGTATGTCATATATGCTTCACATAACCACACCAAATATGAGGGGCAAACATTTGGTTTGAATGTTGAATTTACTTCCCTCTTTTACCCCAAACGTGAAGCAGTTGCCAATTCCTTGGATTTTACCAAAACAATGGTGCATCTTGCATTTCTCCTTTCCTCATAATTTTAATTTTCATTATCATAGTGAAAGCTCCACTACCATTACCATTTTTGCAGATGTGTGTGTGGCTTCTATACCTAATCATTTTCCAACTACCTCAATGACTGTTAGTTTTGAGATATCTGCTACTGCTCTAATTCTATATTTCATTCTATAGCAATTTTATACATTTCATAGCTGTAAGAATCATACACACACATACACATGTATTTGTGTATATATTAGCATATATGTATATTTCTCTAAAATCTGTAGATAAAACTTTCTTTTAAATTCCACACTTCAATTTTCAGTATCACAGAAATTTTCAAACATAGGTAACACAGAAAACATTGCTTCCAGAATGAACAAAATGTTTCCACTTGTGTTGTATGTCCTTCCCTTATTGGCTTTTGATTACAGTATTTTAAAGTAAATCTCAGATAAAATACCATTGATCTATAAAGTCATCATGCATCTCTTATTAATACAAACCTATCTTTTTAGACTTCTCTATTTTAAGTTTTTAAATTTTAATTTATTTTGAGAGAGAGGCAGAGACAACATGTGGGAGAGGGGCAGAGAAAGAGGAAGAGAGAGAATCCCAAGCAGGTTCCGTACTGTCAGCCCAATCTGGGGTTCAAACCCACGAGCCATGAGATCATGACCTGACTTGAAACAAATAGAATCCTAACCAACTAAGCCACACAGACACCTCTAGACTTCTTTTTTAATGGAACCACTATTTTATCCTTATACCGAATTAAATTAAAAAAAAAAAAACTTCTGCAAGATCAAATAGTATACAATCCACATTCAATTTCCCTGATAAATATTTTTTTTAGAATTGGTTTGTGCAAATCATCATCAAATAATATTCATATACAGCATTGTTGTCAAAGTGCATAAAATTTTTATTCAATAACAATTCTCCTTTTTTTACATACAATTGGTATGCTAGGTAAAATGGGTTGTTTTATCTATATAATTTCCCACATGAAATTGATTACTTGCCTCTTTTATGTTATCTACCTTCTTATTCTATGCCCTATACTTTTTTGTTATCTGGAAAATCCAAATCCAATTTCCAGATAAATATATCACCCAAAGTTGAAGCAGGCCTCTTCAACCTTACATGCTGAAAGTTATGTGATCTCATCCCCTCAACTTTTTATGTATCATATATTCTCCAGCTCAGTTATAGAAACATAAGCAGATATCAGGCAGAAAAAATAAAAACCAGGCATACACTTTGAACATTCCACGTCCCTCATTCCCATACACCTATTTGAGCTTTGTATCTTGACTTTGCTACTCTAACAGCTTCTCTTGGTGAAAAACTTTGATGAGTTGAATGTAATTTTTCAATCATCAGTGTATTATTCAACATCCTTCAGATTTCCTCCAAGTTATATTTATCTTCACTTTTATGTTTTCAGTTTTTCAAATTTCTGTGCCTTTGTTCACATGGTCCCCTATATGTGGCTACCTCCTATTTCATATTGCTCACATTCAGTCATGCCCTATAAAGGTCATAAAATTTTCTTTCCCAACTTAAAATTAATTTCTTTCTCCCCTAAATTTGAATTTAATTATTCACATTTATGGGACTAAATATTTCATTATTTTCTATTACAATATTTTGAGCATAGTTATGCACATAAACAAGTCAATGTCAAATAAATATGGTGTAGTATAGTAAATGGACTGATAGAGAAAGCACAGAATACCATGGCAGCAAATAAAGAGGATATAAGGATTCACAGATCCCAAAGAGCTTCCAGTGGTGGTGTGGGGGGTAGGGGGGAGATGGTGGGAGTTGGGATAGATGACATTTAACTGAGATCAGAAGGATGCGTAAAAAAGGATAAGGAAGGGGCGCCTGGATGGCGCAGTCGGTTAAGCGTCCGACTTCAGCCAGGTCACGATCTCGCGGTCCGTGAGTTCGAGCCCCGCGTCAGGCTCTGGGCTGATGGCTCGGAGCCTGGAGCCTGTTTCCGATTCTGTGTCTCCCTCTCTCTCTGCCCCTCCCCCGTTCATGCTCTGTCTCTCTCTGTCCCAAAAATAAATAAATAAAAAATAAATAAAAAAATAAAAAAAGGATAAGGAAATTATGTTCTGGATAAAAGAATGAGGTTTTATGGACACCTGGGTGGCTCAGTCAGTTAAGCAAATGACTTTGGTTCAGGTCATGAACTGGCAATTCATGAGTTCAAGTCCCACGTCGGGCTCTGTGCTAAGAGCTCAGAGCCTGGAGCCTGCTTCGGATTCTGTGTCTCCCTCTCTCTCTGCCCCTCCCCTGCTCATGCTCCCTCTAAAAAAATAAAAATAAACATTTTTAAAAAATTAAATAAAAAAAAAAAGAATGAAGTTTTAGAAAGGCTTCAAATAAAGAATATATTATTAAAAAGAAGATAGTAGTCCTCCCATTGCTGGCCATAATGGTAGAATTGGTTCCAGACAAGCCCTCTCTTCTAAACAACTTAAAAACAAAACATTTAAAACATATTTCCATAATTGGACAACAGGCTCTATAGCACACTCATCCATGAGAAATGAAAAATAACTAGATGAGATTTAAAACCACCCTAACTTTCTGCCTGGAGGCATATACTACACACCAGTACAGGGTGGGGACAGAGAACAATAATTTCTATTAATTTATGAAGACAGAAAGTTAAGCTCAGAGGAGTTAAGGTGGATAAAATTTGTGTCAGGGTATTAGAAAGAGAAGTCTACACAGATAAGGAGCTCCAGTATCTACATATGTCTCTTTGAGTCTTTTGCTGAATACTAACTAAACTTTCAGAGAAAAAGAACAACCACTGAGGAATGATTAGCTTAAAACCACTACAACTTAGAAGGCTGAGGATTTACAAGCTTGAATAAGGCAGAGTAATTTGTTGAGTAAATTGAACATTCAGTATGGACTTCAAAAAGGCCAAGACTTTGAAGCTGAGCTATGCTAGTTTTAAAGTACTGCCACTTCAAAGTCTCCCATAAAATTCTTTAAAGAGGTGCTTAAGTGGATCAACTTAATCCTCAACTAAAAAAATTGTTATCCCAGCAAAACCCAATGCTCTTTAGAAGAAAACATCAAGATCCAGAACCACAACAATGTGATATTCACAATGACCAATATACAACAAAAAATAGTAGACTAATGAAGAATCACAGACCAAGAGAAAAATATATGAAAAGAAATTGAATTGACAAAAACAATGGAATTAGGTGACATGTTCAAGGATTTAAAGGGAAATATGAGTTATAATACAGAAATGGAATTATAGAAAAAAAGAAATCAAGAAATCAAATGAAACCTTAGAGATCTCAGTACAATATCTAAAATTAAATATTCACTATGTGAGTTTAATACCAGATTAGAAACTGCGGGAAAAAGTATTAATGAACTTGAAGACATATCAGAAATATTATCTAATAAAAATTAAATAAATAAATAAATAAATAAATATTAAATAAATGAGTAAAGTATCCGCGGTCTGAATTAACATCAAGAAATCAAATATACATGAATTACAAGTCCCAGAAAAGTGGGGTAAAGCATGTTTGAAAAAATAACATAAAATTTCCAAATTTTAGGAAAAAATACAAACCTATGAATTCAAAAAGTTCAATCAATTCTAATTACAATGAATATACCAACCAGTGATATTTTGGGGGGGGGTGCCTCAGTGGCTCAGTAGGTTAAGCATCCACCTGCTGATTTCAGTTCAGGTCATGATCTCACAGTCCTGAGATCAAGCCCACATTGGGCTCCATGCTGGATGTGGAGCTTGCTTAAGATTCTCTCTCTCTCTCTCTCTCTCTCTCTCTCTCTCTCTCTCTTTCTCTCTCTCTCTCTCTCTCCCTCTGCCCTTCCTCTGTTCACACATGCATGTACTCTCTCTCAGAAAAAAAAAAAATCAGTGGCATTTTTAAAAACCCACATAAAATGGTAAGGTGCTAATTAGATTTATTTAAAAATTTAAAAATCACACTGAGGTACATCATAACAATATTGCTAAAAATCACTGATAAATATAAGACCTTACAAACAACTAGAGAAAAAAAAAGTCCTTTATTCATACAGGAACAAATATTGCATCAGAAAAAAATGCAAATCATAAAACATGAAAACACATTTAAAAATGTAAGCATGGGAAAAACACGCTATGCAAATATTAATAATAAGACAGCAGGGAAGGCTATATAACTGTTGGGCAAAACCAAGTTCATTATAATATTACCAGATACAAAGAGAGGTGTTTCATCTAATAAAAGAGTAATTTCATAAGACATAAAAATCTTTTATGTGTATGTCACCAATAACAGAGCTTCAACATAAATGAAGAACTGAAAGGAATTACCTGACAGAACTTTCTGAAAGAAACAAATGAACAATTTTGTTAGAGATTTTAATACTATTCTTTGAGTAATTTAAACAAGTAGACCAAAATAGGAAAAAAATTGGAAGATGTGAATGATCCTATTAACAACTTCACATAATAAACATTAATAGTACTCTATAACTAATCATTGTTGAATAAACCTCTTTTCTAGTATGCATTGAATATTCTCCACGATAGATGATATTCTGTGCCATAAAATAAATCTTGCAAGTTTGATATAACTAAATCATCCAAAGTATATTCTCTGAGCAAAAGATAAGTAAATTCAAAATAAATAGGAAGACATTAGGCATATTACACATATTTAAATTTAATACACACTTCTAAATAACCCACAGATCAAAAAAGGGAATAAGAAAATATTGCATGTTGGGGCACCTCGGAAGCTCAGTTGGTTAAGCATTTGACTTTAGCTCAGGTCATGTTCTCATGGTTTGTGAGTTTGAGTCCCACAACAGGCTCTGGGCTGACAGCTCAGAGACTGGAGCCTACTTTGGATTCTGTGTCTCCCTCTCTCTCCGCCTCTCCCCTGCTGGCTCTCTCTCTCTCTCTTTCTCTCTCTCTCTCTCTCTCCCTCTCTCTCTCTCTCAAAAATAAATAAACACAGACAATTAATTAAAAAAGAAAATATTGTGTGTTAATGAAATACATCAAAATTTATCAGATGCAGAAGTATTTTTTTAATGTTTTGGTTTAAATGATAATATTAGAAAATGAAGATGCAAATTTAATTATCCTTAAAAGACAAAAGATAAAACCTACCGAAACTGGCATAAGAATATCAGTTAAATAAACATGTAAATATTAAAGAAATAGAAATGACATTTTAAAAATATTTCCACAAAGAACAGTCTAGATCAAGATGACTTTGCTGGTGAAATTTATCAACTAATTTAAGAAAGAAAGAACATCAAATTTATATAAACTCTTTCAGAAAACAGAACATTTCTCAACTAATTTATACCAAATGCAGAAAGATATCACTAAAAAATAATAGTAGTCACAAACACAGACTTGACAATCAAAAGGAAACATTAGCAAGTCAAAACCAACAATATATGAAACAGACCAAGTTATATTTATCCAAAGAATGGAAATCAAACAATATAAATTGCCACATTTATAAAATAAATGAGAAAAATCGTATGATCATCTGTATAGATGTCATAAATATATCTCACCAAATTCAACATTCATTAATAATAAAACATCTCACCAAACCAGAAACAGAACATTTTCCCAGTCTAATAAAGAATACCTGTAAAATACCTACATTTAAAATTATCCTTAATGGTGAAAACCTGAATCTGTTCTCCATAAAATTAGGAATAAGACAAGGATGTCTGTTCTCACCACTTCTATTGAACATTGTGCTGGAGTTCCCAAGCAGTAAAGTGGGCAAGTAGACAAATATACAAAAAGAAACTATAAATATTGAAAGAAGTAAAACTACCTAATTCACAAGTGATTTGTAACAAACTTCTAGAAACTACATAAAAAACTGTAAGAATCAATAAGTAAATATATTTGCGGAGCACAAGGCAATATACAAAAATTAATTGTATTTCTCTATATCGGCAAATAAATATATCTCTGCTGTAAAAACAATACCTTTTAAAGTAACATGAAAACATAAGATAATTAGAAGATTAACAAAATATATGTGACACTTGAACACTTAGAAGTAGCAAAACATCCTGAAAGAAATTAAAGATCTGAATAAATTGAGAAAATTGATCTATACATTCAATTCGATCTCCCGCAAATTCTCTGTAGACAACTTTTTAAGGACATTTTCAAGAAGTTTCTAAATTCATAAGAAAAAGAAAGAAAATACCTAAAATGATTTTGAAAAATGAAAGTAAGACAATGCCTACTACCTAATTTCAATAATTTACATAAACCTATAGAAATCAAGATAGTTTGGTGTTGGAATAATAATAGAAATATAGATTAATGGGACATAATACAGTCCAGAAATAGATCCATATATATGTGGTCGGTTGGTTTTGCAAAGGCCCTATGATATTAAAACTGGAAAAATAGACCTTCAAGAAGTTTTGCTAAATGAAGCGGATTCCCATTTGAAAACAAAACAAAATAAAACAAAAAACAAAGGTAGCTATGCGTGCATTACTAGCACAATCAATAAATACGGTAAACATTATATGATATTTATAACTTTCGGATCACATTTTTTTTATTTCTGCTCTAATAATTATTTGCAGATTAGTAAATAAATTCAATTCAGTGTGTACGCAGAAATGTGAGCCTTAACTGAATATACTGGGAAGTCTCGGGGAAATTCTCAGAACTATTAATAACTATGACAACTTAAGCACATATGAATACTTCTCACTGCACTTGCTAAAAAAGCTTTCCACAAAGAAAACTGCAGCCCAGCATTATTCTCTACTTTTAAAGTTTCCAATAAATAAATAAAGGTTTCTGGAATGAAATGTTATATATTTGCCTTCTTTTAGGTTTGTTTTAAAAATCTCCATTTTAACAGTATCTTCTCTTTACAGGAGAAATGGATTTTCCCTGAGAGTATACCTGAATAGAAAGCAATGAAGGAAAGGTGACACTCACTATGAAGCAACAGTAATCGGCTCTCTTGCCAAACCGTGCTGTGCATCCTCCTTCCTGTTCAACAAAATTTAAAAGAGAGAAAGCCTTCCTTTCTTGTGATCCTAATATTTAAGCACAAACCCTTCAGGTAATTTCAGTCCATATTAGGTATTTAAGATCACCACAGAAGGCTTAAACATCTGCTCAAAAGAATCAGATCACATTTATGATCACATTCATGTCAGAAAGACAGTTGGCTTTTCATAATGTGTAATCGGGGGTGGGGAGGTGGGGGGCACCTGGGTGGCTCAGTCAGTTAAGCGTCCCATTCTCGGTTTCTGCTCAAGTCATGATCTCGCAGTTTGTGAGTTCGAGCCCCGCATCGGGCTCAGCACCACCAGTGCAGTAAAATGAAAGTAAGATTCTCTCTCTTGGGATTCTCTCTCTCCTTTCTCTGCCCCTTCCCCACTTGTGCGCTCTCTCTTTCTCAAAATAATTAAGTAAACTTAAAAAATAGAGTAATAAAAATAATAAGTAATAGTCAATGCAAAAAAAAATAACTGAATATAAGCTAAAGGAAAAGTAAGGCTGTGATTTTACCTACAGAAATAGCTTCTCTTCTTAAAGTTATGTGAAGTATAATATTTAGGAACACTTTGTTCAGTAAAAATATGACGAATATTTTAGATAATTACAAATTCTTATTCTTACATTTTAAATACTTTTATAACAGCACACAGTGATAGAATTTACTCATTATTCCCACTTTATCCATTATTATTTTTATTTTTGAAGACTGTAGAAAAATGTGCCTCTCCACTGCAAAAGTTTCCAGGCACAGCTGCTATTTAAAGATATTGCCATCTTTACTGTCTGTAAGCCTGCTCCTCTGAAACCTTACTTCTCTTGCTTCCCTCAGGCAAATGTAATCAGAGCCTTCACTACTTTACCAAGCTCCTTTAAGTACACTGCTATCTCCACCTAAGTCATTGCCTATCTTTCCTACTAGACTGTTAAATCCTTAGGTTAAAAAAATCTTATTTATTCATCTCTTTTATCCTTAGTGTGTTGAATTGTTCCCTGGTTCCCTGCATACTGGAGATCATAAACCTCTTACAGATAAAGCTTTAATTTATAAATTCTCTTGTGTTGATCATAGTTTACTATTCATAGTTTCCTTTTGCAATAATCCTCTTACCCTCTTCTCTTTAGGCTTCATCTTGTTGTTTGTAGCATATGGATTTATAAACTACCCTAAACCACTGGAGAATACAAAAGACTAAAATTATATTACATAACAAAACCAAAATCAAAATAGTTTCCATCAATATTTAATTCTGTAGAAGACAGTGCATGGTTACATGGGGGAAAAAAAACTCGTAAAGATTGTTTTCCTCATTGTGATTACCCATATAAATTTCAGTAAGTTGTTAATAATTTATACTCCATTTCATAACTATTCAACTTAAAAACATCTAAGTAATAATCAAGATGGTGAAAAATATTGCCAATAAAAACAACACAGTTTAAAATTTTTGTTGTTTTTCTTGTCATATTGAGTGAAGCTATTGTAAAAAATGATTTGCAATTCACATTAGCATTCAAAACCTTCCATTTGGCTTTTGCTTCATCATTATCAAAGGTTTTCTTGTTTTTCAATGATAAGAATCTTTGAAAAAGTTTAGTTGAGTAATCATAAAATAAAATAACTTTGATGTATCAAAATACTTTGGAATTTTCTACTAGGAATTCATTCTTGCAGAGTAAGATTGCTTAATATTCATATCAGTGGCAATAACGTTTTCAATCCTTAGTGATCATTCTGTCTTTCAACTTACCATACATTGGTATGCTTTTCCTATGCATGCCAATCACTGACTTTTCAAAGAAAAGTTCCACTAATGTTGGCATGCTTTCTGCCTGTTTCTCTGTATTTCCCTATATTCCATTTACTGATTAAGCATATCATTAATCAAGAGGTCTTAGATTTCCTATTCTGGCTTCTTTTTCCTATCAGTAAATCTATGAATGGAAAAAGGAATGATGGAGGCATTGTGTTGGGCATTTGGGAGCAGGTATGTTGGATCTAAGCTGGGGAGGACTTCTCCTGTGTTGTATGGCGATAGGACAAAAGAAATTCAAAGATGTGTCATGAATTGAAATCCTAAAGTTAAAAAATATGTATGTATTTAAAATGTATAATATAAAATTATGTATAGTATAAATAAAAAGATTGGAATTAAGTGTAATGCACGGATCAGTTTGGGAAGAAGCACCACCTTGATACTGTTGAGTCTTCCAAAAAATGGTCATGGTGCATGTCTGCATGTGTTTGGGTCTTAATTTCTCTCAGAAATGTTCTTCGGTTGGCAATGTACAGATCTTGAACTCATTTTTTAATGCGTCATTGTTTAAGATCATTTTAAATGCCCTTTTAATTTTGATTTTTTACTTGCCTTTCAATTGTATAATGCTGGCATATAATAATAAAACAACTATACTTTGAAATATTGAAAAAAATACAATCATAGACAGGCATAAAAGCAGACTCACAGAACTGAAAAACAAATACCCTATCCTGGGGTGGGAAGACCCCCACATCATAAAGATGTGACTTATCTATAAGCTAACTCAAGCATTTAATTGTTGGATGCATAAGAATATGATTTAAAAGTTTATCTGAAAAAACAAACAAGTAGAATTAATTATTAGCCAAAACATCCGGAGGAAAAACAAAATAAGCAAAAAGGGGAAAAGGCCTACAAGATACCAAACATGTTAAACATTCTAAACTGTGTTTGGGTGCAAGAATAGATAAAAACAAAAACAAAAACAAAACACAAAAAGGGGATCAAAAGAGAAAATGGCATATTAGAAAAAAGACCAAAAAAATGTATTCTTAATAAGAATAAGTGCTGCTTGGATAACTGGAGACTTTAAGGAAAAGAGATAAAATGGTATCTATGCATCATATACATGAGGATAAATTCCAAAAGGGCTACAGATTTAAATATAAAAGGATAAAACTATGCACATAACAGAAGAAAACTTGTTTGCCTTTTCTATAAATGGGGGAGGAAAAAATATTTTAAGCTATAATTCAAACTCCAGAAGCAACAAGGAAAAATGAGAGACACTTGATTACATTTAAAAATTTGCATAGCAAAAGACACCATAAGTAAACAGACTGATGTCAAACTGTGAAAAACATTTGCAACTTACAATATCAAAGGGCTAATATGCTTAATAAAGAGCTCTAAAGTTAGAGAAAATCTTCAACAACATTAAAAACTAGAGAAAGGAACACACACTTCATAGATAAAGAAATGGAAATAATCCAGAAACTGAAATGCTGTTTTCATACCTACCTCTTCCATTGGCAAAAAGTCAAAAATGTAACAACATATTCAGCTAATAGGGGGCAGCTAAATATTAACCTTCATGCATTGCTGGTGACATGACAAAATGATAAAATCACTGTGAAGAGTAATTTGGCATGTGTGTGTGCTGAAGGAGGTCATCAAGTTGTGACCACCAGTTGACTCATGAACTCAACGGGGTGATCAGAGGCTTCACATCCATCCCGTCTTCTGTCTGTAATGTGAGTTCTGTTTGCCTTCCCTGCTCCCAGAAGTCGCTTCAAGGACACGGCCTTGAGATAGTGATGTGGCGTTAAGACCATCTGGAAGGTATACTTGACTGGACCCAGGTAAGGCGTCTATGTAAAGTTTTAAGATCTGGCAGCAGGTGTGGACATCTACTCACCTTGCAGCCACCTAAGACAAGTCTCGCATGTGCCTTCTCCTGCTTATTACACCTGGCACCTACCAATCTGGAGTGGCCTGTGTCTTTCTTCAGTTTCTCTCTGTGCCCTCTGAGTACAGGGACCAGTTTCAGAGTAGACCGGGGAAGCACCCCAGGAGCTTGCAAACCAACAATGTGACAAATTTTTAAATTATTTACCCTTTGACCCAAGAATACAACTTCTAGGAATATATCTAAAATACACACTAATAAAAATATTTTTGAAAAGAGTATCTTTTGAAAACAAAGCAAATAATTGCAGCACTTGATGCGAGGGAGTAAAACGCAACGAAACTAGCAATAATCCAAATTTCTGCCAGAGGAGATTCAGGTGAATAAAGTGTGCTGTATCTCTGAAATCACACCTCTACAAAGGAATGAATGCTCTCGTATATAACTATCATTTGATCCCCATGTGTCATAAGTGAAAAAAATGGAGAAAAGTAATGCATCCATATAATATACACTTTTCTCTACTTTGCTTTTTGCCTGGAAACCCATGCAAAATATTTTATACAAATGCAATGAAAACGAAACAAAAAAATGAAAAAGTGAACTTAAATACGTGCCTAGTTATTGAACACACACACACAAACACACACACAGATGAATGACGCCAAGTGACTTTAACCATCGCAATTTGACTATATGTTTATAGCGAGATATAACCTAAGGACAGAAAGAACTATCAAAACATAATCTTAAACTATTTACAGTATTCGTTATTGGTTGTTCTTTTATATTGCTGAGAATCTTTTATGTACTTTCTGCAGTAAAGCAAATGTTAATCTAACTCATTTATTTCTAATGTTGCTGAAAAGCAGAAGAAAGGTAAAGATGGAAAATGTATTGATTATGCAAAAATGCCGAACAGCCGAATTTGAGTTGGAAAACTGCTATGAATGCTTGACTTATTTCATCTATGTATCTATGTCACATAGATCAGAGATCTATCATCTATGTTTCTGTTTTCATAGCTCTGTTCTCTAACGTGTATAGAAACCAGGTATAATGCAGTAGGAATAAGCATACTTACTTAGCACCCAGATTACAATGTCCAGATACAATTGCCCAATGAAAGTAGCCAGTTCATTTTGGAGATATGTCTGATTCCTGGTCTGTGGAAGGAGACGTATAACTTAAACCTGGAATACAGTTATTCTGGATAGCTTAGAAGCTACCAATGACTTACTAGGGCTGTGTCAGAAGAACTTAGTTAAACTAAAGAGGCTCCTATCAGTAAAAGTTGCAAAATTTTGAGTATCAGTAAGGAGAATAACCTCAGTGGGTTGGAATCCATCAAATTCATTTATACCCAAGAGTTTGTAATGATGTTTATAAAAACTACTAATTGTTCATTAATGAAGGTTCTAAATAAGGAAATCTTTATTTTGAAAGCTAGTCACTGATAGGAAAGAATGAAGCATTTATCCTACCTTTCTGATGTGACTGGTGACCATGTAGTTGATGAAGTGATGTTTTCCTTTTGTTATTGTTTTTTTTCCTATTTACATGAATAGAGATGATCTTCAGGGTGAAGGGGAAAATATAATCAGGAGAAAGAAAGGGCTGGCAGAGCATGTGGAAGACTGGCATTGGAGTGAGGACACATGGATTTCAATCCTAGCCCTATTGCTTTCCAGCTCTCTTGTCCATTTGCAAGCCAACCTCTAAGCCTCAGTGTCCTCATCTATAAAACAGATGATGATACCAGTCTCACCTACACTACAATGCTCTTCTTAGATTCAAATGATTTAAACATAATCGTGGGATTATAATCATGGGTGTCTCATGGTGCGTAATTTTGAAATCTTCCCTCATTAACTGCACAAAAGTTCTAGAAGGCATTCAGTAAATACTTAACACTGATGTTTATCCTTGTCATGAGAGCAGAACTGTAACATAGCAAAGCTTACTGTAATTTGGGATATGAGTACATCCTACGTGTACTGGGAGCAGGGTGGGGGAGAGAAAGCGGGCGGTTGGTGTGTTGGAGCAGGGAACTGTCCACAGCAAACAAATGTGTGTGTATAACTGATGAGGTCGTTTTTGTTCTCTCAGGGCACAAGTGGTTCTTATCTCCTTTATGATGTTCAGTTAATCACTGGATCCCTGAAGGGATGTTTTTCTTTATAAAAATATCTGCTAATAAGCAAGGAAAGAATGATGGAATTAAAAGAGCATCATTTTTAACTGCTGGTGAATTAACGGATGGAAGCAAAGATCACCAGCAGCTGTTAACACAATGAAAGGAGACACCAGACAAGCTGTGCCTCTTGATAGAAGAACAATTTCCAGGAAACAGAAAATGTGTCAAGCTACATCATGTCGTATTCATGTACACACACTTGCAGCCACTCTACAATATTTCTAGCAACAAAACCTGAAAAATATTTTATGTAAGTATAAAATTTGAAACGATGAAATGCTGTGTTCTCCAATCTTATCAAGATCAAAAAGTCAAATTTACAAGAAATGTGCAAAGATGGGAAGATGTTCATTGTTTAGGACACTATGTCTCCCTCGATGGAGAGAATTTACTGCCTCCAGGACTGTGGAGAAACAGTCCATTTTGATGGTTACAAAAGGCCTTCGGGGCAGGGTGCGTCTCAAGTCAGGGTTAAATTAAGAAAACAGTTTCTCTCCGATCTTGCTGTTCGCTATTAACTGTCCCAGAGAAGCCTCTGCACCCTGGCCACCAGAAATATGCAGAGATTTTTATGAACTACTTAATTAGAGTCCTTAAATTGAATTAGGGAGCATTCCTGAAAAAATCTGTGGATTAAGAAATCGCAACCTGTTAAAACACTGAAAAAAGTAAAGTGATTTTTTAAGATTTTCTAGGAGGCAGTTTGAACAAAAGCAAGAAAAAAAAAAAAAACCACTAAAGAATAATGTAAGCTCTTGCTGAGCACCTCTGAGTAAAGTAACAGCTGTAATCAAGAGTACAAGATTCTGGACCCTGGTAATCCCACTAAGAGAGGGCAGTTGATGAGATTCGTACTGAAGAAAAATCTGTTGATCTCATGTGTTTTTATTCTGTATTTTCAAAATTAACGTACATCTTGCTTGTTAACATCATGATAATCATTTATTGGAGCTCAAAAGGAAAATGGCACTAATGGTAGGATACAAATTATCATGTTTCTATTAACAGTTTTATTTCACTAAGAATCATTTACTGAAGGTCTGGCTTCCTGAACATATTTGCTGTGCCCAAAGGCCCCATATAGAATTTCCAGGAGCTCTAGCAAACATTACTAAAATAGAAAACTTTATCTTTGATATCCAGGTACTGCAATATAATTTATCCTTGTATCTCACAAAACTGTGTTTAAATTTTCAGTACCATTTGTTTTTAAGACTTATTTTTCTTTATGTTTATTTTTCTTTGACTTCTGACATCGATACAAAGCAACAACATTATATCAATTCTACTGATTTAGCAGTGGATTTTAATATGTTTCTTACTTTCTAAATAACAACTTATTCTTGCCACAGAGAAGTTTTCTTTAAAAAGAAACTGCATAAATCTCAAAATCCATCATTACTATGTCCTAAATTCTTCGAAACACCATCTTCTTCAGTGAGTGAACTGCTCATGGTGAATACATTCTTCAAATAGAAGTTACCAGTATATTTCCAACAGAGCAGATCTTTATAACAATAAACTGCAAATAATTTTAGATTTATTTATACTAGATACCTAAAGTTTACAATTAAGTCTTAGCAAATTGAGTTTAACAAACAGGGATAGTAGTCTTTCTCACACATAGAACTAAATACTCATTGGGGTGCCTGGGTGGCTCAGTCGGTTAAGCGTCCGACTTCATCTCAGGTCATGATCTCGCGGTCCGTGGGTTCGAGCCCCGCGTCAGGCTCTGTGCTGACAGCTCAGAGCCTGGAGCCTGTTTCGGATTCTGTGTCTCCCTCTCTCTCTGACCCTCCCCTGTTCATGCTCTGTCTCTCTCTGTCTCAAAAATAAATAAACGTTAAAAAAAATACTCATTATGCATTGGCATTTTAAATATTTTCGTATATAGATATATGCATATATATGTTACTGGCAAATCCTTCTAAGTTTATATTGTAGACTTCTTTTCTGTACACATATTTTCAAACAACCTTACTTTTCTCCAGCATCTCGAAATCTTAAAAATCAGAATTTAAAAATTTCTTGTATATTTATCCCACATCAAATATAAAAGATGGAAAATGAAATAAAGACATCTATAGGCAATTGCAATTATATATGTATATGTACATATTTTACTGTGTATCTTGTGTATTAATTTCCTTCTTGTATTCCACAGAAACAATTAACTAGATTAAGGGTGTTTATGAAAAATCATTCTAAATCTTCAGGCACAGGTGCCAAGAACTAGACACATTGACAAATCTGTGTTAGTTTTCTGAAGCTTTCATAATAAATTACCACAAACTTGGTGGCTTAAAACAACAGAAATGTATTGTCTCCCAGTTCTAGAGGCTAGAATTCTGAAATTTGGTGGGGCCACACTCCCTCTGTGCTCTAGGGGATAATCAGTTCCTCTCCTCTTCCAGCCTCTAGTGTATGCTTGCAGTCCTTGATTTGTGGGCATATTACTCCAAACTCTGCCTCTTTGGTCATATTACCCCCTTCTTTTGTGTCAGCCTCAAATCCCCCTCTACCTTTTTCTTAGAAGGACACTTCTCCTTGAATTTAGGGCCCACCCAGATAATCCTCATATCAAAATCCTTCATTCAATTACATCTGCTGCTATGGGCTGAACTGTGTCCTCACAACGTTCATCTGTTAAAGGCCTACCCCCCACTACCACAGGATGTAGCTGTATTTGGAATTAGGGTAAAATGAGGCCACATGTTTGGGTCCTAATACAATCTGACTGGTGTCCTTATCAGAAGAGGAAATTTGTACACAGAAAGGCACTAGGGAGGGGCACACACAGAGGAAAGACCATCTGCAAGCCAAGGAGGATGGCCACATCTGCTGATCCCTCAGTCTGGACTCCTAGCCTCCAAAACTGTAAGAAGATGAATTTATGTAGCTGAAGTCCTCAGTCTGTGGACCTAGCAAACTAATTAATCTGCAAAGACCTTGCTTCCAAAGAAGGTAAGTTTTTATAGGTTCTGGGGAAGGCCACCATCCATCTCACTACCTTATATAACTATTCTTTACTGTGAAAATATCCTAGCATGAAAAAGTGATGAATAACTATGTAAAACATTACTAAATAAAGACTGCATTGTAAATGCAGAGGAACTTAAAATCACCTAAAGTCAATGATCACAATGTCAAACAAATAGCCAATCAAGTACTGAAACATGAAACATATTTTTGGCATTAAAATGCTTGGCTAGGGGCGCCTGGGTGGCTCAGTAGGTTAAGCGTCCGACTTCGGCTCAGGTCATGATCTCGCGATCTTGCGGTCCGTGAGTTCAAGCCCCGCGTCAGGCTCTGTGCTGACTGCTCAGAGCCTGGAACCTGTTTCAGATTCTGTGTCTCCCTCTCTCTCTGACCCTCCCCCGTTCATGCTCTGTCTCTCTCTGTCTCAAAAATAAATAAACGTTAAAAAAAAAATTTAAAAAAAATGCTTGCTATAAAATTGTGTTTTAATTATTAGGTCTATTTTTCAACATTACCAAAACCAACACATACCATTTTTTTTTTTACTAAGAATATGCCACATTTAAAAGCAGTTATCTATCAAGAGTCTAATGATAGTATATACTGATTGCATTCTGTTCACAATATTGCTGATTTGGGAGGTGATGATATGAAAAAACTGCAACCTTTATTCTCATGTAGTTCACAAAATGGTGTGAAAGACAGCCTGTCAACTGATACAAATAATTACTTTTAATCGATTCCTATGATGCAGTAGGCAAATAAAGACACTGAACAGAAGATATAGCTTAAGATTTGGGAACTATGGGGGCGCCTGGGTGGCTCAGTCAGTTAAGCTTCTGACTTGGACTCAAGTCATGATCTCACGGTTCATGGGTTCAAGCCCCGCATCCAGCTGTGTGCTGACAGCTTAGAGCCTGGAGCCTGCTTCAGATTCTGTGTCTCCCTCTCTGTCTACCCCTCTCCTGCTCATGTTCTCTCTCTGTCTCTCTCTCAAAAATAAAAATTAATTTTTTTTAAAAAGATTTGGGAACTATGATTGTCATTACCATCTCAAATTTATAGATAGTGAAGATGAGGTATAGAAAAACCAACTCAAATGCATCTGTCTGGCTCCAAAGCCCCTGTTTTGTTTTATTTTGTTTGGTTTGGTTTTGGTGTGTGTGTGTGTGTGTGTGTGTGTGTGTGTCTGTGTGTAATCTTCACTATCACACCAAGGTTGAAAAGTGCTGTAAAGGTGGTTTGCAGAGTGGATTGGATAGGACTGTAATATCTGGGTCAGCTCATGGCGTACCATTGGGGGAAATTTCACTTTGACATTTTAGCCTAACAAGTAACGAAGTCTCTGCTTGCACACACTTAGGGAATGTGAAATGCGGCTGTTCCCAAAATAAAGCATTAGCATGTGGCAGGACTGGCTTTTTGAAATGCCTTGATCAGAGTTTGGAAGGGGGACTTAAGATGTGTTTCTCTGTTCTAGGAATGTAGACTCTAGAGGAGATGGCAATAAGTTAATGTCTGAAGTGAGCTAAGGAAACACTGTTATAAATGCTTTTACCAAGTATACCAATACCAAGGAAAGAAAAGAAGGAAAAGGAAAGAAAAGAAGCCATAACAAGGAGCACTGAAAAGAATCTCAGCACACAAACAAAAAAAAAATCCCCCCAAAAAACTGACAACTGTCTTCAAAGGATATCCTCTAAATCTGGGAAGCAACTAAAATGAACTATTCCTTATGCTGTCAGCATTGTCCTAAATCATACTGAATGCCTCACAAGTCTCATCTGCTTGAAAATATTTTCCAGGCACTTTTAAGTACTAACATTTTTAAAAGTATGCTATGAAATGTCACAATATAAGAAAGCATGCTTCTTCCCAAAGTTCTAATTCTGTAAGTGACTTTTTTTAGGTAAGATCATTTTTATATATTCTGGCATACGCAGTCATATTTTTAGCACAATACTGGTAGTGCAATGTTCTTTTAAATTTTACTATACAAGTAGCATGTTTTACCCACATTTTAAAATAGGTTCACAAAATTTTAACTTGCTAATTCCATTTTCCCAATATTGTTACCAGTTAATAAAGTACTTTTTATACTATGACCATGTACTTGAGGATTATTTTGTGAGCAGAAGTGATAATAAATTGAGTATCTGATGGTTAATTGACACTGCAGTAGCGAACTGATCAGGGCAGTTCATGAGATACAGCAAGGTGTTTCCCCTCCAGGTACACAAAGTAATTGCACTGCCCTGCCTTCTAGAAATCAGGTATGGACATGTGATGTGACCTACTTGGGTTATGGTCACGAGTGGAAGTTCCACGTCATTTCTGGGAAGAAGCTTTAAAGGATAAAACCCAATTCAACCCATTTACTTGTTCCCTTTGCCACAGAAATTGTAACTATCTCAGATACGGCTGCTGCTTCAAACTAAGTCCTAGAGTAAAGAACGTGTTATAGAGACTAGTGATAGTGTAATGAGATAGGAAAGCCAACATATTTCTTTATTATCATCACTATTACTGTATCTTCTTATTTCAGTTTGTACTTTTCAATATGCTCCATTCTAAGACTCTTGTATTATAAATGAAATCAGCGGAATGCTGTACAGAAATTATATAAATAATCCAGATTTATATACAAAATGATGGATGGATTTTTACAAATATAATCTGAGCAAAGAAATAAAGACAAATCATAAAATGTAGAATGTAACTTGATAAAAGCAGGCATGAATACATTGTTTAAGGACATATTTCTAAGGATTAAAAAGATCAAGGAAGAGATCACTGGAAGTTAGGGGTGTGGTTATCTCTAAAGATTACATCCTGGAAGCAACATGCAAATGTTTGTATAGTGGTGGCAGGCTTCTCTTCTTACAGGGTTCTCTAGTGTGCAGTGGTTATGAGGGTGATGCTTTTTTACAAGTATTAATTATGGTGTAAATTTCTGCTTTACATACTTGTCTCTATTTTATATCCCATAATAAAATGTTTTCATAAAAATAGATTTTATCTATACTGATAATACAAAACCAAAATCTGTGTTTATACTCTAAAGAACCTTACATTAAAATCTTTAGCAAGGTTTATGAAATTTAGTAGTAACTTATTTTAATATGTACAAAGATTCTGTTAAACCTGAAATTAGAACACCGAACATTTTTTCTCCCATTCAAAATACACACATATATTATAAATGCAAACTGTAGCAGAAATACAGATATACTTCCTGCAGGTGACAGAAAAATGCTCCCCCCACTGAAGATGTCCATGTATAATCCCTAGAACCCATGAAATTATTTATATGGGGAGGAAAGACTTTGCTGATGCAATTAAGGTTTTGAGATGAGATGGGAAGATTACTGTGGATTATCTGTGTGCCCCAATGTGACCACAAGTGTCTTTGTAAGGGCAAGAAGATGGCAGGGTGTCAGAGAACAACACGTGACTAATGGCAGCTCAAAGGAAAAGAGGAGGGCAGGACTGAGAACAAGGGAGAACAAAAGAGACAGAATTGAAGATGCCACACAGGTGGCTCTAAAGACAGAAGTGGCTGCAGCAAATGCATGGAGGCAGCCTGGAGAAGGAAAATATGCCAACACCAAGATGTTAGTTCTTTATGATTCATTTCAAAATTGTAACTTCCAGCACTCTAGAATGATACATTGGTGTTGTTTTCAACTACTGACTTCATAGCCAGTTGCTACAGTAGCAATAGAAAACTAAGATATCTACTTAGCTATTTAAAGAAATATGTATTTTATATTTTTCACTTCTATGTATACAGAATCTTACCCATGATCTTGCACCTAGTAGAAGTCCTATATATATTGAAACAAAAGAAGGAAGGATAAGACACAAAATAAGTATCGAATCAAGAAAAAGAGAAAGAAGTAGGTAAAGTTACTGAAGGAGGTAACATTTTAATTAATCCTACAAGAATATTTTATGTGATAAGCTTTATTACACTTATTCTTGAGTTAAAATCTTTTGAATGAAATAAAAACTGAATATATGAATATGAATATAAACTGAAAATAAATCGGTGTTCACTTTTCCTACAGCCCTATTCTGTAGGCGGTGTCAGCTATACATAGAACTGCAGTAATTAACATCTCTAATTACAAAACAATATGGTATAATTCTACACAGAATATAAATCGATACATCATTTTTAAGACAGTAGAGCATAAAGACTAATTTGGATATATATAAATTAGGCTCTAGACATAACGTTACAAATCTGACATTCATTCTAGACAGTGTTACTCAATTGTGATCCTTGCTTCAGGCTCTATCACTACCCCTAACATTTTCCCCAGGCTTCAATCAGGAACGTCTGTGTTAGGTACTATTTTCATAGGTAGTAGCGTAACTTGACTTTTCTAGATGATGATTTCAACCGTACTAAAATTAACTATTATTTTTTTTCTGATATAATTACATTTTTGCATGTGCATATTTGGCTCACAGAGACAAGCAAAACATCTATGGAATTTTACAATAAATCCTTAAATATATTCTCTTATGTTTTATGTAAAATCAAGAGTAATCACTTTATACTTAAAACACCCAGTGTAACTGAACATCAGTATTCCTGCATGGCTAATTCATATGCCTATGAACTAAAATATTAATAAATCTATGGCTTACATTTTTGGATATATGTCTTATCCTTTTTAATATTTAACGAAGTCACATTTTCAACTGGTTTTCACTTAATAAGCCAATTTTTAAATACTACAATAATTTGGTAATTTATAAAGAAGCAAAAGTTAGAGAACACGGTTTTTGTCAAATAATATTCCATGGCATGGATCTACCACATTTTATTTATTCATTCATCCATCAACGTATGTTCGAGTTGCTTATACTTTTTGGCTATAGTGAATAATGCAACAAAGAGGAATAAAGTTCTGGTAGATGCTATAACATGAATGAACCTTGAATACATCATGCTACATGAAGGAAATCAGAAACAAAAGTTCAAATGGACTGTTTGATTCCATTTATATGAAATATCCATAGTAAGCAAAGCCATATAGACAGAAAGTAGGTTAGAAGTTTCTTAGTATAAGGGAAGTATCAGAGGGAAAGGGGGAGGGACTGCTCAGGGATAAACTGGTATGGGGAGAAGAAAATGCTCAACAACTGTGTGCTTTTTTGAGAGGTAATGAAAATGTTCCAAAATTTATTTTTGTAATGGTTGCACAACTCTGTAAATATACTAAGAATCAATAGTTTTAAATTGTTGAATTATATATGTGAATTATAGCTGAATAAGGGTGTTCTGAAACTAAAACTAAAGGAAAACAAAACAAAAGCCTGTTTTTTTTTCCACAGAGGACAACACTGTCAATGCAAAAAAATCCCAAAATAACTGAAAAAAAAAAAAAAGCCTACCAGACTAACAAGCAATTTATCAAGATTGCAGGACACAAGGTTAATATGCAGAAGCCAGTTGCTTTCCTACACAACAGCAGTGAACAAGTGGAATTTGAAATAAAAAATACAATACCATTTTCATTAGCATGCCCACAAATGAAATACTTAGGTATAAATCTGAATAAGTATGTGTAAAATCTATATGAAGAAAACTATGAAACCCTGATGACTTAAATCAAGAAAGAACTAAATTATTGGAGAAATATTCCATGTTCATGGGTAGGAAGCCTGTATAATGTTAAGGTGTCAGTTGTTTCCAATTTGATCTACAGATTCAGTGCAATCCCAGTCAAACCCCCAGCAAGTTTTTCTGTGGATATTGACAAACTGATTCTGAAGTTTATATGGAAGGTTAAAAGACCCAGAATAGCCAACATAATTTTGGAGAAAAAGAACAAAGTTGGAGTACTGACACTACCCTCTTCAAGGCTTACTCAATTATTCTACTGAAACGAATATTACCCTTTAAGTTAACTAACTATAAACTAAATAGAAACTTGAATCAAAAAAGTAGTGATTTCAGTAAAAGGAATTCAAATGTCAGATAACCAAGAAAATAAAAATGTGGAAAAAACATTAAAAAAAAAAAAAAAGACTTACTATACAGGTGCCTGGGTGGCTCAGCGACCTGGGTGGTTAAGCAACTGACTTTGGCTCAGGTCATAATCTCATAGTTTGTAGGTTCGAGCCCCACATTGGGCTCTGTGCTGACAGCTCAGAGCCTGGAGCCTGCTTTGGATTCTGTGTACCCCTCTCTCTGCGCCCCTCCCCAACTTGTGCTCTGTCTCTCTCTCTCTCTCTCTCTCTCTCTCTCTCTCTCTCTCTCAAAAATACATAAACATTTAAAAAATTTTTAAAAAGACTTACTATAAAACTACAGTAATAAACACAGTGTTAGTATTGGCAAAAAAAAAAAAGAGAGAGACAAATAAATCAGTGAAACAGAACAGAGAGCCTAGAAGTAGATCAACATAAGCAGAGCCAACTGTTCTTTGACACCGAAGCAAAGACAATACCATGAAGCAAAGGATTGTCTTTTCAACAAAGGAACGAACAGTGCTGGAACAATTAGGCGCACATGTGTGCGTGCACACGCACACACACACACACCCCTAGATATGGACTTCAAATCCTGTACGAAAACAAATTCAAAATGGATCACAGACTTAGATGTAAAATGCAAAAGTATAAAATTCCTAAAAGATAACATAGGAGAAAATCTAGATGACCTTGAGTATACTGATGCTTTTGTGGATACAACATCAAAGTTACGATCCATGAAAAGAAGAACCTACAGGCTGGGCTTCATTTAAATTTAAAACTATTGTTCTATCACCCAAAATGTTAGAGAAAAATGAGAAAACAAACCACAGACAGGGAGAAAATATTTGCAAAAGACACAATTAACAAAGAACTGTGATCCAAAACATAAGAAGAACACTTAAAACTCAAAATTAAGAAAACAAACAACCAGAATAAAAAATAGGTCAAAGACCTTAACTGGCACCTCATCTAAGAAGATATACAAATGAAAAATAAGCATATGAAAAGATGCTCTTCATCATATGTCATAAGGGAAATGCAAATTAAAGATATAATAAGATACCACTCATATTGATTGCAACAGCAACAATTCAGGACATTGACAACAAATACTAGCAAGGATATGAACCCATAGGAACTGTCATACATTGCTGGTGGGAATGCAAAATGGTACAGTCACCAAGAGAGTTTGGTGGTTTCCTGTAAAGCCAAATATACTATTACTAAACAATCTAGCAATTGTGTTCCTTGATATTTATCTCCCAAAACTGATGCTTATGTGCTCAAAAAAATCTTCACACTGATGTTTATACCAGCTTTATTTATAATTGCAAAAACATGGAAGCAACGAAGATGCCCTTCATTAAATAAATAGATGAAAAATGGTACATTCACAAAATGGAATATTCAGCATTAAAAAGAAATGAGCTATCAAGACATGAAAAGTCACAGAGGAAGCTTAAATGTGTATTACTAATTGAAAGAGAACAGTTTGAAAAGACTACATAGGAGTGCCTGGGTGGCTCAGTTGGTTTTGTGTGGACTTGTGCTCAGGTAATGATATCACGGTTCATGGGTTCAAGCCCCACATATGGCTCTGTGCTGACAGGTCAGAGCCTGAAGCCTGCTTCAGATTCTGTGTGTGTGTGTGCGTGTGTCCCTCTCTCTGCTTCTCTCTCTCAAAATTAAATAAACATTAAAAAAAAGAAAATCATATTGTATGATTCCAACTATACGAAATTTTGGAAAAGGCAAAACTATGGACACAGCAAAGAGCTCAGTAGTTGCCAGGGGGTCGGGGTAAGAGGAAGAATAAATAGATAGGACAGAGGGCAGTGTAGCTCCTCAGCATGATATTATAATGATGAATACATGTCATTATGCATTTGTCCAAATCCACATAATGTACAGCACCAAGAGTGAACCCTAAGATAAATTATAGGCTTGGGTGATAATCATGTATGAGTATAGGTTCATGTGCTGTAACAAATGTACCACTCTGGTAAGTGATGTTGATAATGGGTTTGCCTATGCATGTGTGTAGACAGGGAGCATATGGGAACTCTCTGTACTTTCCTCTCAATTTTGCTGTGAATTTAAAATGGCTCTGAGGAAAAATCTGCCTTTAAAAGAACATATTTTTAACTTATATTGATTTAATTAATATCTTTAAAAAATATAACAGGTAGTAATTCACATAAAAGCAAAGTTATAGTACAGAATAAGCAAGTAAAATGAAAGTATATCCTCAGCTACAAATAGTATTCAAGGGCAGTGATGTTTTACCACATCAAATTAATATTAAATCATATGAACTCATTTCTACTGATTATCCCCTATAGGTTATCAATTAGCATTTGGGATTAGTTACGATTATATATGTTTCTTTTTTATACATTATGTTGAAATTACACAGCCACCTGTTGGGACACTGAATCCACATAAACTTATACTTTATTCCACAACTAGAGGGCTGGCCAATATTGACTAAAAATACTTTAATATAAGAGGGATTCCACTAAATATTTTATTAACTGTCTTTAATAAAATCCTCTTGAAAATATTTATTTCCCTTGATAAACAAGATAACTTTTGCATAATTTCCAGTTGTATAAAATGTCGAGGAGTTACCCGGGTGACTTAGTTAAGTGTGGAACTTTTGATTTTAGCTCAGATCATGATAGAGTCCGCCTTTGGGCTCTACGCTTGGTGTGGAGCCTGCTTAACATTCTCTCCATCTGCCCCCCCCCCACCACTCGCATGCAAGTGGGCACATACTTTAAAAATAACTAACTAAATAATAAACTGTCGAGTTACAAAGTGCTCAATCCTGGCAAATTATGATGTTAGCATTATGCCATTGAGCACAAAATTGTAAGAAATAACCTGAAAGACATTTCATGCCTAATTTTCTTGTTTAAAAATATATTTAGATCATATTAACCACCTTGATTACTTTTTTTTTTAACGTTTATTTATTTTTGAGACAGAGAGAGACAGAGCATGAACGGGGGAGGGTCAGAGAGAGGGAGACACAGAATCTGAAACAGGCTCCAGGCTCTGACCGTCAGCACAGAGCCCGACGCGAAGCTCAAACAACGGACCGCGAGATCGTGACCTGAGCCGAAGTCGCCGCTTAACTGACTGAGCCACCCAGGCGCCCCACCCTTGATTACTTTTTATTTTACATGTTTATTTTCTGATTCTTCCTTATTTAACATTTTTGTAACTGTGCATATCTCACAATATAATTTAGAAAGGATGGAGAGGTCCATATCTAACAAAACATATTCATTCTTCTAAAGACACTGATTTCATGTTTCTATTTTAATGAAATGATACTCATTCAAGTAATTTCTCAGCAAACACTCATTTACTCTTGTACAATGATTGCATTTTCTAAATCCAAAATCCACCCTGCATTTCCCAATACCAGTACCACTAAAAGCTGCATAGTGGATTTTTGTAAAA
Source organism: Panthera uncia (assembly GCF_023721935.1). Classification (NCBI taxonomy): domain Eukaryota; kingdom Metazoa; phylum Chordata; class Mammalia; order Carnivora; family Felidae; genus Panthera; species Panthera uncia. The sequence goes on from NC_064810.1 coordinate 22,438,750, forward strand.
ATGCATTTTAATCATACAATGAATTTACCATACGTATCATCGTTTCTTATGTTAAACTTTCTAGTGCCTGCAGAATTAATAGTTAGAGGAACTAGTTAAATTATTATTTAAATCTTCTCATTTTCTCTAATTAAATTAATAAGGGGCTTGGTAAAGAAAACTATATAGTAACTAATCTAAATTGTTTTCAATCTACCACTTTTAAAAGACTGCTAAAATTATGATATTATAAAGATTCATGTGATCAATAGATTTGTAATAAATAGTACATGTAAATTCATGTTTTAAAATCTGTTTATCTGTAAAATTGATGATTGCTATTCAATAAGCAATCTAAGCACATCTTACAATTTAATCTTTATTACACAGATTTGTAGTATTTGCCACATTTACTTTAAATCATTTCTATCCATTATTCCTTTTTGTTTTTTGGTTATTTTTTCCATGAACATGTATAATATATTAAGGTGTCTCTAGTCCCTTTAACATTTCTTTCTTATTTCCTGTGTTGTTTATCATACAATTCTGATTACATTTTGTACAGAAATAATTATGATCTTCACCATCTCAAAGGTAGATTAATTTAGCTATTGATTCTTTGTGCCATTACCATCTTATTATGTCAAACCACTTTTTATCTTGAGATATGCTTTCAACTCATTTTTATTTCTTGCCTTACAAAGTCTAAATATTTTATATTTCATTTTTATCTTACATTTCATTCAGAATCAGATCAAATGTTTAAAAAGCATCTATAAATTATCATATACTACCTTTGCTCTGTTTCTACAGGATCTTATAAATTTCAACTTTTGTATGTAGTAATATAGAATTCTCAATTTTTATTTTCCTTCATCCTTTATTTTTTATTTGTCTCAACCAACTGTTAATTAAAAAGAGATCTTGATCTTTTCAGCACATGTTATATGAAGAGTTTACTACATCAGTCACCCTGTCTCTCCATTTGCATACTGATGAAGTTCTCCCATCAGATGTTAAGTTGGAAGTCTTGGTGATACGTACAATACTTAGAAAAATCTCCTGTGAGTACCAGGCATGCATCAATTTTAATTCTGAACTAAAGACTTGACTTTAATCTTATGGCCTTGTCTTTGATATATAAAAAAATAAATAATCATTCCTGTACAAATCTGATTCACTCTGTATTACTTCTTTGACCAACACAAATAAGCAAAGCCAGTGTTAACTATCGTCTACCATTCACAGTATATTTTCTCTTATTTCATTTAAAAAAAATTTTTTTAACGTTTATTTATTTTTGAGACAGAGAGTGACAGAACATGAACGGGGGAGGGTCAGAGAGAGGGAGACACAGAATCTGAAACAGGCTCCAGGCTCTGAGCTGTCAGCACAGAGCCCGACGCGGGGCTCGAACTCACGGACCGCGAGATCGTGACCTGAACCGAAGTCGGCCGCTTAACCGACTGAGCCACCCAAGCGCCCCTCTTATTTCATTTTTAAAACACATCCCAGATGTAGAATGTAGTAGCATGGTCACACTATTTCACTCCTGGCATACAGTTCTTGTTTTTGACTGAAGAGAAATGGTTAAGTAGTGACAAACGGTGGTAAATATACCACATTTGCCATCACAAAATACCAATCCCATCTATGAGCTGAATGTCAGCCAAATCTGGACAGTTTAGCATATAAATTGCGTTTATATAGACATACAGATATGTTTCTACTTAAATGTTTATATAAAAATGTAATCAGTTACTTGGCCATACTTGCAAATGTTTCACTTCAACCCTTTTCTTCTAAACATATCTGTTTCCTGATATTTATCTCTAAATCTATATTCAAGTATTCATTTTAAACCTGTGCTAAACTTATTATTTAGGTAATAATTTCCTTAAGGGTTAGGTGAAAACTATTTATAAACAAAACAAAATCATGTAAAAATTATAAGGTTGGTATATGTATATAACAGTGACTGATCCTTATTCTTTTTTAATAATGGGAAAATATATGAGTAAAGATGTATATGTACTACTCATTTTTTCAAAGTTCTTATGATAAGAACATTTGGAAGAGTAAAATTTAGTTGCAATTTTTTTGATATCTATCTGTTTTATTTCTGGAAAGCAAAAGTACCATTATGCTGAGCTTTAAGATGTTTCTTTGAACTTATGAAATATGACAATGACTTTTGAAATGCACACATATGCCATTGAGAAAAATAAAATTGGATATATAAAAATACATTTGGGTTTTTTTCAGTATTACTGCAAAGCAAATAACTTGGTATTTAATTTGTAATATTTCTATTATGAGGTCATAAATTTTTATAAAGTTTATATATGTAGTAAGATTTTTTAATGTTAAGATGAGCTTCTCTTTCCATTGAAGTGCCATTGAAATTTCACTTTCTTTTTTAAAAAAATATTTTAGTGTTTTTTTTATTTTTGAGAGGGACAAGCAGGGGAGGGGCAGAGAGAGAAGACGACACAGAATCTGAAGCAGGCTCCAAGCTCTGAGCTATTAGCACAGAGCCTGACATGGAGCTTGAACCCATGAACCATGAGTATGTGAACTGACCCGAAATTGGACACTTAACCAACTGAGCCACCTAACTGCCCCGAAATTTCGCTTTCATTATAAGATTAAGTGGGCTTCAAAATATATATCAAATATATAATTTTCCACAAATTATATGCGCATAAAGCCACAAGACACATATATGCACATATACCCTCAATAAAGCATGCATATGGGGCTATATTAAATATACTTAATAATATGCTCATATTTTGGTTATTGTGTAACTGTGATAGAAACATATAGATCAAAGGATAAAAATAATCTCTTGTATTTAAAGTACATGTATATATATGTATATGCATGTTTAGCCCTAATGAATAAGCAAATCTATGTGGATGTATCTTACCATTTTATACAATCTGAGAAGGGTACAATAATAATTTAAAAAATAAAAAAATAATAAAAAATATTTTCACTAGGTTACATTAACTCAAATAAATGTTTTCTCTATAAATTTTTTAATGCTCCACAACATCAGAAATGAAACTCAAATCTGACCTCATCTTTTCATAGTACTTACCTCATCAAAGTTCCCTCACTAAACGCTGTCAAAAGCAATTATTTCATTATGTTTTGCTAAGAAAAATACTCTTTATAAATGAGACTAATAGAACACTCTCATTAGGAAACATAATTAAACATGGTCATATTTTAAAAGCATGTTACAATATTAGTAGAGGTTTAGGGATGCTCTGGCACACACAGAATGTAAATGTAAAGGGAAAGCTTTGCAGACAGTATTTTGTTGGGTAAACTTGATACACGGGAGAAGAAAAAAATGAGGTATTTTCTTGGCTTCTTTTCCATCATTTCTTTCCATCAAATGTGAAAATGAATGACATATGAAGTTCATTCAAGTTCAATTTAGAGACTATTGTGCCGTGCTGATTTCATGCCAGTTCAACAATTTTGGAAAACTAGATTTGTTTGGAGTTTAAGGGGTTCACAAAGAAAAGAATATGTGCTTTCTACTCTGGCTGAAATAGCTTGATTTAAAAAGTATATGATTATCTCCATGCAGAAATTTCAAATCAGGTTTCCAAGAAGCAGTTAGGGTAAGTAAATCCTACACCAGGGTATGATATAGTCAAAGGCAGATCCTGTGTAGAGAAACAGTAAAACCTCATTGGGGAATAACGGCATAGGAGGTCCCACACAAACGTGGTTAAACAGCCATAAAGGTGGCATTACTGAATGTGGTATTTAAAGAAGAGGTAGAGGAATACTAAATTATATAGTATTTCTACCATGCATACACAACAGATGTAAATAACCTAAAGAACACAGATAATAGTGATATGCAATGAAATAATTACAAAGGGAGGAGTTTCAGTATTTATTATCTTTGTTTTTAATGAAACTTATATTTGTAGTTTATGTAATTTAATTCTTCATGTCTGTGCTTAACAACCAGCTCACCAGTATATTTCAGCAGCAAAGACAGGCTGGAAGATGGGCAGGGAGAGAGGAGTGGCCAAGTCTTAGTTAGCTGGCACTGACACAATTTAGTGTATTTTTTGTAAACGTTTACTTATTTGAGAGAGAGAGAGAGAGAGAGAGAGAGAGAGAGAGAGAGAGACTGTGTGTGTGTGTGTGTGTGTGTGAATGTGTGCATAAACGAGTGCAGGGAGGGGCAGAGAGAGAATCCCAAGCAGACTCCATGGGGGCTGATACCATGACTATGCGATCATGACCTGAGCTAAAATCAAGAGTCACAAGTTTAACTGACTGAGCTACCCAGGCACCGCGCAATTTGGTGTTTTGATACTTCCAGGGGGCACATACCCAAATGTACACTCTATAGTTTCTCTCATGGAGAGAATGACCAAAGTGTCCTCATGTTGCCTCTTTTCATCTTGCTTTCAGTATCAAAGACTTTCTAGTTATAAAGCTGTGTGCCCTGGATTACTATTTATGAGCTCTGCATAGCAACCTTGACTGATGGAGGGAAGTGGGACAGGTGCCTGCAAGACCTCATCCTCGAGTGTTACATATTCCATTATTTTTCCCAAGGTAAAAGCAGTGATGCTAATGACTCAAGGAGACCATTCCTAAGAGAAGCAGGATCCAGTTTTATTATTAATTCTAATAGGATGGCTGTAGAATGAGGACGGGAACTCAGGTAACTTAAGAAGCGATGTCACAACCTATGAAAGCCTAGAAGAGGAAGAAAAATGTACTTAAAATAATTACAATATGACTCCAGTTGGAAACTATTTGTTAGGTTTGGTTCATGGTTCATAAATTCAATGCAATGGGTTTATTTAAGTTTCAAATGTTTTGTAAGTATAAGGTTTTTCCCTGATTCTATGTCTCTGTGATATTTTGCTCTTTCTAATATTCTAGTTAAATTAGCAAACATAGCTTTCAAAAACTGATGGTTACTTAACTGTTTTAGAAATCTACACTAACTATTTGAAAGGCCAAAGTGTCTCAGGTGAGTAACAGATGCTATTTGATATTGCTTTCTTTGTGTAAGCCAGACAAAGTCCAAGTTGTCTAATAATGTGTGTAGATTGTGTTAACTTATAAATACTATATAATTATTCACTATAATTTCACGGTAAATGAATTAAAGGTATTGTGTTAAACAGCGTAAGTTTGGACAACGTAACCTGGTGGGCCACATTTTGGGTAATCTTTGACATGGCCCCTACATTTGCAAAAGATGGTCAACTCAATTTGAAAATCAGGAATGAATTTAAATGTTATCTCTTTTCTGTGCCTCTGATTCATCATCTGTAAAATAGGATAACAATAACATCTAAATCATGAAGTTGTAAAGAATAAGGTGATTAATATCAAACCCAATATATTTCAACTCTTCTAATTTACCTATTTCATCATATGCAGCAAAAGCTGTTCTCTGCAACACCATCATATATATTTGCTAAAGAAATAAAGCAATCAGATGAAAATATCCCAAGACACGCATCACATCAGGCAGTAGCACTGCAGGTTAAATTTAATAACCAGTGTGTTATAATCCTAGGTCATGGAGTATAGTATATACAGTGAAGAAAGGTAGAAGATAAAATCCAACTGGTGTTAAAAGGAGGTAGACACCACTCATTGTTTATTTTTTAAATAAACATGTTTTGAAGTAGTTTTAAGTTCATAGCAGTATTGAGCAAAAGGTACAGAGATTTCCCAAATAGCCACTCCCACACATGCCTAACCTCTCCCATTATGGACATCCACCACCAGAGTGATACAATTGTTATAACTGATGAATTTTGATGAGCCCAAACATCATTACCATCCAAGTCCACAGTTACTTCAGGGTTCACTCTTGGTGTTGTACATTCTATGGATTTGTAGAAATGTATAATGATATGTATTCACCATCATAGTATCATACAGAATGCTGCCCTAAAAATCCTCTCAGTCCCACCTATTCATCCACCTCTCCATCCTAACCCTTGGAAACCACTGAATTTTGTTTATTGTTTCCAAAATTTTGCCTTTTCCTGAATGTCATATACTTGAAAATCATACATTATGTAACCTTTTACGATCGGCTTCTGGATGTACATTTTATCCATTTACCCACTGAAGGGCATTTTGGTTGCTATCAAGTAATGGTATGAATAAAGCTACCATAAACATCTTAATGTAGTTTTTATGTGGACATAGATTTTCAACTCTTTTGTGGAAATACTAAGGGGCACAACTGCCAGATCATTTGGTAAGAGTATGTTTAGTTTTCTAAGAGACTGGCAAACGATCTTCCAAAGTGGCTCTACCGTTTTGTACTCCCACCAACAATGAAGGAGAGTCTATGGTGCTCCATATCCTTACCAGAATTTGGTGGTGTCAGTGTTCTGGATTCTGGCCATTCACATAGGTGTGTAGTTGTATTTCTGATTGTTTTAATTTGCAATTCCCTAGTGTCATGATGTCGAACATCTCTTCACATGCTTGAATATGGTCATACATATTCAAATACATTGTTATTATTTTGGACAAATTGTTACCTGTTAGGTCAATTAAGACTAAGTGAAAATAAATGTTCTTAACTTCATTTATTTCTTGCTCCATTCTCTTCCTTCCTTTTTGATCTGAGTTTCTCACCTACATCATTTTCCTTTTCTCTAATGAACCTCTTTTAACATTTATTGCAAGACAGGTTTACTGGAACAGATTCCCTAAATTTTTGTTCATATCAGGAAGTATTTCTCCTTCACTTCTTAAAAAAAAATAAATGTTTATTTATTTTTGAGAGAGAGAGAGAGCACGCAGGGGAGGGGCAGAGAGGGAGACAAAGAATCTGAAGCAGGTTCCAGGCTCTGAGCTGTCAGCACAGAGGTCCAATGTAGGGCTCGAACTCACAGACCGTGAGATCATGACCTGAGCTGCAGTCAGACGTTTTAACCTACTGAGCCACCCAGGTGTCCCTCTCCTTCACTTTTGAAGGACAATTTTGCAGGGCTTAAATCTCTTGGACTCCTGCTTCTAATTTAAGAATACAGGGCTATGTTGCTAAAAGCTGGGAGACCATGTGAAGGAGAACTGAATAGCCCAGCTAAGACCCAGCCAATTCTCCTGTCAACATACCAGCTGACTGCAGATACCTGAACGAGCTCAGCCCAAATTAGCCAATGTAGGCTCAGGTCAGAAATACCTCTCAGCTAACCCAGAGAATTATGACAAATACGAAATAGTTGATGTTTTATATCAATAATTATTGGGATAGCATCCTTATGGAAATTCACAATTAATATTAAAAGAAATGATGCACTGTGGGACAAAGTACTCAAAACTATTTTTCTTCTGTCTGTTACTAAAATTAGGACTGTAGATTGCACGTCTTATGACACTCAGGCTTTATATAGTGTATGGAGTACCTCTGACATATACAGAAAATAGGATCTTTTTAAAATATTGAACCATGTGTCATCTCACATAATCACCTTACCAGATTATATTAAGAAGTTTAATAAAATGTGTCATCACTATTAAACTACTGAATTATTATTAAATTATGCATGGACAATCACAGGACAGAATTCCTCTAACTAAAAGGTCGGTTGACTCTAGTTTCTTTTCCTATCAGTGTTTGCTGCTTCTGATACCTTACTTCATAACTTCTAAGCATTACCAGACTTCAACTAATAGTGGTAATTGGTTTTAGTTTCTTGTAAAACCCAAGTGGGCCAAATTCTCATCCAAAGGCACGGTCTTTAAAGCTCATACTCCTATATTCACAGTTGTTTTTGGAAACAGGTTTAATAATCCATTTGGATTCAGCTCAATGAATTGTCCTTCAACCTGTCTCACCACCTCTTCTGAAAGCAATGTCGATCTACAGCCTGTAGGTATTAGCTTCCTGATTTATCTTATACCCCATCATGATGGAGGCATCAGATTCATCGGTGGGACCACTTGAACAGCAGGATTCTGACAGGCATTCCTGAAGCCTCAGCCTATATATAGCCTTTTCCAGCAGCTCTCAAAACACTTCAGTGAGCAAGCTATAATCCTGATAAGTCCTTTTCTGTTTAAACTGGCTAGAATGGATTCTCTTATCTTTAAGAGTTCTGGACTTAAAAGAAGGATTATGATTACTCTTGTATCCTTAATCATACTTGGACACATCTTAATTGCTTAATAAATACAGCAGAATAAAAAACTCTCATAACTTTACCAATCATAATTAGAGACTCATCAAAGTTATTCCTATATTTAGCTGTGATACGCAACTAAATATGAAACTATGACACAAAAGAATTTCTCTCATCATTTGAAGTTTATATCAAACAGCAAATATCAAATAAGACTACCAATTTCATCCACTCTCTCTTTGACATTGATTAATGAACTTGGAAGATTATAACTATCTTAAATTATTTTATCTAAATCATTTTATCTTAAATAAAATTGAAAGAATAGTTTTTATTAAATAGCTTAAAGACAAAAAAGGTGGGGCGGGGGAAGGTCAGAAAATAGGAGTAAGAATCTATGACGTTCATTGTAAAAAATCAGAGCTGCTGAAATCAACATTGACGGAGTGTAATCGTTCACACTTTTACACACAGAAACTTCTATGATATTTGAAGGAAACTTCCAAAATATTAGAAAACAATATTTTAAATAGTAATTATATGAAATATCAATGAAAAACAGAGAAATCCAATAGGCATAGAAAGACAAAAGATACTTTAAGTAAAGTCCTTCACAATATACAAATAGATACCAATTTCTTTTGCTTTTAAATTTTTCATTTCCTTTAAAAAGGTAATTACATTCCTCTCCATGTTGGACCAAGCTGGTCTTTTCCCCTTCCTGCCGAACCCAAGCTCCCTTTTAATGTAGGGACTCTGCATAAAAAGCTTCCACTGCCTGTAAATACCTATTTCCTGCTCTCACCTCATACTTCCAATATCATCTTTAAACCATGTCCTAGGGAGACACATGCATGCATATACACATACAGAGACATAAATACAATCACACCACAGAAATTCAATTTTTATCCCCATAGTAATGTTAATTTCTTCTTTAGCAAACCCCTCGAATTTTTAACATGATATGACTGCCAACCGTCAAGTGATACCATTTTCTTTTCCAACTTTTCACTTTAAAACAAAGTTCTGGAAAACCTAAATTTATATGTCATTATCCTCAGAAATCATTAATAAAGCTATTAATATAAACAAAATCCCTATATTCACAAAATGTGCTATGTCCCCTAATAAAATAACAAAGCCTAAGAAAATAGCTTTAATTCTCTATAGCATGTAAGGAACAAACAGGACAACTTTCTAACTAAAGGCAGTATATTAAAGCAATTATAACAATGATGTGTTTCAATGTAATCATCCCTACTAACTGGGCAACATGTCAAACACTGAGGTAATGGAGAAAAATCAGTGCTTAGGGATCAAGGCAGGTTAAGGTCACAATGGGACTTTGCAAAAAATCAATGTAGAAAATCAAAGTAGAAAGATTATACTTGAACACAAACAATAGAGTTTACTTTAATATGAAGCTATTTATGTTCTGAGATTCAAAATTTTCAGTGGAGTAATATAAAAATATAAATTTCAAAATTTGTAAGCTGCATTTGGGGTTATTTTTTTTTCTAACAGTTTAGATGTAATATTAATAAGATGTCTCTAGAGAATTTCTTCTTCTTTTGTTCCTAGACATTATCATCAAAGAAAAAATGGAGTCCGTGAACAAATCTTAATGCTTCTAAAAAACTTGCATTATTTTCTATATTGGCTTATTAAATAGGATAATAATAAAATAAAACAGTTATTCTAAGATACACCTGATTAGAATTTGTGCATTTTCTGGCACTTTATAAAGTATGAATGATTCCAGCAATAACAAAATATATTAGCTGAAGAGCAATTATCGCTTAATATGCAACTGAGGGCCAAGAAACAATACTACAGTTCTTTTAAAATCAAATACCTAACAGGATAGCAGAAAATCCTTCATTAAAACACTAATTTCTTGTTACTGATGGGAACACAAAATAGCTATATGACTATCATAACCACCAGAAATCTGAGCTTACAGTCAGCTAATTTAAGAAACAAGATATGAAATTAGTACCCCGGGGCTGAAAACAAGCACTTCGAATTGAGATGTGACATTAATTAAAGTAAGAAAAAGACTATAATATTACTGTGAAGTAATCATTATGCTAAAAGGAACATATAAAAAGAGAACTAGAACTGAAGGAAAATGCCCAATTACCTTGCTCTGAATGAGGTTTAAATGTAGTATCATAATCTTCCAAATGAAAAATTACAGTTGAACTTTCGAAAAAATAATCTACAATATGCTCAAAACAAAATACAATGAAAATAAAAACAGGAACCAGTAAATAAAACAAAAACAAAAACAGGAGATGAGAATGATTATAGGTACCCTTACGATAGTGCTCACTAATCCAAAAACCTTGGAGTGAGCATAAAATTAAGAACCAGCATAACACAAACATAATTAAACATAATTGTGTTCCTAAAAACAATCATACAGAAATCCTGGGAATGAGGTGCTGATCTCTTTGTATCAGAAATTAGCGAGTGTGGGAGAGTACAAGCGGACAATCTCAAACATCCTAAATTCACAGGCACCAGAGTGTATATTTTGGGACAGAGACAGAGAAGGGAATATTAACTGGTGGAAAGGGAAAGATAAGAATGAGATGGAAGAAGAAAAATGAAAGAGGAGTGAAGGAGGGGATAAGCAAAAGAAAGAAGGAAAAAGAGAATAAAGAAAATTAAGGCAAAAGCCTTTCTTTCAGTGTTACTCTAATTTAGATCAGTTCAGATTGCATACTGTAACTTAATATGCAGCATTCTTCCTTATTAATTTCTCTCCACCTACAACGTTCTTTTCTCTTAGCTTGTTCGAATCGACTGAGCCTGCAGGGTCCAGTTCAGATCACCCATCTTGCAGAAGACAGAATGACCTCTCCCATTCCTATACTACACCAAGGCGACTTCTCTTCCATTGATTTTCAGATTGAATCATATCTTTCCCCTCTATGTCATGGTGGTTACTTGTAATAAATAATTCCTTAGAACAGATGGTTAGGCATGTGCAATGATAACTTGAACTCCTTTCCTGCTGATGAAGTGATCCATTTAACCAATCAAGGGTATTGAGCATGAAAAAAAAGTCTCATTTTGAAGAACATCCAAAGGTACCAAATAGTGTCATCACAAGCACTTACTGTTTATTTTTTGTTGAGAGTCTCAGTAGGCACTCTAACAGGTGGGCACTTTGACAAGGGGAAATTGAGAATTTTCCTCCAATTTAGTAGTCACTGATTATTCCATGAAGATTTGAAAAGTTATTCCAAAATAAATTCACAGTCATTTCTAGTTCTATCAGTATAATTAAATATCATGAATATCATATAACTTAATCTCATTCATCTCTTCATTATTCCAATCATTACACCGAATTGGATTCAGTTTTCAGTATGTATGCCTAATATTGAGCCGGTTTCTTGGTTAAACTGTCAATCAAACGAGACACAAGTTCTGTTTTCATAGAACTTGAAATCAAGTGAGGAAAACCATCATTACTCAAAGAAACACACATATAAGTGTGAATCATAAACTATGATTTATCCTTTGAAGAATAAGGACAAACTCCATTAGTTATCAATAAATCTTCATAAGCTGAATCAAATGACGGAAGATCAGAGTCTGTACAAAGAGTATTAGTGGTGGTTTTCTGTTTTTCTTCAAAGACCACTGCCTTCCAACTTTGTTTCTGCGATTCATTCATTTATTCACATTATTGGGTGAATCAATGAGCAACTATTTCTCACTACGTTATATGGGCCAAAAAGGTGCTGAAGACAGGGCATTAAACTCAGTGTATAGTTCCATAAGGCCAAAGCCACCAGATCAATGATTACCCAACTGGTATTTAAGTAAAAGAAAAAAAAAATACAAAGGGATTTGAAGTCATTTGAAAGATCTAGGAAGATTCTTCAAAATTCCTCAAAGGAGTGATCTGAGGAAGCTAGTGAAGAGAATTAAAGAGACAAATAAAAGGAGTGTCCAAGATTAGTAGGCTCAACATTAGGAAAGGACCTAAGACTGAAAGAAATTCAACGAAGGCCAGTATGCCCAAACCACTTCACCAAATCCCTGTAGGCATCGTGTATTATATATATATCAATAAACTTACAATGTACTTAAGGGTACATTTTCTTTATTTTATGTCATCTCCCACACAATCTAACAATGTTCTAGAAAACAACTATTTCCCCACTGAGTACTACCCTAGTCAGAGTGGTGGTGTCCCCAGATTCTTCATCCAAGGAATTACGACACTCTGTTCATATAGGCCACATGATTTACTTCTGGCCAATGAGACATCTGCTGGGAGCATCTGAAAATTAATTAATTGCTCATCCGGTGAGAAATGGAAGAAGATATAGTCTCTTCCTTTGGACATTACTATATCTGGATATGATGCCTGGAACTGCTGTATCCAAACTGGAATCAGTCTGAGGAAAAACCCAACCTATGAAAATGGAAAAAGGGAACCTCAGAGAAGTGGACTGGAACGCTGAACTGCAGTCCTACTTGTGAACTTCTTGTTATCTCGCGAGATGACATTTCAATATCTCTGAGCCAATGTTAATTTTTACGCCTCTCCATAGAAGACATTGCAAATTACACACACACACATTCATGTACACTCACACACACACATACACACACAGAATTTCCATGGTTCTGAACTCATAATTAAACTTTATCCAGGAAAATAACATACGATTGTTGAGCAGTTTTTAGAATCATGAGTACCCAAAATATGAAGGTGCTTAATGCAGAATGTAGAGGTGTATGATAGCGATCTGGGAAAAGTCATGTTAGGGAAGATTTTCTTAAAAGGCTCCATAACCGGGAAAAGAAACATTGAATACAGAGACATTACACGAACCTACACAGAAGAGCAGTTAATTGCCTGTGAGAAAAGCAGTTCTAACAACTTATCTGGCTATTAGAACCAGAATGAACCTAATATTTTAACTGTTGAGAAGAGATGCAGTGAAAAATTAAATGGAATAAGGAACTGAAAATAAACTTGACATTTTTAATGCTTTTATTTAACTTAACTAACTCCCATAGAATTTGTACTTTGAGTCTGTACTGTATGGTAATTAAACAAGGCTGCTAAATGGTGACTGAGCATTCCGGGCTGAGGCAGACAGTGAAGACTAATGCTAAGAGCACGGGCTAGAAGAAGCTCTAATAAAATTTCTTTTTTCATGCTAGTCAATACTGGTGCACATATTCTCAAGCCAACGTAACAATGACTTTCAGGAGCAGTCATTAATTACAGCTTCCTTGAATCTTTTTCACACCATTTCATGCAGGAAAACTGTGTCTTCAAATGAAAGCAAAAGACAAAATGAGTAAACCAGGTTATTAAAATAAAAAACAAAAAAGGCAGAGGTCCTCTAGTTAAAGGTGAGGAAGCCCTGGAAAGCTCTGAGCTCTGTTCGGTCTGTCATTCAGTCTCCCACCCTTGCCCTAGGAAGTCTGCTCACTGGCTCTCTGTGACAGTTTTTCATAAACCACTCTCTCAGTACTCTTGGCATCATTAAAATAGCCTAAGCCACACTGTTTACCATGCTCTTTAGATGTAAGAAACAGCTTTTGGCACAGATGACACCTCCACCCTTATTACTAACCTGTTCCTATGGCACTGCATTAACACTAACCCTTGTAAACTAAGGGTTATATCCCAGGAGATCCATTAGTCCGTGATCACACTTGTATTCCCAAACAATTTTAGAAACACATTCATGCAAATCCACTTGCAATTTACAAATGTTATTTTTAAATGTACCATACAGGATAAATGACACATTGCTTATGATAGCCGACATTCTGTTTTAAAAATAAGGTATTGTACAAAACACAGACAGGCTTAAAAATGAATATCAAAAGAAGAATAAGATATCAGGTGTTTTATATTACTTTCAAGGTGCATATGCCTAGATATTCTCAGGGAAGCCTGCCATACTCTTCTCCCAAAACCTGGGTAGAGATTCAGGATCATGGGCAGTCACGTACAATCTGAAAGGTGTACTCAAAAAGTTTATCATTTTTCTAATAAAGGCCATGGTTTGTTTCGTTCTTTGGTTCATGAGTATTCACAGACTAAACAGTAAGAATATATTCTAGAAACCCAGATTAAAAGAGGGATAGAAATAGGGGCTAAAAAAGACAGCAAATTAGCTGATTCATATGAGTGATTATAACTCAGAGAATGATGTGGTACTTTTAGACTGTCTTACCTCTAAAATACAGCAATTAGTATGAAGTTGAGGTCATACAAATATACAAATTTTAAATCAACTGCCTACCAGTATTACTAAGCCTAGTAAAACTCAGCATTAATAGTGGATTACCAGAAGGTCAATCAAAGATGAAAGAGGCATTAATTTAAGTCCTAAAACTTAGATAAATAACTGAAGAAAAAATCCACATCAGGGGCGCCTGGGTGGTCCAGTCAGTTAAGTGTCCAACTTTGGTTCAGGTCACGATCTCATGGTTCCAGAGTTCGGGCCCCATGTGAGTCTCTGTGCCCACAGCTCAGAGCCTAGAGCCTGCTTCAGATTCTGTGTTTCCCTCTCTCCGCCCCTCCCCTGCTCATACTCTGTCTCTCTCTCTCTCTCTCACTCAAAAACAAATAAACATTAAAAAAATATTTTAAAAAATCCACATCAAATATTCATACTGTAAGAGATTTCTCACTATTTAGGATTAGTTGATTAAATGCATAAATTATATGAATGACAACAAATACTGTTAGTACTTTCCTCAAAGAGACAGGCTTACTTTGGATATTTTAGGGGGGAAAATGTCTGCTAACCCAAATCTGAATAACCATATTGTGTCAGTCATTTTTTTCAAGTAAAAATAGTGTCCCATGTTAAAACACACACACACACACACACACACACACACACACACACACACACACAGCTAGTTCAGTTCACACTCAAA
Organism: Panthera uncia; assembly: GCF_023721935.1. Lineage (NCBI taxonomy): Eukaryota > Metazoa > Chordata > Mammalia > Carnivora > Felidae > Panthera > Panthera uncia. Next base: position 22,453,818 of record NC_064810.1, read on the forward strand.
TAACCCACATTTGCTTCTTCCTCAAGATAGTTATATCTTTGTTTGGAGCAAAAATGCTCTATACGTAGTTGCAATTTTGTCATACCGAATATTGAAAAGACGTGTAGTCAAGTGTTGGGATGTAAAACACTACTACATTTAATGCTCATTGAAGAACACTCTTAAATGAAATTGGCTTTCTTCTCCCTGAGATTATATGGTAGTGAAGAAAACAGCCACTATTAGAATAATTTCATGCCACTAATTTTTGCTAAGTGGCAGCAGATTTGCCCATCACAGCTTTTATACCACTAGTGCAAAAGTCAATACAATGAAGAAGTCCAACTAATTGGCTTAGCATTATTATGAAAATGGCTTCTTTAATTCACAAGCCTCTGAAAGTTTTAGTCCAGGGATCTGAGGATATTCTTACTTTGAGAACCACTAGTGCAGGTCTAAAATTCTAAAAGACCCAATAGTTTAATGCTAACTCTTAGCAAAGAAGTTTTATGGAACAATGACCATGTGCAGGACAGCAACGTAGGCATAGCATTTCACGATCATGTGTAAGAAAGTCACAGAACACAGTGCATTCTTTCTAATCCTAGGAAGCCAATTCTAAACCTAAGTAGTTTAAGGGGGGCCTCAAGATATGCTTTTACTAATACCTGTTATTGATTCAAGAGTGAAAAGATGAGTCCTTTGCAACTTGCTCAATCTTATGGCCAATCTCCTATAATAATCTGCTTTGGGGCATTCTTTATGATCTGCACTATTCTTCTGGCTTGACCACTTGCCTGTGGGTGATAAGGCCTGATGGTGACAGACTGATAAAGTTTTCTCTTCCTACATTTCTGAAATGGAGTTATCAGGACTGATACCATCTGGCAATCAGTGTGTCACAAAATAACTGCCAGAGAGCAGTGACTGCAGCCCTTGAAGTATGAGAAGGAACTGAGACATTTCAATTCCTTTTGAGGTATATTTAAAGTACATTCAGGTTGCCTGTTACGGTTCAACTTTATTTCAAATAGGAAAGCAACACTGTTGATAGAAGTTATAATAGAAACAAGTAAGAAAAGAATGAGAAGGAGGGGTCATGCTTTTAGAAAAATAGTTACTTTTTTCAATGTGTGTGTGTATATATATATATATTATATATATATATATATTATATATATATATATATTTAAACACAAAATTCAGAATTCAGAGCAAAATTTAAGGGAAAAAAACCAAAATATGCTTTAGGGGAAAAAAAGGAAAATGTATATATAGAGAGACAGTGAGGGAGAAAACAGTGCAAAGTAGATTTCAAACGCAATGAATTATCATATAATATTATGTCTTTAAAAAGACAAAAGAAACTTCGAATATTAAGAATGCAGTATTTAGTTTTAACAGAGAAGGCAAAAATAAAATAAAATAAAATAAATAATTTATTTAATAAAATTAAATAAATAAAAAATAAATCACATTATGTCTGAAAATTAATATATACCTTCATTAAAAAATACTTTATTACTGGGGCACCTGGGTGGCTCAGTCGGTTAGGCGTCTGACTTAGGCTCAGGTCATGATCTCACAGTCTGTGAGTTCGAGCCCCATGTCGGGCTCTGTGCTGACAGCTCGGAGCCTGGAGCCTGTTTCAGATTCTGTGTCTCCCTCTCTCTCTCTGCCCCTCCCCTGCTCATGCTCTGTCTCTCTGTGTCTCAAAAATAAATAAAAACGTTTAAAAAATAATAAAATAAAAAAATACTTTATTGCTAAAAAATGCAAACCATCACCTGAGCTTGCAGTGAATTATGGTCGCAGATCAACAGAACAAATATAGTAATAATAATAAAGTTTGAAATACTGTGAGAAAAAAACAATGTGACACAGAGACAAAAAGTGAGCAAATGCTGTTGCAAAATGGCACCAACAGACTTGCCTTGAGGCAGAGTTGCCACAAACCTTCAATTTATAAAAAAAACTCAGTGTCTGTGCAGTGCAATAAAGTGACATGTAATAAAAGGAGGTATGTCTGGATAATGTGATTCATTAAAATAACGGTTCGGTAATTCACACAATAAACATTAGTCTACTGTGTCATAATTCACCTATTGCATTTATATCTAGTGGTCCTGAGACTCAGTTTTTGCTTTGGAAAATGCACAAGCCAGTGAGAGGACAGAGAACCTCCTTAGTCCATGAGCTTCGAGTCTTCTGGTGGAGTGCTCCACACCTTCCCCACTTTTCTCACCTCAAACATTCCCTCCCACCTCTTCACATCTATCAGATGAATGGGACGTTAATGTTGCAAAATGAGATAGCAGAATCAGAGAACTTTCACCTTCCCCATCTACTCACTAGTTTTACCAAGAATCTGTTTCTGTAAACACCTACTTTGTCTTTCTTCTTGTTCCAGTGAGTAGACTATCCCTGCTCTGTATCTACTCTGCCCTGATCCATAACAGGATTCAGTCAATTTCTCCTCCTCGAATTACTTTCTCCACTTGGCTTTTGGAGCAATTCCCTCTTGCTTCTCTTCTATGTCAGTCCTAAGTCTTCTTGTGAGACTAACCTCATCTGGCAGACCTCCAAATGCTGTAATGTCCCAGAGCTCAGCCTCGAATCTCTTCTGCCATTCATTTTCCCCCTGTAATGGATCATATCCAATCCCATGTCTTGAAATAATATCTCTGTGCTTTCAGTTTCCAATGTACAATTCTAGTCCTGAGTTCTACTGAAATACAGATGTATTTTAAAAGAACTGGAGGGTATTATGCTAAGTGAAATAAGTCAATCAGAGAAAGACAGATATCATGTTTTCACTCATATGTGGAACTTGAGAAACTTAACAGAAGAGCATGGGGCAATGATGGGGAAAAAAATTGTTTCATACAGAGAGAGAGGCAAACCACAAGAGACTCTTACATACAGACAACAAACTGAGGGTTGATGGTGGGAGTGGGGGAGAGAGGAAATGGGTGATGGGCATTGAGGAGACAACTTGTTGGGATGAGCACTGGGTGTTAATCATGGGAATCTACTCCCAAAACCAAGAGCACACTGTATACACTGTATGTTAGCTAACTTGACAATAAATTATATTTTCTAAAAAAGAGCAGTATTGTATGAAGAAAGTACAATAAAATAGTCAGCACTTGGAAAAACATAGTCATTGCAATTTATTATTTAGGTTTGAGTTTCTTCAAAATGTATAAAGATTGACTACAAAGGAAAACCTGATGGATATTATGCTATTTCAGATGAAAGTAAGCATACTCTTTTGTTTGGAGAATTATCCTTTACCTAAAACTATATTCTGTGAAGAATTAATTTTGCTCCCTTTTAATCCTTTTAATTTTTTTTTTTTATTTTTAGAGAGAGAGAAAGCAACCAGAGCAGGGGAGACAGGCAGAGGAGGAGGAGGAGGGGAGAGGAATTGAGAGAGAGAAAGAGACAGAGAGAGAGAATCTCAAGCAGACTCCACACTCAGCATGGAGCCCCACATGGGGCTTGATCCCACAACCCTGGGATCATGACCCAAGCGAAATCAAAAGTCAGACGCTCAATCAACTGAGCTACTCAGGCGCCCCAATTCTGTTGCCTTTTATTTATTTATTTATTTTTAAAATTTTTTAAATGTCTATTTATTTTTGAGACAGAGAGAGACAGAGCATGAACGGGGGAGGGTCAGAGAGAGGGAGACACAGAATCTGAAACAGGCTCCAGGCTCTGAGCTGTCAGCCCAGAGCCCAACGCAGGCTCGAACTCACGGACCGCGAGATCATGACCTGAGCCGAAGTCGGCCCCTTAACCGACTGAGCCACCCAGGTGCCCCTCTGTTGCCTTTTAAACAAAGGATAGTACTGATGGTTACCAGAAAGGAGGTGGGTGGGGGAATGGGTTAAATAGGTGATGGAGATTAAGGAGTGCACTTGTTGTGATGAGCACTAGGTGTTGTATAGAATTTTTGAATCACTATATTGTACACATGAAACTAATATTACACTGTATGTTAACTAACTGGAATTTGAATAAAAACTTCAAAAAAAAAACCACTAAAGATAGTACACAAAGAATATGCTTCCTAAAACAATATTTATGTAATGAATTCTTGTGTTTACTATTTTGATATGTTCATTATCAGCTATTGTTATTAAACATTCACAATATCTGGACACTTTTTACCCCCAACTTTTTTGACGATATCACCAAGTCTGTAATTATTATCTGTATTTACTGGAAAAAGAACTGAAGCTTCTAGTTTAAGCTACTAAGTTTGCTCCATCTGTAAGTCGTAGAGCCAGTGTTCAGTCACAAATTATTTTCCTTGCTCTTGTTCAATGTTCACTGATAGTTTTGTAGTAGAAAAACGTGTAGTCTCCAAGTAAATGTTTTAGTAAAATATTAGAATAGGATGTTTTCAAAAACTAAGTCACAGAAAAAAGCATTCTGTATTACCTTCATGAAAAGCACAGATTAATTTGGTGTGTTAATGTGATAAACCACAGTTTATAAAACAGAGGAAATTGCTCTTACATTACATATCTGAATTTAAAGAATTATTGTGTGTGATATTTTACACTTAATTTGCAGTTTGGACAGGAAATACTTACCCTGTTTCTCTTTTACCTAACTGGACTGGCATTCCATGTTTAAGGTTCTTCTCTTTGAATATTAAGTGAGATGCTACTACATTCCAAATATTGCGTTAATAGCTGGGGAATAAAGAGATGAGTTAGACACTGATCATCCTCAAAAAGCTAATAGATATGAAAAATAAAATAATACTATAATTGAATTAACAGGTTGACTATATATTTATAAGAAAGTTCAAGCTTAACAAATAAGCTTTTAGAAGTTCAACAAGTCAGTCGTACAACTACATTAAAAACTGAGATTAAATATAACAACCAATTTTATTTCACTAAAATGAAATGTTAGTTTCATTAACACTAAAATAGAATGAAAATAAGACAAGGAATATAACATTAGGAGCAATGATAGAAAAGAGAGTTACTGTTACATTCCTCTATGAAGGAAAAAAAGTTCACTTTTATACTGTGAAGGTTATTTCATGCATTTAGCAAACTTTTAAATTAAAAAAAAATCAATGACATATGTGTATATATGTGTATATAAAACAATGCAACTCAAATATTTGCATTACTTTATATGACAGTTTCCAATAAATGCAGATCCATATTTAACTGCCATTCACATCATTAATCTTAAACAATAGTCATATCTCACTTATACCAGGCTTATCCTTGGAATGACATTTTTTTTAAGTTTATTTATTTAGTTTGAGAGGCAGAAAGAAAATGAGAGAGAGAGAGAGAGAGAGCACAGAGGCCTGTGCCAGCGGGGAGGGGCAGAGAGAGAGGGAAAGAGAATCCCAAGCAGGTTCTCTGTCAGCACAGAACCCGACCCTGGGGTTGGTCTCACAGTTCATGAAATTATGTCCTGAGCCAAAATCAGGAGTTGGACGCTTAACCAACTGAGCCACCCACGCATTTCCTTATAAAGACGCTTTAAAGACAAGATGTTTTCTTTCCAATTAGATCTAAATATATATTCCAGCCACTGCAAAAAGCATTATCTTTTTCTAGTAGCAGTTGACCTCAGCAACTAAAAAACACTTTCATATATGCTATGTTATTTTTACAATAATTTAGACATCAGAAACGTATATCGGGTGAAAAAAAAAGCTACAGACCATTACCATAACTACAATCAGAATCAACTGACTCTCACCTTAAACACAACCTTTGGTGATATCTGAGAATTAGTAAGTAGTAAGGTTGATTTATCCTGCATTTTTGGATATATAATCTGAAATAAAGAATAAAAGCAAATAATTTTGAAGTCTGACTGCCAATTCCTGAAATTCAGTATTTTGTGTACCAGATAGTCCTCCAAATCCAACAGAAATTGAGAAGATTCGAGAGCTATGCTGGTAAGGAATTTTAGATCCAGGTAGAAATATCCTTATTCCAATTTCTAGACAGTCTTCACAACAAATCAGAAATTGAAATTTTCATCTACTATAGGATTTTCTAATTGTGGCCTACTCTTACAATTTGATAATCAATTCGCCTTAAAACCCACGCATTATATAGAGTTCTTATCTCTGCTTGGGAAAACTATAACACGTCCTTTCATAGCCACATCTTTTCAATTAGCACACTCCTCTTTGACAATCACTTGGACAGCAGTGTGACCGCCTCAGTATAGCTTCAAAATTAAAAGTGCCATTGATGGACAAATGTTTTCTACATTGCTGTTTTTCAACTTTTACAACAGAAATTAAACGGTGTGAAAGAAATTCAGTTGTCTGAAAATATGATCTCACTAGGTAGACTTCCTGAGTGAGACTTAAGGCCTGGCACATTTTAATGTCTTTAATGAAAAAAAAAAAATCAAGTACTTATAAGCCAAATACCTTTTTTAACATATTTTATTATAATTGTGTCAAACAATTTAGTTTTTCAGACATAAGGCTATTTTTGATGCATAATGTAACAAAATAAAAAATTCAATAGTAAATAAAAGACTACTAAGAATTCAAAATTATCACTACAAAGAAAACGCTTGAATGGACAAAATGACTACTGCAATAGAACTGTTTCTACTGTTATTTGTTATAATAGAAAATCATGATATAGATTAAGATTTGTAAGTATTTGTCTTTGGTTTTTTTTCAAGTTTTTACACCGTTTTGAAAATTTTGTCTTTGTAAAAATAACCTGTCAAACCAAAGGCATAGCCCATGAATGAAAGAAGTGATAACCCGGACTTCACTGAAATCAAAACTTCTGTTCTGCTAAAGTGTCAACAGAATGAGAATAAAAGCCACAGACTGGGAGAAAACATTTGTAGATGACACATTTGATAAAGAAACATTACCCAAACTATACAAAGAATTCTCAAAACTCAGCAATAAGAAAATAAATAACCCAGTAAAAAAAAAAAAAAAATGGCCAAACACTTTAACACATACTTCACCTTAAAAGATATACAGATGGCAAATAAGCATATGAAAAGAGGCTCAAGATCATATCTCATCAGAGAAATGCAAATTAAAACAACAATGAAATATTACCACGCAGCTATTAAAAAAGTAAAAATCCAGACTACTGATAATACCAAATGCTGGTGAAGATGCGGAGTAACAGGAACTTTCATTCATTACTGGTGACAATGCAGCCACTTTGTAAGACATTTTGGCAGGGTTTTTTGTTTTGTTTTTTGTTTTTGTTTTTTCCCCAAGAGTCAGATGCTTTACCAACTGAGCTACCCAGGCGTCCATTTTGGCAGTATTTCAAAGAACTAAACACACCCTTACTATATGAAATAGCAATATAGGAATTAAATTCCTTGGTATTTATTTTTCCAAAGGAGTTGAACACATATGCTTACACAAAAACCTGTACACAGATGTCTATGGCAGGTTTATTCGTAACTGCCAAAATTTGGAAGCAACCAAGATGTCCTTTGGTGAATGGATAAATAAACTATAGCACATCCAGACAATGGAATATTATTCAATGCAGAAAACCAATAAGCTATAAAGCATTGAAAAGTCATAGAGAGGAGGCTTAAATGCATATTACTAAGTGCAAGAAGTGAAAAAAGGTACACATTATATTATTCCAACTATATAATGTTCTGGAAAAACAAAACTATGGGGACAATAAGAAAATCAGTGGTTGTCAGGAGTTAGGCAGAAGGGAGGGATGAGTATGAGTAGGCAGAACACAGAAGAGTTTTAGTGAAAATATTCTCTATGATAGTGTAAAGATGGATATATGCCATTATACATTTGTCCAAACCCACAGAATGTACCACACCAAGGAGAACTATGGACTTTGGGTTATAAAGGTGGGTCTATGTAGGTTCATTAATTATAACAAATGGACCACTCTCGTGGGGGAATGTTAATAATGGGAGAAGCAGCTAGGCATAACTTGCAGGGGGTATATGGGAAATCTCTCTTTTTTTCTTAATACTTCTGTGAACCTAAAACTTCTTCAGAAACTAAAGTCTATATAAAAAATTGAAAAAAACATGTCAGCAAACAAGAATCTCTTAAAAGAGAAAAATCTAAAGAAAATAAAAATCATCTCCAAATCAACTATTTAGAAATACTGGCAATTGCTGCACATTCTTCTAAATATTACCTTTTTTAAATGTTTTTTAATGTTTATTTATTTTTGAGAGACAGAGAGAGACAGAGCATGAGTGGGGAAGGAGCAGAGAGAGTGGGAGACACAGAATCTGAAGCAGGCTCCTGGCTCTGGGCTGTCAGCACAGAACCCGATGCGGAGCTCAAACTCAGGAACCCAACCGCGAGATCATGACCTGAGCCGAAGTTGGCGCTTAACTGACGAAGCCACCCAGGCGCCCCTAAATATTACCTTTTAACACATACACACACATACACACACAACTCCCATGGGAAAATGGCATGGATGTTTTACATACATGGATTGGTGATAAACACACTATGTCAAAACCCTTATTTTACTTAACATTATGCCATAAGCATGATTCACCACATATACCAGGATGAGCCTATAGATTACTTCCATATTTCCACCAATATAATCTTGCAGTGAACAATGAGTACTCATTAATACTGCAAACATTTCATTAGAATAAATTCCTAGAAGTAGAATCCCTGGAACAAATTGTATGCACTTTGCAGACTAGCATCAGAGAGTTTATATCAATTTAGATTTATATTTACAATAAATGAGACTGAATAGTTTTCCAATCTTGCCAATGAAGAATGTTATCAGTCTTTTTAAATCCGCAGGAAGAAAAATGTCATTATTATTGATTTTTTGCCCATAATAATGAGATTGAGCATCTTTTACAATGCATTTTTGTCATTTATAAATTCATTAGTTACTTGCCTTTTATTTTTCTCATCGATCTTAAGTAATCATGTATATTAAGGATATCCCCATCGGTAGTATTTCTTGCCAGTTCTATCTCCTTTGTATCCCAAATAGCTCCACTTGTGTTTGTTCTATTAGAATCTAATCATTATTTCACGCATATCTGGATTACTCCTATTAACTTAACATCCTGATTAATTCTTATAGTCCTCCAAATTACTGTGTCTTCAAGAATCAATATATTTTTATTTATAACAAATTCAAATCCATTTACACATATATTTCATAATTTCAAATTACTTAATAGCTTAGGTTTTTTAATGACTCAAAATTCAAACTCTACCAAGGTCTATGAAGTCCTACATTGCATCACGTCATTTCTAACCACTCTTTTTTTGTGTGTTCATTATTTATTCCTGCATAAAAAGAATCCCCAAATATGACACTAGAGGTGATAAGCAGTTACTTTTCCATACTATTTCTGAAGTCCAAGAATCTGGGAGGGGTATAACTAAACAGTTCTGGCTCTAACAAAATTGCAGCCAAGCTGTTGGCTAATGGTGCAATTTTGGAAGACTTGTTTGGGGCTGGCAGATCCACTCTAATCTCACTCGCAGAAGTGAGTGGCAGAAGTGGCAGAAATCTTAATTCCCCTCCACATAAGTGTCCCCACAAGACTGTTCACAACATGCTTTCTCCCAGAACAAGAAATCCAAGAGAAAGAAAAAATAATATCCAAGAAAAAAAGCCACAGTGGGTCTTATAACTTAATCTCAGAAGGAATACACCATCAATTGGGCCATATTGTGTTGTGCATATAAACCAATCCCAGAACAACGTGGCAGCAGATAACACAAGCAGGGATCACTAAGAGCCTGCTGATGGCTTGTTACCATATCTTGAGAAGCATACTCCAGTCACAGAACCTTCTTTCTATTCTGTGCCATTCCAAGATCATTCTCTCCTTAAGAATTCTGCATTAGCTGTTCTTTTGCCCTGAAACAATCTTCTCCAGATTATAGCATGGTTGATTTTAACCTACCATTCAGTTCTCAGTTCAAATGCAACTGCCTTGAAAAAATTTTTAAATACTCTAATCTTGTTTTTTTGATTTTGTTTGTTTTATTTGCTTGTTTTTTTTGAGTCTTTCAAGTTTTTATTTAAATTCTAGTTAGTTAACATACAGTGTAACATTATTAGCTTCAAGCGTGGAGTCTAGGGATGCATCACTTACATACAACACCTGGTGCTCATCACAGGTCCTCTCCTTAATCCACATCATCCATTTAACCCATCCTCCGCTCATCTCCTCTCCAGTAACCCTCACAGTTTGTTCTCTACAGTTAAGAGTCTGTTTTCTGGTTTGACCCTCTTTTTTCTCCTTATGTTCATCTGGTTTTTTTTTCTTAAATTTCACATATGAGTGAAATCATATGGTATTGGTCTTTCTCTGACTGACTTATTTCACTTAGCATAATACTCTCTCCATCCATGTCATTGCAAGTGGCAAGATTTCATTCTTTTTGATGGGTGAGTAATATTCCAGTGTGTGTGTGTGTGTGTGTGTGTGTGTGTGTGTGTGTACTTTTTTATCCATCATTCAGTTGATGTACATTTGGGCTCTTTCCATAATTTGGCTATTGTTAATAATACTGCTATAAACATCAGGGTGCATGTGTCCCTTTGAATCAGTATTTTTTTTTTTTATCCTTTGGATAAATACCTAGTAGTGCAATTGCTTATTAATTGTCTCATTTTCTCTTGTTCACTGGAATACATAGTCCATGAAGGCAAAAAATATCTGCCCTGTTAAATGTCATGCCTAAAGTAAATGCATGGCAAGTAGTAAATATCTCTATAAAGGCATGTATATAAGCAACTAACTATGAGATCAAATACATAGATGTAACATAACTTGTATGGCAAATATTTTCCATTTTTTAAATTTTTCCATCTTATTTATTTTGCATTTGACATGCAAATACACAAAACACACTAGTATATATATCTATATCTATATCTATATATCAGAATATATCAGTATATCAGAATATACTAACTGCTTAAAAAGTACTTACATCTCTATGGGAAGGGAGAGTAGAAAGAATGATAACATTTACTAAAAACTTAAGATAGTATCTCAATTTTAAAAAAAATTCCTAAACCCGTCTGAGGTAATTATAATGTCTGTAATTTTCACATAAATAATTTGAGTTTCAGAGAAGTTACTTAACTTTCCCAAAGTCCTAGAAATAATATTGAAGAAAACAATTTTTTTTTAAATTTAGAACTGCCGGATGTCAGACACTCCTCTGTTGTACTCCATTCTGGCAAGCATGAGTCAACATGCTGAAAATTCCACAAGCATGTTTATTTTCTCAGCTGTTATTTTTTGTTGTCAAGGAAATGGTTCTAGAATTTAATTTTTCATTCTTAAAACTAGCTAGTTTCTCATCAAGATCCATTGATAATAAAGGAGCCATTAACACACACAAATGAAATGACTAACATTAGTCAGTGTTCACTTAATTACAAAAACTTAATTTTCCCATGAAAGCAAAATGCATAACCATCTTCCATAGGAGCACGGAAATGTAAAACAGAGGTACATATTTCTAAAAGCAATATTCCACTGCACCGCTCTCTTAGCATCCAAAAGTGAAAATAAGCAACAAACAGCATGCTAGACACTTAAAAAGAAAGTATCATAGAATTTTTTTTTCTCTCGATAGCAATTTTGAAGCTCATTTAGCTCAAGCTCTTAATTTCATGGAGAGAAATTGGCTATTTCATGTATTGTTAATTTTTATATTTTATATTTTGAAATACATATTTCTCTGGGATGGATATACATTTCTCCTAATTAATTGCCTTATACTGCCTCATTAATTATTCTGTTTGTGCTTACTGGATTGGTATTTTTTTTCTGTGTTTGTTTGACGACCATTCCTTCAAATAATCAGCCTTTTGTTAAGTTTCCTGAGTTTAATTGCAGTTCCACACAGATCAAGGAATATGGAAACTGTCCAAATCCGGGTTTTGTTCATTTTTTTCTTCTTGTAACAAATGGCTAACCAAAAACACTGTATAAGTATTTCTTCGACCAAATTTAAAAATAAGGTGAGATTGCAGGGAATGCTTCTTTGGAAGATTTTATCCTCAATAATAGCTGTTTTGTAAAACTTGGACTTTCTACAGCTGGTGAATTTTTGAGTTTCCTAGGAGACTGTAAGCTAGCGTCACTTTCTTAAAAACGATGAAAGCTCTCTTTAGTCTGGGTCTATGCCTTGTTGATTCACAAGAATGAATCCTTTGATAAAAAGACAAGACAAGAATGCATGCATTAGATGATGAGACTTAAAACTATGACAGATTTTAGAAAGAATGGTAAAATCACAAACGTATGATAAAGACACTGGGAAATATTATGTAATTACATGTGAGGATTTTTGTTTATTATTTTGCCTTAACACCTTTCAGGAAAACAGCAACATCCAGAGAATGGTGTCTTTCTCTCCCTTTCTTTCTTTCTGTCTTTCCTTCTTTCCTTCTTTTGTTCTTTCTCTCATTTTGAATAAATCTGAAAACTAAAGACAGGTCGATTCACTGGAAGACCTTTTCAAACTGTTTCACAATATATTAATGATAGTTTCTACTGGAATTTTTATAACGTAGCATCATTAAGTAAGAAAACCATCAAACGTGGATATCTCATTTCAAATATTTTCATTTATTTCTTCCTTCAGAAATTTATCACAGTGCTTTACACATATTTTGCACTTGAAATCAATTTTGTTATAATTGCTTTGATGCATATCCATGAGTTATTAAAGTGCCAAAGAATCTTATTAAATGTCCAATTCACTTCCCTTGAGCTGCTCTGCTTAAAGCTTTCTGTAATACACCAGAACTACACCATACACAAACTACTATCCAAGAAGTACTGTATTTTGAGGAATTAAAAAATTAAATTAAATTGTCAAGTTTTTACACCCTTTTCAAAATGAGGATTATAGGTAAATAGCGTCGCTAATAAAAAGTTTTCTATCATGTCATATTATATCCTATATCGTACTATACCACACGTTTTTGTACTTTTAAAAGTAAAAATAAATATAAACTATGATTCGAAATCTAAATAAGTGTTGCGACAATCAGGACAGCTTAGACTAGCTATGTTGTAGATACCTACAACCCCGAACTGTCATATTTGAACACAAGGGTTTATGTTCTGCTTCTGCTTCATCTCCAGTGAAGGTCAGCAGAGGGCTCTCTCATCATGGCCATAGTCTCTGAAGATGGAATCTTCCCGTCCACTGGAGCTTCCACAAGCCATCAGAGCAGAGCAGAGCAAAGTGATAACTACCACTCCTTGAACGTCACTGGCCAAAACCTGTTACATGTGAGGCCTAACTTCAGAGGCAGGAAAATACAATCCTAGAACACACCCCAAAGCTGGAGTGAAAGCTGGAGATGAAACACTGCTAATAATTGTCAATGCTGTGGCTTCAGGTAGCAGCTTTGTGTAAACTCAGAAAGTAAAAGTGAAAAATAAAAAGTGGGTTCACAAAACTAATGATTTTAAATTAGTTTTCTTTCTTTGAATGACTCAGTTACTTGTGCAACAACCTAAATTCATTCTTCATTTCTGCTGCTTTTGTTCTTTTGGTTATCTCAAAAGCCAGATAATATTATTCTGATTTTTTTGAAAAATGATTATATGTAAATATATTATATATCAGGATTAGCTATTCTTTTACTTGCCCAACAACGGCACCATGTTTTACCCTACTGCGTCAGGATTATAGATTTGAAATAAAAGAAAGCTTTAAAGTTATGAGTATCTATAAAAAGATTAATCATAAATAACAATCATTTTGTGCTTACTAGGTGGTTTACATTATCCTGCTTAATCCTCAACACTATAAATTATATATGATATCATCACTTTTCAGCCTAGGAAACTGAGGCATGGAGAGGTCCAATGACTTGCACAGAGTCAAACAGCCAGTAAACACTGAAAATGGCACTCAGACATGGGCACTCAGAAAACCAGTTGATTATATGAAGTCTGTCTTGATTCTTCCAGAATACGCATGTTTCAGTATCAGTAAGTTATAAAGTTACTGGGCACTGCTTATGCTTCCAAAAACAAAAACTGGTAGCTAGTTTTCAAAGTACTAGTAATCATAATCACAGAATGAAAAACACAAGAGAAATGAAACATTAGCTTCTATTTCATAGTTAACTATGATTGTTTGTTATATTTCTCATGCATATTTTCCCATGTCAATAAACATATTTATTGCCTATTATCTGTACAGCTTAGGGGTATGCATGCTTCTGCACATTATTTTTTAAGAAAAACTGACATGTGCTATTTATTATTTATTCACATAATTTTAAAGTTAAATTGAGATGTCTGTGAAAGTATTTTTTAAAGAGTAAATATTATAAACTCACATTAGACCATTAGCTAACTACTTCCTCAGAAAATAGGTAGGATCCCACCTTACATACATAGTATGTCCTTATATGCCATGTTATGTAGATTTCCTTGGGGGATACTGCTGGAGACATTTGGGGCTTAGCAAGTCAATATCACAGATCAAATGTATTAGGACTAGCAAACTGAATCCTAGGGAAGTACATTTACCACATTAGGATAAATGAGGCAAAGGTACCCCTGAGAAGAAGTGTGCTCCCAAGAAAATGGATACATATCTGTATGTGTCTAGGCCTTGCACGGGTCAGAAAGGAGGACAAGAGCAGACTGACTAGAAGTCATAGGCCAGAGAAACAAGAAAGGAGGAAAGAAGGCAATCTAAGCAGAATCAAGGCCAAGTATGTCAAAAGTCTATATTTGGAAAAACTAGCCTCAAGTTTGAGAAATGGAAAAAGATGAAGGAAAGAGAGGAGGGAGGGAGAAAAGCTATAATTTAAAATAAAATAATAAACAAAAACATTGCTTAATTCCTTAGTCTGTGCTGGCCGGCAGAAGACACACGATATTAAAAAACATGGCAAGTTACAGCCAGGGAAAGGAATCAAGCTGGAAGACAGGTAGCCAGAGGCTAGATGCATTTTTTTTTTCCAAAAAGAAAGTGAAAAAAAATGGCAAGATAAGATGTGTCATGACTAAGTTGTAGCCGGTAGTATAGAAGTGAAGATGCTATGGCAGGTGGGTCAGGTGCATTGGGATATCTACTATAAACTTTAGGTTCAAGGAAAGAAATAGAGGAATACTGCTAATGTTCTTTCTGACATTTAAAAAAGATTTACGCTAGCAACTGTCCCTTATCTTAGAGCCCATTTCCTTACTCTTACTTTATACATGTAATGCAGCTTGGCTGAGCCAGGTTACCCCAAAACTGATGATAAATAAAGGCAAAACATATATACTTCACTAGCATTCAAAGCAGCATTCAGGATCCACCTTTCTACAGTGTAGAATTCTGTCTGGTTACTGATCCTCAGGTTTGACTTTCTTTCTCACTCACTTTGTTTCACTGCCCCCACTTCCATGGCCCTTGGGATAATGTCTAACACACTGTCTGAAAGCTCATCAATACATACCTATTGACGCACGGGTGAGCAAATGAATTCACAGATGGCCACTCCACCTGGGCATGGGTTCCCACTGGATACCTATCATCCTCTAATCCTATCACCAAACCTCCTCCCCTAGCTTTTCCTACACCTGGACCTTTCAGGCAGGAAACTTTCCCTTCGTTGGCTGCCAGGAATGGCCAGCAAACCCTGCGCCTAAGGAAGAAAGATTACTCTACACTTTGCTAGGAAAGAGAGAAGACATGGGGGTCAGCATTCACAGAGGAAGACCCCATTCGCCTCACTTGTATTCACATGTATTGCAGTATCAGGAAAATCACAAAACTTAATTGGCTTGTTGTGCACAGAAGGCATACAAGAACAAAGCGTGCACAACTTAAAGATGAACAATCACAAGAGACTAATGAAATTAGAGGTATGCAGCAAGGGGCTCTGTGTCCACTGTTCTCCTAAACTTAGAATACAATGTATAGATAACAGACTTCCCCAAGGCCTGCAGAAACACCTGGGAGGGTGGCCCCTCGGCCCCTCCCCCACCCCTCACAGCATTCCGCAGCCAGGGCAGTTACTCAGGCCTCCTTTTTCCTAGGGACTCAGGCCCCTCCCAAGCTTAACTGCAGCCCACCAGCATCGTGTATAATCTCCTCATCCTCCGTAATAACCCCAACCATCTGCCTCTGGCAGTATCTTAAAATTAGTGCCCGGGTTGAATCCATTTTAGGTCTCTGAGCAATACTGGATTTAAAAAACAAAAATGGTTTCCATATTGATATAAACTTCAAAGACACTTCTTTTTTGTCAATCTTTACATCCCAGTCAAGTAAGCTAATGAACACCCAGAGAAAGTTATGAAGCACATTCCCTCACTTCTTAGTGCATGTCACAGAAAATACTTCGGTTTTGGCATTAAATAGAACTAATTCCTCAGCTCAATCCATTGAGCCTCAACTTACTGTCTGTAAAAGGGAGATAATAATACCTCCCTAACAGAGCTAGTGTTAGCAATACATCTGATAATAGGCTTCATATCTAATCTATGGTAACACACTAAAAATGGATCAACCCCATTTTGTTCTGAAATCCATTTGAATATTTTTAATATAACACCAGATGTGAGTTATAACAGTAAGGCTAGTTGATACACAAAGAAATTCATCACATTACAAAATAAATCTATTATGAAGATATAGAGAGAAAAAAGCTAATACGTCTAACAGTTGGAAAATACAGTGATAGCACTGAAATTATAGTATTATAGATCTTTAAGCTTGTATTTTTATAACAATATCAATGCACATTTTTATAAATATTAGATTTTCCAATAGACTTCAATGCTACAGAAGCCAAAAAACTACAAAAACCAAAGTATTGAAATGAAAATATTCACTAAAATTTTATTCATATAGTACTAAAAATTTAAAAATAGTTTAGAATTATATGATATAACGTATACTTTCATTTTTATAAAATTAAACTCTAAAGGTATATATCAGAGTAAGAATTTAAAAAGTAGTTCATATATATTTACTTGTTCTTTGTCATTTAAACAAATTATACTTAAAAACATTATAGTTCCAATAAATGTAAAAATAAATGTAAATACAAAAATATAAAAATAGTATAAATGTATATAAATTATAACTATTACTATCTAAATATCTGTATGGTGTATATTTTTGTGAGGCAAATATAACAGACAAAAAGGATCAATGTTGGGCTTAAGAAAAATTAACATAGTTATAATTCCAATCTAGAGAATTGTATTCTACTTTTATCCATTGAAAATATCTATTAATACCTAATATTGTGCATTCAATGGCTAAAGTACTTATCACCCCTGCAAATATATGAAAATCAAGAAAAACTGCAGATTTCAGAACTGTCAGAAACAAAGGAATATTTTGACATTGTAGATATCATTTTTCATCAAAAATTTCTCTTTAGTTTGTTTATATTTGAAGTATAGCATTATACAGCTTGTTAATTAAATCTTTTTGCAAATGAAATAAAAATAATACAAGTTCTATGTTAATAAATTTAGTGTCATAAATGTTTTATGCGGTTTTTTTAATTTAAATTTAAATTATTAAATAACTTTCAGGGTGTTATGGGATAAAATGCATCTCCTTAAAAAAATGTATGTTGAAGTCTTAACCCCCTATACCTCAAAATGTGACCATATTTGGAAATAGGGTCTTTGCAAGGATAATTAAGTTACAGAGGGGTTACTAGAGTGGGTCCTAATCCACTATAACTGGTGTCCTAATAAGAATAGGAAATTTGGGCACTGACATGTAAGGAAGGAAGAGGATGTGAGGACACAAGTAAAAGGCGGCCGGCTACAAGCCAAAAAGAAAAATCTCAAAAGGTCCCAACTGGGCCAACACCTGAGCCCAGACTCTAGCCTCTACACCTGTAAAAGAGACCATTTTTGTTGTTTAAGCCACCCAATCATGGTACTTGTTACTTTTTTTTAAGTTTATTTATTTATTTTGAGAGGGAGAGAGAAAGAGCACAAGCAGGGGAGGAGTAGAGAGAAGGAGAGACAGAATCCCAAGCAGGCTCCATGCTATCACACAGAGTTGGGGCTTGAACTCACAAACTGTGAGATAATAACCTGAGCTGAGATCAAGAGTCAGACACAACCAACTGCACCATCCAGGTGCCCCTATTTTTTCTTTATTAAGGTCGCACCTTCTTTTTACTGATCACTTGCACCTGCATAAAGATAACAGTTTTAAACAAAATATTTTGTGTCCTATTTAAAATTACCAATAAAAGAGAATCTTGTTTTGCGCTTTAACTGTTTTCATACTACAAAGCTAAATAACAATACTCTATAACAATATTAAAGATTGATGGCATATGTCATAGTGCTATCTGTCTAGCAGATGATAAATATCTTATTTTCTTTACTTTTTGAATTGGGCAGATTTTCAGACTAGCTGTAATTGTACTATTTTCTAAATATTTACAGACTTCATAGCAGAATCAGTGGAAGTATCTTCTTCCGGAGACTGATTATGATATTTCTCCATCTAAATAAATGTTACTACAGAGATTCTCATTTCCTTTGTCCCCATGATTAAAAGTGAAAAATAAAGTTGAAAAATTGTGAAACGATACCTTTTAAAACTTGAACTATATTATATTTTATAATAATTATTTCTGACAAATTTGTTGACCATGAGAATTTAGAGTTTAAAGACATAGTTAAGATTATATCCTTGGGAAATTCCAGTTAAAATAACTAGTAAGTTCAACTAGAAAAATAATCTATTCTATTATTTAATGATTATTATTAGTTCATTAAATGCATACTTAAATCACAGAATGTAACATAAAATGAACAACAGAAGTTGAATTAAGAGGGACAAAGGTTAACATCTGCTGTAGAATTATACTCATGGAAATGTATTTAGGGAGCAAGGCAAATGCACACCTGGTAAAACATGATTTGATTAATTACAGCCAACATGAATTCAGGCAGGAGAATTCATGCTCAACAAACTCATTACAATACTTTGAAGTTATTACTGCCTCAACACATTCAAATTCAATTCATAAAGTACAGTTAAGATTTTAGGAATGCTCTAGATGAAGTTGATCATCTGATATTAATAGATAAGTTAACTAACCATAGGATGGGGAGTAAAATGAGGAAGAGGGTATCTTTTTAAGAGAAGACAACAACATCAGAATAGAAATATTTCAAACTGAAAAAATTCATAACTGAGATAAAAACTATGTTAAAACCTTGTGTTCCCAATGACCATAGAAATGATGGGCGTGGTCACCCATGAATATCTGTTATGACCATATTGTAAGCCTAGACATTGAGAAAAATAAAAGGATACAGAAACACTAGACTAATGTGATTGAAAGCCTGTGTTTTGAGGAACAGCTATTTTGCATCATGATTATTCCAGTTGTAGAAATACCGCTCATTAAATAAAACACAGAGAAGGAAATTGATATACAGCCCATCATCACTTATGCTGAAGAAATGCAAAATTACATTACAGATATCTAAAAGAATTGTTTTCTCAAAATATCTAAACAGAGAATTTCTAACATAAAACAGATATGAAAGTAATTCATCCTTGATTTACCACAGAAATCTAGTTAAGCCAACTACATTTAGAAATAATTTCCATACTAAAATATTTTTAAGTTTATTTTGAGAGAGAGAGAAAGAGAAAGAGCACAGTGGAGGAGGGACACACAGAGAGAGAGAGACAGAGAGACAGAGAGACAGAGAGACAGAGAATCCCAAGCAGGCTCCCTGCTATCAGAGCATAGGCTGATGGGGGCTCAATCCCCCGAAATGTGAGATCATGACCTGAACTGAAACCAAGAGGCAGAGGTTTAACCAACGGAGCCATCTAGCTGCCTCCACACTAAAAATATTTTACAAACATATATCTAAAATTTACATTCATCACTCAATGAACCTATAACCTGTAACCTAAAAACATATATGGTTTATATAACACGTATAGTTATTTGGCACTATAATAGGAATCACAGAACCACATAGTAGTAGTAAACCTTCTTATATTCAAAATTCCACTTAATATTTACATATTATAATTTAATTTTATCAAATGTAAATTAAGAGTTACTTTTGAACTTGTGATGAGCACCATGTGTTGACTCATTAGTACACCTGAAACTAATATTACATGGTATGTTAACTGGAATTTAAATAAAAACTTTAAAAATTAAAAATTAAAAGAAATAAGCATGCATGTAGATACATATTGGAAAAAAAGTTACCCTCAAAACTAAATGGCATAATCACTTTTTAGCTAAGAAAAGAGGCCCCATATAAAAGAAAGGAAAAGAGTTCCCATTATTTTGCCACAATGTGAGAAAAAAAGACAACCCTTGGCAAAGAAAGTAATAATAATTAAAACAGACATACACACACACAATGGATACAATTATACACAGAAGTAAACCAAAAAGTACTATAATGTGTGAATATGCTCATGAGGAAATATAAACACAATGGTGATGAAATTGGGCTGTGTTTCAACTCTCTGTCACTAGTCCTATGTGTATTCTTAGGAAAAGATACCTGGATATGGCTGATGTAAAGAAAGCATAATCTGATCCAATTATACAGCAACATGCCCAGGAAGAGTAATGATGCTGATTGTAAGAACACAAAAATACAAAAAAAGTTTAAAAGAAAGAATATGGTCACTGCATTTTCTGCATTGGTCAACACTTGACAATAATAATTAACATAGCGCTGAACTAAACATCAGGCAAATATCCAAGTGCTTAAGACTTATTGTTAATTTATTTCCGTAAAGCTTTTGTGTTTTATTCTAGTAATCGTTACTTTCTCCATTTGACAGGTAAAGTGACAGGCCCACTGTCACACAACAAGGCAACTGTGAAGCCGGGGTTTGAACTGAGGCACCGTGGCTCTGCAGCAGGGCACAGCCCACAAACACAATGTGAGTCACACAGCGATTTTAAAATTTTCTGTAGCCACACTGAAAAAGGTAAAAAGAAACGGGTGAAATTAAAATGAATAACATATTTTATTTAAACCAATCTATCCCAGTAATATCATTTCAACATATAACTGATACCAAATTTATTGAGATTTTTACGTTATTTTTTCAGAGTAGTCCTTGATATTCAGCATGCGTTTTATACTGAAGACACATTTTGATGTGGACTAGTCACATTTCAAGGGCTCAAAGGCCATGGCGGTTAACGGCTACCATAAGGGGATGCTGTGTTCTCAGGTGATGGCGACCCTGCCTATCAAGGGGCCTGTCAATGGGAACATGGATTCACTTTCTATTTGAAGGTAGAGCCCTCTTATTCTAGTTCTTTCTCCAAGCCCATCACATGATCAACTCAAAGTAGTGTTGAGATTCCTATCTGTGAAAGAATGTATTCCAAACCCCAGTGTGATAATACTCATCCAATTCACGGTTGCATCTTTTGATTATCAATTCAAACATTTTATTTGAGTAATCAATTGCTTTTTTTGTGTTTTTGATTAGAATGAACTAATCCCAGAGGTCTGGTAAACAATGGGTGTGCTGGTGTAACAATTTCTCCAGACTCTTTCTTACAGACACTAGACTTGGCATGCTTGAAACAGCCAGATAGGTTTTTACTGTTCACTCAACAGATATCTATTATGTGGCCAAGTTAATGCAATGTAAATAGGAAATTACGTGCAATTTAAAGTACAGAAAAGTCTATATTTGAAATAGTAAGTATATGAGAAGTTTTGAAGTGACATCTCTATTAAAACTGGATAATTTTCAATCTGTTTCTTTTTTACTTCTCTTTTTCCCTTTTCTCATTTATTTCTTAAACTCCACATGAGTGAAATCATATGGTATTTGTCTTTCTCTGACTGACTCATTTCACTTAGCAGAATACTCTCTAGCTCCATTGATGTCCTTGCCAATTGCAAGATTTCATTCTTTTTGTGGCTGAGTAATATTCAAATGTGTATGTACACATGCACACACACACACACACACACACACACACACACACACGCATATACACATATCTTCTTTATCCATTCATCAGTCAATGGCCACCTGTGCTGTTCCCATAATTTGGCTATTGTAGATAATCCTGCTACAAACATGTATTCCTTTGACTCAGTATTTTTGTTTTCTTTGGGTAAATACCTAGTAATGCAATCACTAGATTGTAGGATAGTCATATTTTTAACTTTCTGAGGAACCTCCATACTATAGAGAACAAAATGATGGTTACCAGAGGGGAGGTAGGAGGCGGATGGGTAAAATAGGTGATGGGGATCAAGAAGAACACTTGTTATGAAGAGCACCAGCTATTATATAGAAGTGCCAAATCACTATATTGTACACCTGAAACTAATATTACACTATATGTTAACTAACTGTAATTTAAATAAAAACTTAAATAATTAAATAAATTAAAAAAAAGAATTCCAAGAAGTAGAAGAAACAGACCTTAAACCTCCAGGCCAAAAGAAGAGGCAGGGCCTGTGCTTTAGTCTTATTAGGTTCTATTTTCATTTCCATAAACTCCCATAATTTTGTTTTGGAGAAAATAAATAAGTAAACTGGGAAAAAAGTAGATAATTTTACATATATGTCCACACAAATAATGAAATATTCAATATTTACGCCAAGTAATAAAATGCAAGTAGTCCTTGTTCTGCACAGTTCCTAGGTGTTTGGATTTTGGTTACCACAGTTCAATTAAATAATATACAGACCCCAAGTAGGTGACAGATGCTTATCATGACCGATGACCAATACTGTCACTTTTTTCATAGTTTGTTGGTGATTGATCACTATCAATCTATTCACTTCATGCATCGAAAGCAAAACTGATGGTTCTATCGCCTCTTTGTTTCCCAGTGATAAACTCATGTGACATTTAATAAAAACGGATCATGAATGAGGGATCTGGCCAATGAAAAGTAAGGAAGAAACGAAAGGCGATAATGCTGAAGTGAAGTGAAATTTAAGTCAAAGGCAAATGGGAGTCATAGAAGAAATAATTTACTTGGGAATGTAGATACTGCTGCCTTTG
This sequence comes from Panthera uncia, assembly GCF_023721935.1. Lineage (NCBI taxonomy): Eukaryota > Metazoa > Chordata > Mammalia > Carnivora > Felidae > Panthera > Panthera uncia. The sequence continues at coordinate 22,476,839 of NC_064810.1, forward strand.
AAAAGGTGCTAGATATGAAGCCAGAGGAACTTGGTTAAGACGAAAATTGGCAGAGATGAAAAAACTATGACAAAAAGGAGGAAGATATTCCAAAGAAAGCAAGGCCAACAAAAACATTTTATTAAAGGAACTCACAGAAATATTTCATGATACTGAAAGAGCAAAGAATAAAGTATCGGAAAGCTGCTCCAAACTTAGAAAGAAATATGACAACCTATCAAAGCATCAGAAAGATGATACTAACCATGAATTATAAATCGAGAAGGCAAGCACTGTTCATACAACTCTGGAGGAGTATTTTAAAAAGAAAGAAATCACTTTAATTCTTAGTGTGCCTAATACTTTAAAGTACAGTGCACTAAATATTAGTTTTAATATTTTGTCATGTCTCTATGCATTTATGACCAGAGTGAGAGATATTTTAATGTTTTGACCAAAAAAATGTTAAATGTGACAGACAATCATAACCTTTCCATTGACTTCTTGCACTGTCATTTTATGGTCCTGCACTACCATGTAAATGTACTTTGAGAGATCATTACAGTGAAATGTATAAAGAAATTCATCTAAACAATTGGGAATTTAAGATGAAGTGGATTAAAATACATAAAGTCAACATCTTATCTACTCTGAGATAATGAACTTCGAAACAACTTGACAAACACCCTTGTTGGTAAGAATTTGTGACACTGTTACCTAATGCATTAAATAAAATTAACAGCAATAGGTAAGGGGTTTTAGGTAAGAAAAAAACAACATGCAAGAGGAAATGAAGAATCTTCATGAATCTTCCCATCAGATAATTAAGGACTTTTTAGCTTCCCATAAACAGATGTTCTGCTCATATTGCCTTTGATACATATCTGCCTCATTAGTTTCTTTTCTCTTGTCTCTCACTTCCCATTTATTTTAAAAAGTACATCTGTGAATTTCTGATGGAAAAGGGTAATGGAAACAGCCAACCCATAATGAGTTCTACTCTATGTCAGATACTGTGCTAGATTAGCAATATAAAGAGATGATAAATCATAGCTCTCTGAAAGAAAATATGGGAAAGCTGATACTTTGAAATGTGAAACAAAGGATAAAAATTAATATGACTTCCTTTAATAAATGATACACAAGTATTTAATGTTTCCTTATTTACTGATACTTAACTTTTTGCATTTATTTATTTATTTATTTATTTAATTCTTTTATTTAGTTATTTTTTGAGAAAGAGAGCAAAAGCATGAGTGGGAGGAGAGGCAGATGGAGAGGGAGAGAAAGAATCTTAAAAAGGCTCACGCCCAGCATTGAGCCCAACACAGGGCTCAATCTCATGACCGTGAGATCATGACCTGAGTCAAAATCAAGAGATTTACACTCAACCAACTAAGCCACCCAGGTATCCCTGATGTTTTTCTCTATAATACTCATGTTCCATGGATTTTATTTATATTTTCACAGGTACACAATACCTTCATTCTAGAAACAGGTGTATGTGAGAAGTATTTTATCAAGTCTTTCTCCCTTAAAGATCTTACTTATTTAGCTTCCTTTTATTTTTGCTTCCATGTTTAGTTTTTGGACATGGACTTCTTGTCTATATATTTCATGTTTTTTTTCCCTTTTACTTTTTTTAAAGGCAAAGTTAGCTGTGTCTTTTTTTTTAATGATTTTAATTTTTGATAGAACTCAAGCGGAGGAGGGGCAGACAGAAAGGGACAGAGGACCCAAAGTAGGCTCTGCACTGACAGCAGGGAGCCCAGTGTAGGGCTTGAAATCAGGAACTGCATGATCATGACCTGAGCTTCAGTTGGACAGTTGGATGTTCAACTGGCTGAGCCACCCAGGTGTCTTTTGATAGACAGATGACTTGGAAAAACTTGTGAAATATTTATATGCTTAACATAATAATTAGTCATACTAGTATTTAACTGTATCAACAGTCTTATGTATATACATGTGCCTTCATTTTTCTCCCGTAACTAATAAGTTACTCATATGATTTGTACAAATATGAATCCTCTAATGCATGCTTTGAAGGAATCCATTTGTTGCCTTGTATTTTTTGACAATTAAGTCATACTTTCATTTTAGAACTGCTATACATTTCACTTTTTAAAACACAGACATAACCTGAATTGACTTGATATTTCTTAAGACATTCAAGACAACAGTTCTACTTCATGAAAGTGATCATATTTAACTAATCAACTGTTAATTAATAAATCTATCTAGTGAAATATAATGAACTAATTTCTTTTTAATGGTGAATATCAACGCTCAGAGAAACTTAAAACTCTTCTAGAAGTCAACAATTATGTCTCTAATATGCACCAATATTCTTTATTATTCACTGATTATGATTAATATCCCTATGGAAATCTTACCAATTAGAAGTGTTTAATTTGAATTTTCTTAAAATCTTTTAGCTAATCCATCCTTTGAGAATTGTCTTTAAACATGTTCACTTACATCTACACATAAGCCTTCAAATTATGCCATATCTCATATCCCTGCACAAAGCTACCTTATAATATACAAGGTTTTTAAGTTTAAAACAAAGCTGACATTCACTCATTCTGAAAGCATATTTTAACACCCTGAAATAAGTTACATTTATAAAAACACATTGGCTTGTTTTCATCCAAGCAAATCTCAATTTCTTGAAATACACTTGATACTCTAAGTAATAGTTTATCTTAAAGGATCATACTTAATGACCAAGCAAATTCCTTACCTTACCGGTAAGAAAAAAATGTCCAAGGAATTGTCTTTATGTTACCATTCCTGTAGGCTTTTTTAGGGCATACTATTTCCCTTTTCTTCCTAAGTACATTTGTTTTTTGAACTACCTGGCTAATTATTTATTTTCTCTGTTGTTTGCATGCTCTTAAAACAACTCAATTTATCTATAAGTCAACATCAAATGTGTATTTGTGCATATAAATTTGACAATGGACACTTTAATTTCGTTATCTTTCAATAAATTTCAGTTTCCAAGTTGTGATTTTTTTTCAATTTTCAACCTATACAGCTGGTCATAATGCTAACAGATCAAATATATAATCTGTGGTAAAATGAGGCACTGGATCTCTTCTCATGGAGTTGACTTGTTGGGGAACATAAACATATCTCTGGAAACAAGATTAATATATATTTGCAAATTTGATGAGTGATATAAAGGAAAAGTACAAGACTTAATGAGAGCTTAGAGAAGAGGACTCTGACCCACTCAGAGACATTTCCTTGAGAATAAGGTCTCCTTGAGGAAATTATACTATAGATGAAATATAAAAAGCAAAGAAGAAAGGTAAAATCACTCCAGGCAAAGGAAGTGCAAATGATGGAAGTACAAAGGACTGAAATACGGACAGCAATTTGGAGCCTGGAGACCAACATGAGTCACAGAGAAAGATGCTGCTAGGGAGAGAGTTGGGAGAAATGAGGCAATGCAAAAGCAGGCCACAGTAAGGGAACTGTTCCTACCACAGTGTTTCTACTTCATTCTCAGACTGAAAGGTGACTAAATTAAATTTTTTGGCAGCAAAAGTGTGGTATAATCATATCTCCAATTTAAAAAGGATGCTCTCTTTAGAAGAGGGACTAGAATGGATGTGAACAATTAGGAAGTGATTACAGCACTGATGTCCTGGTACATGAAGGAGGCTGTGAAGATGGAAACTGGTGGATGAGATCCAAGATAATTGTATTTAAGAGGTTGAACCTTCGTGATTTGTGATGGATTGTGTATGGGAGGGTGAATGAATAGGAAATGATCCCAAGGCATCTTTTTTGGTCAATGGAATGACTGGCAATGCTATTCACAGTCATAAAATATTAGAAGGTTAGAAGTTTGGAGATGGGAGTATAATGAATTCTGGACTCAGCAAAAGCCATGTGAGTAACAGTCACAACTAGAGCCAAAAAGAGAGACAAGTAAGCCAAGTTTAACTAACCCTTTAGACTAGAAAAAGCAAGGCCCATGATGAGGTCCAAATCCCATAGACCCCAGGCTTCCTAATGCCTTTTAAGAAATTATCTCAGTTCCTCTTTGGTGCTTAAGATTGATCAGGGCTAGGGGCACCTCTGTGGCTCATAGGTCAAGCGGCCAACTTCGGCTCAGGTCATGATCTCACGGTTCATGAGTTTGAGCCCCGCGTCAGGCTCTGTGCTGACAGCTCAGAGCCTGGATCCTGCTTCAGATTCTGTGTCTCCCTTTCTCTCTGACCCTTCCCTGCTCGCACTCTCTCTCTCTCAAAAATAAATAAACATTAAAAAAAATTTTTTTAAGATTGATCAGGGCTGGAACTGGTCTTTGGATGGGGTCCTCTGGACCAGGACCAACATGAATCCCTTTCTCATATTTCTATGTTTCATGATATTTTCCAACCTGTTCAAGAGGTCAATCTTCTGCCATTAAGATCTCTGAGACTTATGTCTATGTGATCTTCTAGGGACCCAGTGGTAGGGCAGGTTTTAGGAGAGTAGCCTGATGAAAACATCACTCTCACAGGCCAGCATGGGGTATTTTTTCTAAGATTATGAAACTGGGGCGCCTGGGTGGCTCAGTCAGTTAGGCGTCGGACTTCAGCTCAGGTCATGATCTCATGGTCCATGAATTCGAGCCCCACGTCAGGGTCTGTGCTGACAGCTCAGAGCTGCTTTGGATTCTGTGTCTTCTTCTCTCTCTCTCTGCCCCTTCCTCACTCACACTCTCTCTCTCTCTCTCTCTCTCTCTATCACAAATAAACATTAAAAAAATTAATTAAAAAAAAGTAAAATTATGAAACTGGCTCACCAGAATTTCCCTGATATGCTGATTTGGGGACTCACATTATTCATACCAGGCAAGGATGCTGCAAAATATTTGGGTCCCCCTTTCCCCTCCACACCCACACGGTCTTGGTCCCATGGCCAAAACCATTGGGAAAATCTGTGATTCAAAGAAAGACCCATAAATGCTTCCCAAACCAAAGCCAAAGGAGAAGGAGTACCAAGAAGAAAATCTGAATGCTAGGCTGGAAGGAAAAAGACACACATTGAACCAAAATAGTAAACAATCCCTATCTGGATCAAGGTTAGAAGTTAAGCAAGACCTGTTCAAGAAATAAGTATCACAAACTTTGATGGATTGAGACCTAGGTAACAGACAAATCTTGATCTAGATTGCCTTCTTTTTACTTGGTTTTTAGGCTGTGGCTTGATGATGTGAGAGTTCTGAAAGGAATAGCTTTCTATGAAAAGTTGTGGGATTACAGATCTGAGACTCAACATGATGATTCATTAATTAAATGAGCTGGGACATCTCACTGAAATAAAATACTGTGGGAATTTTTTGCTTCATTATCCATAATAATGGATACTGATGTCTTTAGCATCCTTTCATCTTTATCTTCTACTTTCCTATATTATGTTTGTTTCCTGTTTCTTCAGTTCTTTAAACTATGGGTTCAGTACAGCCCATCCTGATATATAATCTAACCTCAAACATCACTATTAAGAGCTGTTCTTGTCAAAGAAGATACATTAATCAGAACTTCAGCTAAGAATTAAAGAACGAACCTAGTTTCAGTCTAAGCAAGAATTATTGGCTCACGTAACCACATCGTGGGGAAGGCAAAGTGAAGCTGAGGATGAGTGGGGCAAGGACATGCAGGCTATCGGGAACTTCATTATCGTTTTTTCTTGGTTTCCCGTGAAGGATCATCTACAGAGCCTTTCATGTACACATTCTATTAGCCATGATCCAAAGAGGAACAGGCTCTTCCCTGCCATCTCCACTTGGAAATACCCTTAACAGTGAATGACTGGATGAGTTTATACCACATACCCATCTCTGGGTTGGTGGAAGTGTCCAATAGCATCTATCAGTTGGATCCCTAACTAGAGAAGGTAGAGAGGTGGTTCCTAAAACACTGTGCTATTCTAGGGGAGAAGAGAACGAAGAGGCAAAATAATAAGACAGGAGGCAGATGACAGAATCTCAGCTTCCCTGTTGTTCATACACTATGCCTGCTCTTAAGCACCCCATCATTTAAACCTTGACCCGATTTATTATTCCTATTGATTAATTTTCCTGAATGTGACCAATTACCTTCCTGATCTTCCTCTCACCCTGTAATTTCTGGTATCTTTGGACTTGACAAGTTATGATGAGTTATTATGGGGTACCTGGGTGGCTCAGTCAGTTAAGCAGCCGGCTCTTAGTTCGGGTTCAGGTTGTGATCTCAGGGTTTTGTGAGTTCAAGTCCCGCCTTAGGCTCTGTGCACTGACCACGCTTAGCCTGCTTGGGATTCTCCCTCTCTCCTTCTTTCTCTGCCCCACCTCTGCTCATGCTCTCTCTTGTCTCTCTCAAAATAAATAAACATAAAAAAAAGCTTTAAAAACTACAGGAACAGGTAATGTCAAGTAACTGATATTCCACTCTGCTACAAAAATTCTATTGACTATTTATAATTGACATTATTTTCTTTTAATATGTTATATAACATTAAATAAAACTTTACTGTATAAATGAAAATAATAAACTTTATTTATAAAGACATATAAATAAAGTATTTTCCATTATATACTAATTGAATTATGTATCAGTTTAGTATCTCTGGAGAAAGTCTACAATATATATTTATATATTACATGTATATATGTGGCTTAGTTGAGAATCAAGGGATACAAGCTCTTACCCAGATTTCCCAATCTGTATCACTCTTTTGACTCATATTTTGTTTTCCACATTAAAATAGAAATATTAAGTCAACTAACTTGATATTTATTTAAACTAATATTTCTCTAAGCATTCTGAAAAATGCTACTCATTTATGTGTCTTCTACTAGCATCAAAGCAGGTAGCTACTATGAGTTGCTATTTATAAAATAATAGTAACTATACGTACTAATGGATATTTTCACTAAAACTGAAAGGTAAAATTAATTAAATTATTAGTTCAGTAAATGCTTCTTGCCTAACAATATATTTTGCAGCATAGAAGAGTAAAATAAATATTTAAAATTATTTTTAATACTTAAATTGAAATTTAATCAAAGACATTATTATAAGAAATCTACTAAATCTTCTATGTCACTAAAGTAAATCAAAAGAGAATTCAAGGGGCGCCTGGGTGGCTCAGTCGGTTAAGCGTCTGACTTCGGCTCAGGTCATGATCTCGTGGTCCGTGAGTTCGAGCCCCACGTCGGGCTCTGTGCTGACAGCTCAGAGCCTGGAGCCTGCTTCGGATTCTGTGTCTCCCTCTCTCTGACCCTCCCCCATTCATGCTCTGTCTCTCTCTGTCTCAAAAATAAATAAACGTTAAAAAAATGTTTTTAATTAAAAAAAAAGAGAGAATTCAAAATTTCCTCCCTTTACAGTTATTATCTATCACAGTGGGAACATTTGACAATGCTCCAGAGAGTACATTTAAACTCTTTAGTCATGAGACCCCATATCAACTACATATTCCATTTTATATAAAGAACATCAACGACCGTTCTCATGACAGGCAAGCTCTCCACCTATAACTGAGAACTCAGTGCAAGAACTTACCTATTGTATAGAAAATGCATATGTCGACCACAAACTCATTTTTAATGAATTCATTTGTTACTCATTAAATATTTATTGAGCACCTAGTTTGTTAAAGCTTCTTTCATGTATTAAAAACAAAGGTATCCAAAACCAATTCCTGGGAAACTTGGTGGCTCAGTCAGGTAAGCATCTGACTCTTGACTTCAGCTCAAGTCATGATCTAACAGTCATGGGATCGAGCCCTGTGTCAGGTTCCATGCTGAATGGGAGCTTGCTTGGGATTCTCTCTCTGCTTCCCCTCCTGCCACCTCTACCTCTCACTCTCTCTCTCAAAATAAAAAAATAAATACTGAAAATATAATAAAATAAAATAAAACCCATTCCCCAATTGATAGAGAAGATATAAAACGTTAGCCTCCAAGATGTTCCTGTGCACATCTTTGCAATATTTTATAAAAAGTTTAAAAAAAGGTGAAAAAATGAAAAATATTTTTTAAAAAGCATTATTTCTTGGACACTGAGACTTCTTATAGTAATAAATGACCTTCTGCATTTAAGATATTCTATCTAGAGCAACCTATTCAGTGTCAGATAATTATGAGGCTAGCTAGTGCACCTGAGGAAAGTAACATAAAGTTTCAAATCACTTTCTTAGAATGAGAACTGAATAGTTCTTATAATCATACTTATTATTCTCAGTAAAATGTAAAATATTTCAAGAAAGAGTTATATAAGATCATTTCACTGTCATTTTGATTTAGCAGGGAAAAAACCTTTTCTCATGATAACTGGACTTTTTTATTATACTTTGTGAGATTCTCTATTTTATTTTAAGTTGTATTTTTTTCAAAACAAATAATAAAGTAGAGCTCAAATATTCAATTTAGAATTGAGTCGATAATCACAATTTAGCATTCACAATTTAAAAGAATTTTATTAAAGAAGATGTTATGTGTGCCCCTGATTAAAGATACTATGTTACAGGCACATTTAAAAATGGAAAAATATTCCATGCTCATGGATTGGAAGAACAAATATGGTTAAAATGTCGATACCACCCAAAGCAATCTACATATTCAATGCAATTGCTATCAAAATAACACCAACATTCTTCACAGAGCTAAAACAAACAATCCTAAAATTTGTATGGAGCCAGAAAAGACTCCAAATAGCCAAAGCAATCCTGGAAAAGAAAACCAAAGCTGAAGGCATCCCAACCCCAGACTTCAAGATGTATTACAAAGCTGTAATCATCAAGACAGTATGGTACTGGCACAAAAACAGACACTCAGATCAATGGAACAGTATTAATAGAGAACCCAGAAATGGACCCACAAACGTATGGCCAACTAATCTTTGACAAATCAGGAAAGAATATCCACTTGAGTAAAGACAGTCTCTTCAGCAAATGGTGCTGGGAAACCTGGACAGTGACATGCAGAAAAATGAATCTGGACCACTTCTTACACCGTACACAAAAATAAACTCTAAATGGGTGAAAGACCTAAACGTAAGACAAAAAGCCATCAAAATCCTTGAGCAGAAAGCAGGCAAAACCTCTTTGACCTTGGCCACAGCAACTTCTTACTCAACACGTTTCTGGATGCAAGGGAAACAAAAACAAAAATGAACAGTTGGGACCTCATCAAGATAAAAAGCTTCTGCACAGTAAAGGAAACCATCAGCAAAACTAAAAGGCAACCAACGGAATGGGAGAAGATATTTGTAAATGACATATAAGATAAAGGGTTAGTATCCAAAATCTACCAAGAACTTATCAAACTCAGTACCCCCCCAAAAAAAAATTCAGTGAAGAAATGGGCAAAACACATGAATAGACACTTCTCCAAAGAAGACATCCAGAGGGCCAACTGACACATGAAGAAATGCTCAACATCACTTATCATCAGGGAAATACAAATCAAAACCACAATGAGATACCACCTCACACCTGTCAGAATGGCTTAAATTAACAACTCAGGCAACAACAGATGTTGTCAAGGATGTGGAGAAAGGAGATCTCTTTTGCATTGCTGGTGGGAATGCAAACTGGTGCAGCCACTCTGAGAAAGAGTATGGAGATTCCTCAAAAATTAAAAATAGAGCTACCCTACAAGCTGGCAATTGCACTACTAGGTATTTACCCAAGGGATACCCATGTGCTGTTTCGAAGGGGCACATGCACCCCAATGTTTATAGCGGTGCTGTTGACAATAGCCAAAGTATGGAAAGAGCCCAAAAGTCCATCAACAGATGAATGGATAAAGAAGATGGGGTATGTGTGTGTGTGTGTGTGTGTGTGTGTGTGTACACACACACACACACACACACACACACATATCTATACACAATGGAGTATTACTCAGCAGTCAAAAAGAATGAAATCTTGCCTTTTGCAACTACATGGATCGAACTAGATGGTATTATGCTAAGCAAAATTAGCCAGTCATAGAAAGACAAATATCATATGACATCACTCATATGAGGAATTTAAGATACAAAACAGATGAACATAAGGGAAGGGTAACAAAAATAATATTAAAAACAGGGAGGGGGACAAAACATAAGAGACTGTTAAATGCAGAGAACAAATTGAGGGTTGCTGGAGGGGCTGCAGTTGGAGGGAATGGGCTAAACAGGCAAGGGGCATTGGGGAGGACACTAGTTGGGATGAATACTGGGGGTTGTACATAGGGGATGAGTTACTGGAATCTACTCCTGAAATCCTGATAGCACTATATGCTAACTAACTTGGATGTAAATTTAAAAATTAATAATAAAAAAAATTAATAAAAATAAGTAAAGTAATGTAGTTGTAAAACTTTCAGGATAGCAGAAGAGTAAATAATCCTCAGATACATATAACCTACAGAATAAAAAAGATTCTAATCATGTTACACCTGCCCCATATATTTATATGATAAAATCTCCTTCAACTGTGACTATTACCAAACAAACTAAAACCTATACGGATAAGTGAGTAGTGTCACATGATTTTTAAGTGTGGATGTAAGCCATTCATGCCACACCTATTAGTAAGAATGCATGTGCCAAGCCTTGTACTCAGATCAGGGATACAGCATGAACAAAGACCAGAAGTCCCCTCTTTCACAGAATAAACATTCGAGCGGTGACAGACAGGCAATAAACAAATAAACCAATTTACAGAAGTCTGATGGTGCTGAATGCTCTGGAGGGAGAGCATAAAAGAGAGGAGGGCTGAAGTTAGAATGGGGGACTAGCACCTTCCAGTTTTCATCAGAGAAGGCCTCATTGTAGAAACTGCATTGGAGACTGCACTGAAGCAGGTGCAGGGCAAGTCTTGCACATACCTGGGTAGAGAACACTGAGACAAGAGTTTTTCTAGGTGGTAGAAGGAATAGTAAGCTTGCTCGCCAGGAGAAACCTGAGTGAGAGTCTCAAAAAGCTTGCAAGGCGCTGACTTTTATTCCTGAGTAACATAGAGGCCACTGGAGGAACTGATAGTTTAGAATTTGTTTCTAAAGGGTCACAGTAGCTGCTATGAAAACAGCACACAGGGTGGAATAGTGAAAGCAGACAGCATTCTAGGTAAAATAAACTTGGGGCGTTTATTATCAACTAAATAAAACTTGGCATATCTACTGATGGCAATACTTGATTTTTTACTGTAATGGTTTTGCTTAGTTATTTATGTATGTCTGTTTCCTGAAAATACAAGAATAAGGCTGCTCACATTCACTTTTGGCATTACATGTTTTAGAAAAGTTTGCAAACTGGGGGCCTCTCAGACCTAATGACACTTTGAGTTTGTTTTATTGGTCCCAGAAAGTATAGAAAAAAAGTGGTAACAACAACAAAAACTGAACTAGGTAACTTTTGATAATTAAGAACTTTCACATTAAAAATCCACATACTTTGAAAAACCAGCAGATCTGACAATAGTAGATAGAAAGACACAAAGGAAGTAAAAAAAAGGGAGAGAAAAGCAGTGCCTCTCAAACTTTCATGTGTATGCACATCACTTGGGAAACTGTGAATGGCAGATTCTGATTATGTCTGGAGTCAGACATGAGAGTTTGCATTTCCAACAACCTTCCAGGGGCTGCTGCTGCTGCTGCTGGTCCTCAGACCAGATCTTGAGCAGAAAGGTGTCCAAGGGCAGTAGCAGCCGTTCACACCCCCTCCCCCAATCCCCACATTCCTACCCATTCACTGTTGTTGCTCCTATTGTTAGTGTTAAGACATTGATGTCTGTTGGCTTTTGAATGTTTATTCTTCTGTTTCAGAATATGGTCTCTTGGATAAAATAAATAAACAGGATGGCAATTTTTAAACTAGGAGTTGCAATTTAATGCACACAGGGGATATACTTATAAACTCAAAAGAAAAAAATTATTAGCACGTTCCATATAGTCAGTTTACTTTCAGAAACACATGAGCAGAGAGCTTAAATATGCTACGTAAAGAGCAGTGATAGATCTCAGTGGAGGATGCCAGGGGAGGGCGGGGGGCACAATAACTGAACAAAGTAAACATAGGAAAGAAAAAAAAAAAAGAAAGAAAGCAGAGATGTTTTAGATGTCAGTGGCATCCATGCTCAAATCTCAGTTTCAGACAAATTCATTCAGGCATAGGTATCCAGTTTCAATTAGAAATAGATGTACAGAGAAATATCCAGCCCGCATCACTATCAACAGTGCAAGAATCTCAGAAAACTAACAGAAAAAAAAAGAGTAGTGGTTTTTAATGTGATTCTTTATTGTGGGTTTGATTGCCACTAATAGCCAGCAGATGGGATAGATACATTAGGGAGAAAAAAAGCTCAAAGAAGTTTTCTGGCCAAAATAAGCAGTTATATTCTAAATTGCACCATAACTTTGAGAACAGCAGAATGCTACTGGGGAAAGTTTTTCAGAAAACAAAATTATTTTAAAAGGTAGGTTTCTTTATTAACAGTAATTGTTCCAAACGCTTCTCTATTAGGGTAATTTTTTATTGTATTTTCAAATAAAGATTCCCTTTTCTTCCAAAGCATAATTTCTCAGTTCTAAATTCCTTGCATTGAGTGGAAGCCTTTGAACAGCCAGCTTTTGCGAAAAAGCAAAACAAAACAAACAAAAAACTCACAAAAGATTATGATCATATAGCTAGCTACCCAAATTGTGTATCTATGATCCCTAATGCCTAAAAACCACTACCTATGAAGGTCTCTGGCTATGAATGGACGTGCTCAGTAAACAGTTTCACTGAACACTGATTGTTAAAATCATAAATAAATCTCTGCAGATCTCATGTACAGCACAGCAATTACAGCTAACAATACTGTATTATAAAATTCAAGACTGCTAAGAGACTAGATCCAAATTATTCTCACCACAAAAAAAAAATGATAATTATGGGACACGGTACAAGTGTTAACAAACGTTATGGTATTAATCATATTGCAATATATAAATGTGTCAAATCAATACATGTATGCCTGAAACTTCCATAAGGTTACATGCCAATTATATCACAATTAAAAAAAAGAAAACACTCTAAAGCTGATCCTGAAGGAAAAATTAATCCCAAAATGAACCTCTGGGATAGAAGACTATTCAGTATTTCTCCCAGTGCAACATGATTGATCACAAGGATTGTTCAATATGATTTGGAGTTTTCCTCTAGTATGAAAATATGAGGTAACAACATGGGCATTCTGTTTTTAATTCAGCCTCAAAATGTGAAGAATTCCAACACAACTTTTTCTTGAAAATTCACAGCCAGTAAATGCAATTTTATATAATTGAAATACAGTTCTTGAAGATTATTTTATTTTTATTTTATTTATTTTAATATCCTGGATATTAGTACATCAAACAATGTAACATGAATTATAATTTGACATGACCCAATATCTATTATTTTAGCTTTGCATTATTTAAATTTTTATTGATATCTGCTTCGCTTGAAAAGGAGGTAATGCTTCTTCTAAAGTGATCGAGGCAGTGCACTTAATATTTGTATTCGTCAGGCTCTGGGCTGATGGCTCGGAGCCTGGAGCCTATTTCCGATTCTGTGTCTCCCTCTCTCTCTGCCCCTCCCCCGTTCATGCTCTGTCTCTCTCTGTCCCAAAAATAAATAAAAAACGTTGAAAAAAAAAAATTAAAAAAAAAAAAATATTTGTATTGATTGCTAATATGGATCATATTTAACTATTTGAAAGCTATTAACTTCATATACAAATTAAAAGCACTTATTATTTAATATAGTGTCATATTCTTACTGTAATAGTTACAGTTCCACATCACTTTGAAGAACTTCAACAGATAAAACAAATGAGATATTTATCTCAAGATAAATTTGGATCGTTTATATGTGTTTGAAAAATGATATTCAGAAAGTAAGGATAAATTCATGACATGGCTAATTTCTGACATATTAGTCTTAATTATACTGAGTCTTCATGTGATCACACAATTATTGATCACACACAAAATCAGGTTTGCCAGTGATGAGGCAAAGGAGACCACCATTTCAGCCTCACAAAGACCAAAGGAAAAGCAGAAGACTCTCATTCAATTTCTTAGTCCAGAGTCCAAATGGGATGCATTCTCAGTACCTTATGCAATTAACTCACATTCTCCTGTCTCACTGCATTCCACATTCTGTCTCTGCTACCCAGAATGCTGCATCTCCTGATGGTGCAACAAGATTTGGATGGTACTTTCAAATTAAGATAACACCTTACATACAAAGGGACTAATCACAAAGCTGTGGGCAAGGAATAGGAGAACTCTAAAGGAGAGTTCAGGGACCAGGGCTAAGAGCAGAAGTGCTATTGCTACTAGTTGTCTCCTCATGGGGAGAAGAGGCTATCAAGAAGATTGTTGTGGGGATGAGTCACCTGCAGGGAAACACTGGCATTAGGGCAGGACAAGTCTCAAAGAGTAGGTCACGGAATAAATACTCAGTGTCTCTTGAAAGGACTACTCAGTGGACAATCCCAACTGACTAAAATAGAAGTCCATTTTGGGGACGAGTGTGCAGAAGTGTAGAGGGGATATGAAGAAGCAAATGAAAGAAAGCCAACATAAATCCTCAGCAGACTATGAAAAGTATGCTTTGATTCTTTTTAAACCTGGAATTTCCTTTCTAATCTTAGCAATTAATCAGGAAAGAATTTAGGAGGAAAACAACAATGCATAATCCCAATGTTAGGGGCAACATCCATTCCCACACAATTCTTGTCTTCCCAGGAAGACATGCTACAATGTTAGATATGTCCAAAAAAGAGTAATTATCATTATTAAAAGAATAAATGTATTTTTATATTGGAAAAAGATTAAGAAAAATCTTTTAAATTCAAAAACAAATCAGTACAACATAAGTACACTGAATAAAATTGTAAAGACTATGAATAGGAAGAAAATTATAAACGTACACACACATTTGACCCGGGAACTTATTTTTCTAAGTTTATTTATTTTGAGAGAGAGAGAGAGAGAGAGAGAGAGAGAGAGAGAGAGAGAGAGCAGGGGAGGGGCAGAGAGAGAGGGAGAGAGAGAATCCCAATCAGTCCCCATGCTCTCACTGGAGAGCCCAACGTGGGGCTCAATCTCACAAAACCGTGAGATCATTCTCTGGGCCAAAATCAAGAGTCAGATGCTTAACTAACTGAGACACCAAGGAACCCCCATGAACTGGGAACTTCTTGAAGCATAAACTGTGATGTTTTAACACAAAACTATTCTATTCATTATTCTAGTTAAAGTAATGAACGGTCCTTTTATTTAGGACTCCCATTTAAGCACCACCACAACCACTATTACATGTCTTGCTATGAAAATCTTGCTCAAAATGTCTAATTACAGTTTCTGAGGTGGTGGAATTTTGCTACACTAAAGCAACTTGCATTACTCTTTGATGGCTCTGATCCTTGTTGCACCGCAAAATCAACCTTATGCATTCTAAGCCTTATATGACAGACGAATGAAGGGGTGTGGAAATATGAGATAAAACTTTCCTGACCATGTAAGACATAGTATGCATTTTGAGCAGTGGTTTTCTGTGTACATACAATTCTACCACTACATATTTCCTTATAATCAGCAAGTATGTGATAAAAGAGATTCCTGCCCTTGGAACACTGACCAGTCTTGGCAGACCCTCAACAATGGGGACATATCAAGAATAAATCAGGTAGTTTAGACAATCACAAAGCTTCAAGGGTCAACTAACAAGTAGGGCAGGGTTGAACAGAAAGTTTCATCACCTACACAGGCCACCCCTTTAAAACCAAGAGAGGTAGGTATTTTCTCTAATACGTAGAAACAAATACAGAAAGTCAAGCAAAATAAGGTTACAAAGGAATATGTTCCAAATGAAAAGGCAAGACAAAACCTCAATAAAAATATCTTAATGATGCAGATATCAGTATTTTACTTGATAAAGAATTCCAAGTAATGGTCAAAGATGCTCACCAAACTCAGGAGAACAATGAAGGAACACAGTGAGAACTTCAACAAAGACATAGAAAATATAAGAAAGTACCAAACAGAAGTAATAGAGCTGAAGAATATAATAAATGAACTAAAATAAATACACTAGAGCAGTTCAACAGTGGACCAGATGACAAAGAAGTAAAAATCAATGACCTATAAGACAAAGCAATGGAAGTCACCAGAGAGAGTAGGAAAAAAAAAATTAATGAAGATATCTTAAGGGACTTATAGGAAAACATCAAGTGAAATAGCATTCACACCATGTGGGTCCCAGAAGGAGAAGAGAGAGAAAGGGGCAGAAAATTTATTTGAAGAAATAATGGTTGAAAACTTCCCTAAACTAAGGGGAAAAAAAAGAGAAAACAGACATCTACGTCCAAGAATTCCAGAGTTCCAAATAATATCAACACAAAGAGATCTACAACAACACATTATAGTTAAAATGTCAAAAGTTAAAAGTAAAGAGAGAACTTAAAAGCATCAAGTAGAAAAATGAATTGGTATATACAAGAGGAACCCCATAAGGTTATCAGCAGATTTCTCAGCATAAATTTTGTAGGCCAGAAGGGAATGGGATGACATATTCCAAGTATTGAAAGGAAAAAATTTGAACCAAGAATACTCTACTTGGCAAAGTTATTATTCAGAGTTAAAGGAAAGGTAAAGGGATTTTTAGATAAGCAACAGCTAAAGGAGTTCATCACTAGTCAATCAATCTTACAAGAAATATTAAAGGAACTTCTTTAAACTGAAAAGGAATTACACTAACTCATAACAAGAAAACATGTGAAAGTAAAAATGGAAAGGGCTAATATATAGTAAAGGTAGTGTATTAATCACTTACAAAGCTACTATGAAGGTTAAAACACAATGATAGTAAAATTAATACAATAATTAGTTAAGAAATACATAAAATTAAAAAAATGTGAAATATGACATCAAGACATAAAATGTGGAAGGGGAATAAAAAGGTAGAGTTTTGGAATATGTTCAAATTTAAGTTACTATCATTTAAAAGAAAACTGTTCTAAGAATAGGATAATATATGTCAACCTCACAGTAATCACAAAGCCAAAAACTTATAGTAAATACACAAAAGAAAATAAGACTCTAAATATTACAATATAGGAAATTATCAAACCACAAGGTATGACACAAAGAGAAGAGAGGAACAGAGAGGAACTATAAAAACAGCCAGAAAACAAATGACAGTAAGTACATATCTACCAACTGATAATTACTTTAAATGTATGGACTAAAAATATCCTATCAAAAGACAGAATGGCTAAATGGAGGAAATAAAAAAAAAAAAGAAAGACACATCTATATATTGCGTACTCACTTCAGAAGTAAGGTCACACAGACTGAAAGTGAGGGGATGGGAAAAGATATTACATGCAAATGGAAGCAAAAGAAAGCTAGTATACCTATAATGTATTAGACAAAGTACACTTTAATAAAGACTGTAAACAGGAAGGTGGGGGGTGGGTCTGGGATGCTCAGTTGGTTAAGCATCTGACTGGATTTCAGCCCAGGTCATGATCTCACGGTTCCTGAGATTCAGCCCTGTATCAGGCTCTGCACTCACTGCATCAGAGCCTGCTTGGGATTCTCTCTCTCTTTCTCTCTGCCCCTCCCCTGCTTGCACATGCTTTCTTTCTCTCTCAAAATAAATAAATAAATAAACAAACAAACAAACAAAGGGTGTAGAGGGGCACCTAGCTGGCTCAGTTTGAGGAGCATGTGTCTCTTGATTTCAGGGTTGTGAGTTTGAGCCTCACGTTAAGTGCAGATATTACGTAAAAATAAAATCTTTAAAGAAAGACTGTAGAGGGGGCAAGACAAAGATAATGATAAAGGGTTCAATTCAACAAGGACGTATAACATATAACATATGTATATAACATATATGTATGTAACATATATATACACACATGTGTGTATAGATAGATTGATAGATATGGATATATCCAACACAGAAGCACCAAATATATAAAGCAAATATTAATAGACCTAAAGGAAGAAATTAACAGCAATACAATAATAAGGGACTTTAAGACGCTACTTACATCAATGGATAGATCACCCAGATAGAAAATATAAACATTAACCTTAAATTACACATTAGATCAGATGGACTTAATAGATATATAAAGAACATTCCATCCAAAAGCAAAATACACATTCTTCTCAAGAGCACATGGAACATTCTCCAGGACAGATCACATGTTAGACCACAAAACAACTATCAATAAATTTGAGATGGAAAATATATTAAGCATCATTCTTTTCCAACCATGATGGTATGACACTAGAAACCAATTACAAGAAGAAAACTGAAAAAAATTACAAACAAATGGAGATTAAACATGTTATTGAACAACTACTGGGTCATAGAAGAAATCAAAGAAAAATTTAAAAATACTAAAGACAAATGAAAATAGAATCACAACAAAAATACAGCAAAAATACAAACCCAAGATAAATACAACAAAGTCTATGGAATGCAGCAAAAAGTATCCTAAAAAGGGAGTCATAGCAATCCAGGTCTCTCTCAGGAAATAAGAGAAATCTCAAATAATTTAACATTATATCTAAAGGAATTAGAAAAAAGAAGAACAAGTCAAGCCCAAATACAGTAAAAGGAAGGAAATAATGAAGATCAGAGTGAAAATAGAGAAAATATAGATGAAAAAGGCAACAGAAAAGATCAATAAAACTAAGAGCAGATTCTCTGAAAAGATAAACAAAATAGACAAACCTGTATCTAGACTCCCCAAGAAAAAATGAAGGATCAAACAAATAAAATCCAAAATGAAAGAGAAGCTACAAATTATATCACAGAAATACAAAGGAACATAAGAGACTACTATGAACAATTATATACCAATAAATTGGACAACCTGAAAAAAATGAATAGATTCCTAGAAATTCACAACATTCCAAGATTAAATCAAGAAGAAATAGAAAATCTGAATAGACCAATTCCTTGTAAGATGACTAAATCAGTAATCAAAAACCTCCCAACAAACAAAAGCCAGGACCAGACAGCTTCACTGGTAAGTCTACCAAACATGCAAAGATTTAATACCTATCCTTCTCAAAGTCTTCCAAAATTGAAGATGAAGGAATGTTTCCAACTTCAGTTTATATAGTTAGCATTACTCTGATATTAAGATGAAACAAGGATACCACAAAAAAAAAAAAGAAAGAAAGAAAATTACAGGCCAATATCCCTGAGGAACACGGATGCAGAAAAACTCAATAAGACACTATTAAACTGAATTCAAAAATACAAAGAATCATACACCATGATCAAGTGGAATTTATTCCAGAGCACAAGAATGGTTCAACATCCTAGAAAATCAATGTGATACACCACAATGACAAAAAAAAAAAGTTTAAAATCATCTGATTGTTCAACAGACACAGAAAAATCATCTGACAAAATTCAACTTCCATTTACCTAATGTCAACAAATTGGGAAGAGAGGGGAACATACATCAACAAAATTAAGGCCATATATGACAAACTTACAGCTAATATCATACTCAATAATGAAAAGCTAAAAGCTTTTCTTCTAAGATCAGGAAAAAGACCAGGATTCCCATTCTCCCCACTTTTATTCAACACAGTATTAGAAGTTCTAGGCACAGCAATGAGGCAAGAAAAAGAAATAAAAACATGCAAATTGGAAAGAAAGAAGTAAAACTGTTGCTATTTGTAGATGACATGATACTACATATAGAAAACCCTAAAGACTCCACCAAAAAAAGCTTCAGGACTAATAAATAAATTTAGTAAAGCTGTAAGACACAAAATTAATATACAGAAATATGTTGCATTTCTATACGCTATTAACAAACTATCAGAAAGAAAAGTCAAGAAAACAATCACATTTACAATTGCATCAAAAAGAATAAAATTCCTAGGATTGAATTTAACCAAGGAAGTGAAAATATGTACACTGAACATTAGAAGACACTGATGGAAAGGGCGCCTGGGTGGCTCAGTTGGTTAGGCGACCCACTTCAGCTCAGGTCACGATCTCGCGGTTTGAGTTCAAGCCCTGCATCTGGCTCTGTGCTGACAGCTCAGAGCCTGGAGCTTGCTTCAGATTCTGTGTCTCCCCCTCTCTCTGCCCCTCCCCTGCTCACACTCTGTGTCTCTCTGTTTCTCAATAATAAATAAATGTTAATTTTTTTAAAAAAAAAAAGAAGACACTGATGACACTGATGGAAGAAACCAAAAAAGACATAAATAAATGGAAAGATATTCTGTGCTCATGGCTCAGAATAATTCGTATTGTTAAAATGCCCACACTACCCAAAGCAATCTACAGATTCAATGCAACCACTGTCAAAATTCCAACATTATTTTTCACAGGACTAGAACAAATAATTCTAAAATTTACATGTAATCACAAAAGACTCCAGAAGGCCAAAACAATCTTAAAGAAGAACAAAGTTGGAGGTATCATACTCCCTGATTTCAGACTACAGTACAAAGCTACAGCAATGAAAACAGTATGATACTGTCACAGAAACAGGCACCTAGATCAAAGGAACAGAACAGAGGGCCCAGGAATAAACTCATGTACATAACATCAATTAATATCTGACAAAGGAGGTAACGATAAACAACAGGGAAAGGAGAGTCCCTTCAATAAATAAGGCTGAGAAAACTGGACAGCTTCATGTAAAAGAATGAAATTAGACTATTATCTTATACTAATGCAAAAATTAATTCAAAATGGATTAAAGACTTAAATGTAAGACCTTAAGCCATAAAACTTAGAAAAGAAAATATAAGCTATAAGCTTGGACTTAATGATTTTTTTTTTAAATCTGACTCCAAAGGTAAGGAAAACAAAAGCAAAAGTAAACAAATGGGACTACTCCAAACTGAAAAGCTTCTATACAGCAAGGAAAACCACAACAAAATCAAAAAGCAAGCTACTGAATGGAAGAAGATATTTGAAAATTATGCATCCAATAAGAAGACATGGGGTTTTTATATACACATACACACACAATGGACTACTAATTCAGTCATAAGGAATGAAATCTTGCCATTTGCAACAACATGGATGGGCTTTGAGAGTATCATGCTAAGTGAACTAAGTCAAACAGAGAAAGACAAATTCTGCACAGTTATATATGGAATCTAAAGTCAAAACAAATACACAAAAACAAGACAAAACTCAGACTTCTACACACAGAGAACAGATTAGTGATTGCCAGAGGTAAAGGAGGTTGAGGAGGAAAAAAATGCATGAAGCATATCAAGAACTACAAACTTCCAGTTATAAAAGAAATAAGTCATGGGGATACAATGTGAAACATGGAGAATATGGTCAATAATACAGTATTAACACTGCATGGTGATGAATGGTAACTAGACTTTTTTCATGGTGATCATTTTTCAATGCATACCAATGTGGAATCACTATGTTGTACACCTAAAACTAATATAATATTGTGTGTCAATTATAACTCTATTTGTAAAAAAGATTAAATTTTAGCCTTCCAAATCCTATGATAACGTGATAATGGAAGAACTTTACTCGTTGAAGTAGAAGTGACGACAGGAGGAAGAATGCATGGGTTTCTCTAGTACCTGTAAAATCACATCAGCACAGTAACCAAGTATTATAACTCAATATAAAAATATTTTATTTACAGAAGCGATGATTATCCAACAAGAGAAGGTCCTATTTTTACTAAAAGCCAAAAGTATAAAGGTCTACAATTTTAACTACAAATTTATGCATTCTTTATACAAATATTTATTGAGTATCAACTCTATGACATGTGCTGCACAAAACAGTTGGGAAGCAGAAAAACTGGGGGAGAATGAAATAGTCCCTATCTTCGTGGAATGGAGAGGAAGTATCCAAAGATGATAGTCTCTTAATCAATGATATATAACATGCATAGATGAAAGTAAATTATTATTAATATTATTATTACTACTTTATTGATCACAATTATTATTTTATTATTAATATATTATATTAATATTACTATATTATTAACATTAATATATTATTAATATTAATAATTAATATAATATTATATTATTAATATTATTATTACTACTTTATTGATCACAATTTTAAATTGAAGAAATTTAAAGATTACATGCTACATAATTCCATTTAAAAAGCATTGTTGAAATAACTAGTTTATTTTTTATTTTTTTAAGTTTTGTAATGTTTATGTTTGAAAGAGAGAGAGAGCGAGAGAGTGCGAGTGGGGGAGGGGAAGAGAAAGAGAGAGAGAGAGAGAGAGACAGAAATCAAAGCAGGCTCCAGGCTCTGAGCTGTCAGCACAGAGCCGGATGTGGGGATCAAACTCACAAACCACAAGATCATTATCTAAGCCAAAGTCGGACATTTAACTGACTGAGCCACCCAGGTGCCCCTGAAATAACAGAATTTTAGAAACGGAGGGCAGATTAGTGATTGCCAGGAGTTAGGAACCAGGAAGGAGGTGGAAGGGAGGTAGGTGTGGTTTATGAATAAACAATATGAAAATCCTTGTGCTACTGGAACTGTTTAGTATCTCCACTATGCTGATTGATACAGGAACCCAATTCAGTGATAAGACTGAAACACCCAACACACACACAAAAGAGTAAAAGTAAAACCGAGAGAAATTTGAATCAGCTAGGCACATCAATATCAATATTCTAGTCATAATATTATAATTAGATTTGCAAAATCTTACCATTGAGGAAAACTGGACAAAGTTTACAAGGAATTTCTCTGTATAATTTCTTACAACTACATGTGTAATAGTTAATTTTATGTGTCAGCTTGACTGGATCAAAAAGAATATTCAGATAGATAGTTAAACATTGTATCTTGGTGTATCTTGAGAGTAATTCTGGAAGAGACTAGCATTTGAATTGGTGGATGCAATAATGCAGATGGCCCTCCTCGAAGGTGGTGGGCACCATCCAATCCTTGGAGGTCCTGAACAGAACAAAAAGGCAAAGAAAGTTGAATTTGCTCTCTGCTGGTTGAGCTGGGACACTGATCTTCTCCCATCCTTAGTATTCTTATCTCTTAAGCTTTCAACTTGGATAGCATCTACACCATTGGCTTTCCAGCCCTCAGACCTTCAAACACTACCACCAGGTCTCCTGGGTCTCCAGCTTTCAGTACATGTACAGGTCATGACACTTCTCATTACCATGTGAGCCAGTATCTTGTAATACATCTTTCCTATCTTTCTATCTATCTATCTATCTATCTATCCATCCATCCATCCATCCATCCATCTCTTACTGGTTCTGTTTCTCTGGAAAACCCTAATATAACACTGAATCTACAATTATCTCAGTAAAAGTCTCAACTAAATAAAAAGAAAGATGGATTTTAAAGTTCACTGGAAGCTAGATTCTAAGCTCAGATGATATGTCTGCACAGAAATAGTTTTACCTATCTAACTCTCAGCTTTCTCCCCTATAAAATGGAGATGATAATTATCATAAAGATATCATGTGATCCATTCTTTCATTCATTCATTTATCCATTCAAACATCAGGTCTGCACTGAGTTCCAGGTGCTGTACTAACAAGCTGGAAATACACATGCTACTACTATTAAAACTTCTACTACCACCAAATATTACCCCGACTGTGGCCACTGCTACTATCACGGTTACTGATTATAATGGAGATTCCTGACCTCAGAGAATAGAGGAGCCAGTAAGAGAGCCAAATTAACAGATGCTCTGTTTTGACGAATGCCATTGTAGAAAGAAAAGACTGCAGAAGTAGCAAACAGTAGGCCTCCCACCAAGATTTTTAGAAGCTAGGGAAAGGGGCACCTGGGTGGCTCAGTCGGTTGAGCGACCGACTTCAGCTCGGGTCATGATCTCACAGTTTGTGAGTTCGGGCCCCACGTCGGGCTCTGTGCTGACGGCTCAGACTCTGGAGCCTGCCTCTGATTCTGTGTGTGTGTCTCTCTCTCTGTCCCTCCCCTGCTCATGCTCTGTCTCTGCCTCAGAAATAAATAAATATTAAAAAAAATTCTTAAAAAAAAAAGAAGCTAGGGAGATTTCTAGACTACGTGATGCTTGGATATTCATCCTGAAGTAGACATCCAGGAAAAGTGTAAAGGCTTTACATGCATTGGAAGCAGAGTGCAAAAGCTCAAAGACCTAAGAGATTTGGTGAATTTGTGAGTATCTAAGGCATCCAGTACATCTGAAATATAGAGGAGACAGATAATCTGCAGTTCTACTACAATAGAACATGTAATATAAAGATGACCATAAAAAATCAGTCCAGTAACTCCTTCCAGTGACACCAGACTCGGATAAGATCCAGAAATACTACTGACAGTGCATGGCAATCACACAGCACTTTAGCTATTGTTAGCTGTAGTATCATTAGGTATAATCGCAGTAATAGTAATAGCAAAAGTAGTAATATTTAATATTACTTTTAATAAAGTCTTTAATAAAAACTGACTTTTACTGAGCTAGCTACTTTTCAAACTAAATTAAACTGCCATCGTGGTAGAGAGATTAAGTATTCTGCGAAACAGGACACTTAAGATAAGTGTGACCGGGGTGCCTGGGTGGCTCAGTCGGTTAAGCGTACGACTTTGGCTCAGGTCACGATCTCATGGTCTGTGAGTCCGTGAGTTCGAGCCCTGCGTCGGGCTCTGGGCTGATGGCTCAGAGCCTGGAGCCTGCTTCCGATTCTGTCTCTCCCTCTCTCTCTGCCCCTCCCCTGTTCATGCTCTGTCTCTCTCTGTCTCAAAAATAAATAAACGTTAAAAAAAAAATTAAAAAAAAAAAAGATAAGTGTGACCTATGTCGCTGGTCAGATGATGATCCACAATTTTTTTTTAATGTTTATTCATTTTTGAGAGAGACAGACAGACAGAGCACAAGCCAGGGAGAGCAGAGAGAGGGAGACACAGAATCCGAAGCTGGCCCCAGACTCTGAGTTGTCAGCACAGAGCCTGACGTGGGGCTCAAACTCACAAACCATGAGATCATGACCTCAGCCAAAGCCGGACACTTAACCAACTGAGCCACCCAGGCACCCCCAGGATATTTTTATAAGTCAGAAGTTACAATCAATTCTTCAGTTCAAAAGCAGGCCGAATCCATATTGTATCCCAGGATTTTACATGAGGAAACATGTATACAGCCAAGCCCCAAACTCATACACAAGCACTCAAATACACAAGCATATTACATGTGGCCCAAAAAATAAATGAGCCTAAACAAGAGGTATTAATACTAAATGCTTCTACTTGATTATATGTCAAATGGAACAAAATCAAATACACACGCCTTACATATGAGATAACATCTTACTAAAAGATAATTCTGCCACTATTCTTGTTCAGTTAAAACCAAAATTTGATTATTCTCTAATTGATAACCTTCAAAATTCACTGTTGGACCTTGCCAAAACCTTAAAGAGTTAGGTGAAATTTGGCCTATGACAGTCATATGAAAATTTCCTCTCTCTAAATCAAGTAAATGAGTAAAATGGTGTTCCAGTAAATGAATAAAATTGAACTATTTTATTGCTTTCTACAGGAGAACAAGAATTTTCATTGTGTACTTCTCTTTAGTTTTACTTATAAAATTTGCATTGTAAGTATGAAAGCAAAGGTTCTGAATTATTTTTTAGGTCATATAATATTGATGACATATGGGCATTATCATTTAAAAAATGTTATAGTCTCATAATGTAATGAGTCCAATTAATCTGAAATTGAGAAACAAGATGGAAAAACAGGGTTTTGCTGTTTTTATTTTGTACAAGGACCAGCAGATGATTCCTTTTCAATAATCCTTCAATTATCTTTGAAAGGCAACTGAGGGTCTATCTTATTAAGCAAAAAAGAAAAAAATCCAAAACTAAAATCTACAACACAAGGCAGAATGTTTTCTTTGCTTAAGTTTAAATCATCTAACGTGGTGATACTGGGATGAAGTAAAACACTAAGTCAATTCCAGTGCTACATGTAACTTACCATGTAATGAGCATCACCTGAGTTGCAAATTATGAAAAAAATCTGAACTATGACATGCACTTCATCTAAAATGTTTTGTCATAAAGTTTTCTTAAAAGGTCGGGATTGTGCCCCTTTATTCTAAATAAGAATTTCAGCTGAAACTAAGAGAAGTTGAGTAACTTGCATCAGATCATGGATCTTACATAGGGTGAAAATGATTCAAGATCTTTTTCTGAACTCTCTATTCAACACACTGCCTCATTTTCCCTGACAAACAATGTGATCATGGGAAGAAATCAGCCTCAACAATTTTTCCAAGGTTATAGTCATGTCACACTATCCATCAATGTACTCAGTCCTTTTCCAATTCTCTGAGCCTCCCTGGCCAGATGGAAGAAGAAGGCCAAGAGAAGGGATTTGTGCCTTGTGATATTCTGCCCATTTTGCTTCAGGAAAAAGGGCCAATTTGAGCAGAATTATGTTGTTTTTTCAAGGGACATGAAAAAAAGTAGCCAATTAGGAACATGGAAAGTATTACACATACACATAGCTGGTCGTGGAACTCTAAAAACTATTTTATGAATCATATATAATATCAAATGTCAGGGAGCTTCTTTATTTTGGAATCAATGATCTTCAGAAAGCAAGGAAATGAAATCAAAGTAGACTGACCCAGTTTTAAAACAAATGATAGGAAAGGAACAAAAGAAGGAAGGGGGAATGACGTGTCTCAAACTTAACTGACAGAGCTATAAAGATCTTTAAAAGAGAAAACTAGACAAAGCGAAATGCGCATAAAAGAAAACAGTAAAAAAAAAAAAAACCAACAACAACAACTAAATGGCTCTAATTTCCTGACAAATTTTTGCAAGTATAAGCCTGAAATAATTACTTAGCATAGCACTCAAAGAGATCAGAACAGAAACTAAAGACATCTTTTTGTTTAAGTTTTTTTTTGTTTTTTTTCTTTTTAGTAAATTATAAGGGCCCAAGTTTCATTATGTGCAGCATTAAATGCACAGTCAGCTTTTAAATATCCCATAAAAGCACTATAGAAAAAAGTTTTCAGTTCATTTCCCTTGTAATACAAATTATACTTTTATCGAACTTCTTTTGAAAATGCTGATCTTCATGATCATATGCTTACGCTACATCATCATAAACAATACAGTTTTTCATTTTTAAACATGTTTCTCAGTTTATCTTTATAGAAGGTTTTCACTGTTTTAGTTAAGTTTCTCTCATTTTATAGTTCTGCACCGAATCGTGTTCGTATGGGATTTAAAGACTGAATACTCCAAAAAAGGGAAATCTAAACACATTTAAAACATGACCAATTATACCAGGTTATTGTGACTTTGGGACAAGGTAGAAGTTCCACATGAAGAACATGCTGAAAACTCCTGGAACTGCCATTTATAGCTATCAACACTGCAACAGAGGCAGGCGTATCTGTTAGCCTATGATTTCATTTAGGCACTAGCAAAAACAGGTATATCCAAAGGTACCACAGTCAGACCTGATTACGAATTAACAGAAGCTGTCCTGGAATAAGTTCTTGCTTTTATCACCTTCTTGCCATCATGGCTGATACAGAATTATTGTGTCTCCTACACTTTAAACCCATCCACGTAATCCTGTATGGTACCTGCTTGTGTTCACTGGCTATTACCTATCAGCTACTGCATCCAACAATACATATTAATTCTATCCATCTCAACAATATTCGTGGGATTGCGCTCTTGGTTATCTATCACAGTCTGTCTAAGTATATGATGAATTTGTCCCCATACTGTCACCAAGGCATGACTCAGCTAAGAGAACATGGCTCTAATAGCAATTGTTAAAATGAGAGCTGAGTCTTATACATGTAATAGTCACACATACAACAATCACCACCATCTATAAAGATATGACATGATTCTTTAGTATCAAAATTTAGTACCATGATTCTTTAGTAACAAAAACAAGTGTTAGCTGAACCTCACCTAGTCTTAGCGATGGTTTTTCAGAAGCAAACAGTGACTCATGCTTTTCACCTTCTCCATCTATCACACCCTGACCCACTGATGAATTCCAGATCCTGACTCAATGGAAGAATTCAGTCAACTGACCTGGATTCTAAGATTAAATAAGCATTCTACCTGATAATGAATATTAAAGTATATCTTTAAGATATCTCTGTATTAATCATTTATCACATAAATTCACTTAATTTATTTTAAAATCATTAAAATACTTTAAATCATATATTACCTTTATTGTAATATCAGCAAATTGATGACAATAATTATATTTATTTATATATCATATCTTGGACAGGAATATGGCACACTTGGATATCTTCTAGGGAGACAAGGCATTAAACACAGCTTTACGTGACAATTTCTAGACACAATTATGGAAGTATACTTGTATCAAACCAAGGCTAAACAAACAGACTTGTAATAAAAATAATACATTAGAAACCACAAAGAACACTGTATTGTAGAAAGGGCTATGGCTGGAGAATAAAGACATTTTACTTCTATTCCTCACTCTAACAAAAGTACTTGACCCTCAGCAAGTGACTTAAATCTTCAATCAGAGTTTCAGATCCCTTTTATATAAAATAAGGAAGACCAACCTGCCTAACACCCACTGTGGTCACAAAGAATAGAAATATAAGCATATATTTGACTTATTATGTTAAGTAAACTATAAATGCCTGCACTTGAGAGGGTAGGGGAAGATCACCTGGGGTGGGTCCAACAAAATGGCACACCATTCCATTATGCCAGAGTGGGGGAAACATTGTGGACTTATAATTTCCAAAACTAGATGAGACAATGTAGTTATATACAGTGGGCTTGAAGGTCCTAAATATGAACCTCTTAAATACTTCATCTTGGGTATATTAAAGATGCAGTGAAATCAGAGGCACAACTCTTCTATGGTGCATAAGTAAGCATGTGCAGGATCTAATGGAAATGCTGAGTTATCGTACCACGTTCACTGCGATTCTGCATTATACACTGAATTATGCATTATGATTGAGGAACAACACCCCGGATATGACATGTTTTAATGCAATGTCAATAAACTTTAAAATTTTATGAATAAAATTTGAAAGGATAAGCAAAAGATAGATAGATAGATCTATATACAATGAAATTTATTCAGTCAAAAAATGAAGGGAATTGTGACACATGCTACAATATAGATGGACCTTGTGGCCATTAAGCTAAGTGAAATAAGCCATTACAAAAAACAAAAATGTATAAATGTATACTTTTATAGGATATATTCTATTTCTTGTTGAAATGGCTGAAAGAAAATTAGAACTTATAGATTAAGTCATTTAAAGTGATACAGTGAAAATGATTGATGATAGATAGACAGATAGATAGATGCCTCATATATCCATCTCATTGTTTCTCAACACCCACTCTAGTTCGGTACCACTCATCCTTCGTTCAACTTATAACCAAGTGCTTATTCTTCGGCATATATTATGTTATACAATAAATCAAGAGTGTATAGTGGAATGTTTGTATGTGCTTTTGGGAAACACTCTGTTTTGATCAATTCCTTTCACTGGATGATAGCAGTCATTCTGATCACCTTCATAAACAGTCAAATTCAAACTTACTTTTAAAAATTGAAATAAAAATAAATCACATTTGTTATAACCAATGATTTTTCCTTATCTTTTATGAAGGAATAATGAGTGAGAAATCAATTCTTACCTTGCAGGAGGGAAAATTTTAATAAATTTAATAAAATTTAATAAATTTTAAACCCCTCCTGACAAGTCTCCCCATCTAACCTTTCTCCAAAATATTAGAGGTTCTTGGCTGAAACCAAATCTGTAATGATTTATAATATTTAGTATCTTTCTAATAAAATACTTCCAAGGGGTGCCAATAAAATCAAATTCTCTAAAACTAAAAACATGATTTAAACTAAAAGCCAAATGGCGAAAGGTATTTCTAAAGTTTCTGAAATACGTCTACAGTTTGTTACACATTATCTTCAACACGATAATGACTTAAAGTAAATCGCTACTTGTCTAAGTGTTTATATAGCTACCATTATAATTAATGGGCAAATAGCTCACTCTTCAGTTAGTAATCCATATTATGGAAATCAAAGTTAATTTTGCAAATACAACAGGTTACCAAGAGAAGTTGTAGAATTTCATTCATATTGACCTTAAAAATCAGATCGTTGATGACCTCTAAGGAAGGCTACTATAGATAAACTTGAAGGAAAGGAAATAAAACAATAACTTTGGTGGACGTCTTCACATTCTGATACTGTGCAAACTCCTCATGACGAACACTCACTCCATCTTAATCTTCTTCAAAATGAAGCCCCAGTAAGTGGATGATAGAAATATACATTTTTATCTTGCTAGAGTTTAGTCAAGATACTTATACTGGAATCCTTTTTTACCATGACCACGAAGGAAACGGTGTCTGAATATGTGTAGACATTGTTTGTATAGAAACTTATTCTGACCTGAAAAGTTAAAGGAATATATTAGATACATGAAAACCAAGTTCCTCGGTGATTTCTTTCATCAAGAAAGCAAGCTCGGGGCACCCGGGTGGCTCAGTCAGTTAAGCATCTGACTCTTGGTTTCGCCTCAGGTCATGACTTTGTGGTCTATGTGTCGGAGCTCCACATTAAGCTCTGCGCTAACAGTGTGGAGCCTGCTTGGGATTCTCTCTCTCCCTCTCTCTCTGCCCTTCCCCCTCTCATTCTCTCTGTCTCTCTCTCAAAATAAATAAACTTAAAAAAAATTTTTTTTAAAAGAAAGCAAGCTTGACAAATACATCACATTTTTTAAGAAATCAGTTGTCCCTTATGTATTCCTAAAATAACTCCTCACAGTGTATCCCAATATACATAATCTTAGCCCCCTATTACAGCCCATATTAACCAGTCAATGTGCTCAATTCCATAATTCCCATGATTATACAAACATATATACAAATACATACACTAGTTTTGTGTGTATCAAAATAGAATTATTCTATAGTATATTCCTTTCCTTTAATTATTTGTTATATATCATGAGAATCTTCTCAAGTAACTTACGGAAGTCTACTTTTTTCCTTCTTCAAAGGAATTTAAGATAACTTTATATAATTAATGTAAATAATAAAATTATGTTACATTTATACAAATGTATACAAATGTTTGCCAGTGTTTGAAGAAAGGCCTGTAGAAAAGTATTATGATACAAAGAAGTACACAGAATGTTTTGTATTTTAACTTATGAGTAATATCAAGGTTTAGATATTCCAAAAGACTTCCATACGTATTAAGAATTGAGTGATGTATTATTGGAGAATTATCATTCTTAAGATAATGCCCATTATGCCCATGTTAAACAAATACCCATATTTTAAGATCAATATTCTATTCTCTATTCTCTATGTCACAAAAAACTAAAATTTATATTCATAATATTCATTTATTAGTTCTCATATTTTATATGCAAATATAGGACAGTTTCCGTTCTGACATACATTTATAGTTTATCTTTTCTTATAAAAGTATTTTTCAGTAATGCATTTTTAATTGATGCATTATTCTCTTTCACATGCCAGCTTTAGAGGTAGTTAATTACATTTGACAATTAAGTCTCACATTTTATGTACCACCTAGTAAATTTTCATATTTAAATAATTTTTGAGCTGATAAGCATATTATCAAATAATTTTACTGAGTAGTTGTTTATGCAGACAGCTCCTCTCTTAATAATTTATATTCCAGATGTATATAAACCTACTTAGCTGGATGCATCAATTTTTAAAGATTTCCTCTAGCAAGGTGACACTTAGATAACATTAGTAACGTGCTCAGTAGATGGGTAACTTAGGTTGTGGTTCTCTCAAAGTGCTAAAATCAAATGAGCACTTTCAATGTACAGAATAATTGGGGATTTCTATAGGACTACCTAACAATGCTGTGGGCACATTAAATACTCATCATCAAAATTTAGCTCCCATTTCATATATTTGTGAAGGCTTTCGATAGGAATGTACACATAATGCTTTAAAAACATAACGGATTCTAAAGTCATGCTAAATTTCCTTCTGATTTTTAAGTAAAAGGCAGAATAGAAAATCCAACAACCTAAAATACACCATCTCAAAAATTCATTTTACAATGTTATAATTTTTATGTTTACATTGAATTTTCCTGTCCACAGAGTTACCATTGATAATTTGACACAAGGTCAAGTATTGGCTTTAACAGCTATATTATTTTGCAGCTGACAGAAACCTATACAACCAATAACAATAGCAGAAGCAACAATGGTAACAGCAAACAAGTAATGGTTTGAGTAGACACCTTAAGGGTTTATGTATGTTACAGAAAACAATGCATTCATAGTAAGTAATACTACATATGGAATAATCTCAAATCAAGTATCTTTTTAAAATGTGCTAATATTTACAAAAATTAACCTAAAGACTGATCCCCATCTCCCGAAAAGGGTATACTAATGAAAACAATACATATTCAAAGACTAAAATCTGATTATAAAATCAAGCATTTATTGATTTATAAAGAAGATGATAAATTCATCAGCAAAAGATGAATCTTTTTTAACATCTCAAATTTTACCAAACTGCATAGAGAACATCCCATGAGGAAATATTGTCCTTGTGTCTTTAACTGGAGATTCATTCACTGATCATGGGACACTAAAACAAGGACACTCCCTCCTCAGTAAATCTGGAGACAGGTCATAGAGGCATCTGTTCTCCATATACCTATTAAATGAGGTCATTTGGTACACATGCCATGCATTGGGGAGTGCTTAATTTTTATTAGAACCATTAATCTAGCTAAGAGTTAGTGAATTAAAATTATCTTTGAAATGAAATAGAACACTCCTTTGTCTAATTTGCTCAAATTTATTGACATACAACTCTTACATATAAACCATTTTGCAAATGGCTAAGAATAAATATATTAGTCATAGCACATATTTCCATCAAAATAACCAAACACTTCCACGACCTTGAATAATAATTAGTACTCACCAATTTTGAACTATGAATACTGAATTAACTAGCAATAGCCATCTTTGACGATTTGGGACTCTGGACACCCTGCCATACAGGAATACAGGAATAACCTTTTAAGCCACTATTTTTAATAACAAGGAATATTTACATGAGTAGAAACACTCTCTAAAGAAGATTTAGCTATTTAAAAACAAATAAAAATATTCATGCAGTGCCAGTATGCCTACAAGTTTATGATGCTTGAGCTGTGGATTTAAGTATTTGTTTTTGTTGCTATTTTAGGGGGATTTTGTGATTCACAGATATAAACAGAAGCAGTAAAGCTTGATTCTTGAAGGTGTTCATATGATCAAATTGAGAAACCAGCGCACATAAAGACTTGGAATTTTCAAGTTAGTATCTGTATTAAATGGAATTCAAGGAACAGAAGTACTGTTGGGCCTTAATTTCTAAAATATTATATTATGTTTAAGTGAGACTCCTGACTCTGAAAAAGAGGTGACGGTGGGTAATCAATCAGTCCACTGACCAAGATCTTGCAGATTTGATGTCTAGGTTAACATATGGGAAAAATCTAGTAAGAGTCCCACAACTATACAAAATTACAATAAGCTAAAAACTGTGTCTGGAGTCCTGAGGTTAACATTTCTCACCTTCATGGGACACAGTGAAGAATTTTTTTTAGTACTGTCCATGTGAATTTCTAATAAACAAGCAATGAAAGTGACAGAGAAACCACACTTCTCAGAGGGGTCTGAACCTACAGCAATTCCTACAACGACTAGTGTGGCTGGTCACCACTTGCAGGTAGAAGCTGGGGGACTTTGAGGGGAGAAAAAAGAAATAAATGACAAGAAACCACAACCACTGATGCATCAATATATCAATGACAAAGCAGGAGTGCAATTTTTAATGAGTGCTGTGAGAAACTCTGGAGAGAAGATATCCAAGAAGTTTTTTTGCACAGCACATTCCATAAAAGTGCTAGGTCAGGCTTTTTAAGAAGCAGAATAAAGATTAACACTGTTCTTCAGGATAGCTGCACTGGGACTCCTTTTATTGCACTCAAAGCATCAACTGAGACCTCAAGGATGATTAAGGTTATGTATTTGGATTAATATCAAAATCCTTAACATGTTCTTCAGGGACTGGTTGTAGTCTTACCCCTGTCTGTACCTCCAGCTCCAGAACATCCACATTCACTGTGCTGTCACCACGCTGACCTTATTTTATTTCCAGTATGTACTAAAATCTCACATAGGTCCTGTTCCTTCTACTGACATTTGTGTTCCCCAAGTCTTTGCCAGGAATTTCCAGCATCACTCACATCTCAGATCAGATAACACGTCACTTCCTACATGTCTAAACCAAAAAAACTGACCCATTATTACTTCTCATTATGTCCTTCCGTTTTGTTTTCTTCCCAGAGGTCATCAAAATATAATTATGTATGCAAAAACTCCACTGATAAAAAAAAGCCTTTTGTGGGGGTGCCTCGGTGGCTCAGCCAGTTGAGCATCCAACTCTTGGTTCTGGCTCCAGTCATCATCTCACAGTTTGTGAGTTTGAACCCTGTGTCAGGCTCTGTGCTGCCTGTGCAGAGCCTTGCCTGGGGTTCTTTCTGTCTCTGCCCCTCCCCTGCTAGCACTCTCTCTCTCAAATAAATAAACCTGGGAAAGAAAATTTAAAAGACTTTCTTTTATTATTTTATTCCAAAACTTAACAATGTGCCTCATAATGAATAAGCTCTTAAAGGTATTGAAAAATGCAAGTAAATATTAATTAGAATAAATAATACCACTAATAAATACTATAAGGAGCATGTGATTTGATTTTTGTTTGGTTAGTTTTTGTTATGCGGTTTCTTTTTTTCTTTTAAAGTTTCTCACATATATTAATGTGGGAATCGTATTCTTTCCTCTGGCATGTAAATTTATTATGTGATTTTTAAACTTCACAATTATGTATTTCATCATTTCCATGGTGCTAAGATGAAGATAAGTAGTTTTCTGACTTGAGGGACAAGTTCAAGATTAGCACTGATCCACAGAGATGTAAATTTATTCACTTGTATGTACTATAGAGCTAGTTTTGCCAACAGTGGGTAAAAGAAAAGAGTTAGGGGCGCCTGGGTGGCTCAGTCAGTTAAGTGTCCGACTACGGCCCAGGTCATGATCTTGCGGTTCGTGAGTTCGAGCCCCGCGTCGGGCTCTGTGCTGACAGTTTGGAGCCTGAAACCTCCTTCGGATTCTGTGTGTGTGTGTGTCTCTCTCTCTGCCCCTCCCCAGCTCATGCTCACATTCTGTCTCTGTCAAAAATAAATAAACTTAAAAAAATTAAAAAAAAAAAAAAAGAAAGGAGTCAGGATCATTTTGGACTAGAAAAAGATGACTAAAGAGTTTTTATTTTATGTTAATTTTCATGCTCTCTTTTCTCAGGTTAGATTTCATTATGATAAACTATAGTGTAAGATTAACACTCAGCGTAAAGATCAAGAAAGGGCAAATGGTTCCGTTTTGAGAACTCAAAACACTATTTTGTTTTATTCATGCATATTTCTTCATATGTATTTTATACATAATCATCTCTTTTGCTTTCTGACATAGAATAAACTTTTCAAATCCAGAAAAGCATTATAATTTTGCTTTCTGAAAATGATTGTATGATTATTTTCAATCATAGATATGAGAGCTTTCTCTCTCTCTCTCTCTTTCTTTCCTTTCTTATTTTTGAGGGCTTTCTTTTCTAGGCAAGCTAGAATTGACTTTTTTACTAGTGTAAAATTAAAAACACACATTTTTCTCCTCCAAAATATGTGTTTATTAGTTGATATATTAGTTTGATAGGGTTACTATTACAGAATACCACAAACTTCGTGGTTTAAACAACAGAAACTTGTCTCACAGTCTGGAGGCTAGAAGTCTGACATCAAGATGTCCACAGGGTTGGTTCCTTCCGAAGTCTCTGAGGGAAAATTTTCAGAGGGAAAATCATGCCTTTTTCCTAGCTTCTGGTGATTTTCTAGCAATCTTTGGTAGCCCTTCACTTTTGCTGAATCCCTATTTCTGCCTTCATCTCCATAAGGCATTCTCCTTGGGTGTCTATCCCCAAATTGCCCCTTTTTATAAAGACATCAGTCACATTGGATTAGGGCCCACCCTAATAGACCCCATTTCCACCTCAGGTCACATTCTGAGGTCCCGGTGTATAGGATTTCAACATAGGAATTTGGGGGAGATACAAATCAGTCTCTCACTGTTGGTTGAGTAGTTTTAAGACATCACATAGCTTCACAGGCCATCAATCAGAACATACAGAACAAATAAAGAAAAAGGAAATTAACAAGTAAATTAATTTACAATGAATTTAAAAGATATTTCACGTTAAAATTATACAAAGTAAACCAGATCATTGTAAAATAATTTTGGAAAAAAATTGTCAATTGATGGGACCTACGTCACACTTGTTAAAAAAAAAAGTCACTATATTGGGTAAAATACAGAAAAACATAGTTAAATAAATGTAAATACTATGAAAGCTCCAAAAGAGTACTGGCTGTAAAACCAGAAATAAAATAGGCTTGAATCCAAATTCTACTTTTTACTAGCCTAAGAACCTAGTTGGAGCCAAATATTTTCTCTAAGTCTCAGCATTCTTGTAAATAAAATAAGAATAATATCACCCCTACTCCTACTTATCACAACGCTCTAATTATGTATTTATTTATGTATTTATGTATCTAATTATTTATGTATTCTCCCTCCAGCTACCTCTCTAGTTACCAAGTCCTAAAAGGGCAGGCATGATCTTCCCCTGACTGCCTAAAGCATGGCACTAAGTAGATGCCAACTGTTTGCTGGGTGTATATCACAGGGGGATAATGAAACTGTGTGTAAGTTGGGATTTACCATCAAATGTTATTTTTTTGTGATTTATTGATGCGATTAAAATAGATGTTCTATAACTAAGACATTCTATATGGGGATGATGATTTCTGTATATTTAAGAAAAAAGTAACCAAAAAAAAATATCTTGAGATGTTGCCAGTAGTGTTTTGTAGATGGTGATCATTTTATGTATATCCAACTATTATCCTTCAGCTTTGTTTACATTTATCTATACACTGACAGTTAAAAATTAAAAATTAAAAAACCCTCTCTTTCCTTCAAGACATTTTCCTCCCTTAAAAAAACAGCATCTCCATTAATGTTTTAACTTTACATTTGATCATTTCCAATAACCAAGTAAACATATGAGTGATATTTTGCTTTATCATTTACATGAGGAGAGAGAATATCTAGCTTAAAGGTACCTAGACAATCCTTACTTTGTAAAGCTGGTTCCCCTCCATCCTCTACTCTGTATTACATCTGCTCTCCAACACAGAATATACAATGTGATGATAATTGCTATTACGATAAAGTACTAGTACTGTTTCTGTGATATTATTGTAATTGACTATCAGAACACTGTAAATAAAGATTATTTTTAAAATGCACCATGAATATTTAATAGATTAATAGAATTAAATAACAGCAGTCCAGACCCAAAGACCAAAGAGAGGATTATAAATAGTCAGACCTTTAAGTCATAACCACATGTCAAACCAAATTTATATTTTAAACATCCAATCAATCCTAATAACTATTTAATTTCTATTAATTTGCTGAAGTATATATTTCAAAAAAATAAAAGGTTAATTTTTTTTTTTCAAGCGTCAGCAAAATTATCTGTGTAAATTCTAACTCACCACTGGATGAATGAATTAAATGTTTCCATTCAGATTATTTATTGAAAGTTTCATCTTTTTATTATAAGAAAGCTCCCTCTCCTTCAACTCAGATAAGAAAGGGATCATTAACATTTATCAAGTCTAGTAGTATAAAATGCATCTAAATCTAAATGGTCTTGTTCTTTATCTTTAAAACTGGAAAAAACTGCAGTACACCTTACAATAGAAAAAAATGATGTGTTCAGTATCTATAACTGTGGTTGTTAAGAGCAGCCAACTAATAATCAAGCCAAGCCTCAGCAATAACTTGAAATGACACTAAGACTATATTTTCAAGAACACTTTGAAAGAGACTGTTTAATATTTAACATGGCCTTTAACTCTCTTTTAGAATAGAAATATCAAAGTAGCTGCATATTATGTAGATTGGTACCATTCAGCTGAACTCTTCAGACTCCCAGCTTATGTCCATAGCTGGTTTCTTTGCTATGAATAGCTATTCTGAACCTGCACATCTTTTCAAACCTTATACTGTCCTTCCTCTCTCTCCACTAAGCACTTACATACCTTGGAGAGAAAGGAAAGAAGTCAGCTGAGAACATCCCTTATGAACACAGGGGATGAAAAAAAAGAGGCAAACCAGAAAACATACTCTTGACAATAGAGAACAAACTGAGGGTTGCTCGAGGGGAGGCGGGCAGGGGGATGGGCTAAATGGGTGGTGGGCATTAAGGGCACCTGTCGTGATGAACACTGGGTGTTATATGCAAATGATGAATCACTAAATTCTACACCTGCAACATATATTATACTGTATGCTAACTGGAATTTGAATAAAAACTTGAAAAAAAGAAAACAAATTTAATTTTAGGCCCATCTTCATTTGGATTGTTCCCTTCCCTCAGCATTTCTAGCTGCATGCCTACTGCCCACAAAAGTCTCTACTTGGGTCCATCAAGCAGCTCCTCATCATTTTATAGCTTACACTTCTCCTCCTTTGCTTGTCCCAGTGCTCAAGCTTGTCACATTAAAACATGCCAGTGAACAGGCAAAAAACCTTCTTCCTTTTCCCAATAAAAACACATACATACATCTATACCTATATCTTTACCTCCCCTGCTATCTGAAAGTAGAGTAGTTTCTATGAAACGTCCCATAAGCCAAAATAGTGAAAAGTGAAGAAGTGATTACCATTAATTTATGTGGAAAATATTTTTGAGCTTTCCCAGACCCCAAAAATAACCTCCCTTAGGCTTATCAATGCCTTAGGATGGATCTTGCTAACAGATGCACAAAATAAATCGAGATTGAGCACACAGGTCAAGCTATGGCCGCTCAACGCTGAGATGTTGAGTGCAGTTTCCAGGGAAGGAGGTTGGCGGGCCACTCCTGTTACCTGGGGTGCGTGCCACCTCAGATAATTGCTCGCTACAAAACAAACACTGAACGATATTTTTCATTTTTCAACTTTTTTTAACAGTGAAAATCCTCTTTGGATTTATTTTGGTTAGCGGAAACAGGTATTAATGTGGGTCTTTGGTAAAAGTGAAGTGGCCTAACATGAACTTCCCAAAAGTGGGGGATACCTGTATACACATACGTACATATATATACACTACTCACTCCCCCCATTAAGCTGTGGTTATTGAAAAAACAGACATATCTCAGCATTCCAATTTTGTCACTTTCTACCTCTGCTTAATATGGTGTGATAGATTACACTCTGTCATCATAGACAGTTTTACTTGGCATTTAATATTATTAGTGTTCCTATATGTCTTGAAACTTGTGTTTCTGGTCTTTTGATGCCTGAAATTATCTGCATAATACATTTACATGTCACTGAATGCTAGAATAGGTATTAAAATGGTTTTACAATTGGTGATTATTTTCACCACTTATTTGATCCTTTTACTGTTTTTCAGTAATGTGGTAAGTTGAAATGTATCAAAATATCACTACTTTAACCCGGGTATTATGCATAAGAAATTCTATTATATTTAGTAGCAATGGAATAAGTATACATTTGTTATTAGTGTATCTATAATAACCACTCTTTACAAATATATGTCAAGCATGTGCAAACATAACCCTAACTTTATAATCAGATTAGTTCAGACATGTTTACGTTATATTTCACATAATTAATTATAATTATACAAAATCCATAAAGGTGGGCATTTCCCCATCTGAACAAGCACATTTCCAAAAAAAAAAAAAAAAATCATTCAGACATTACAACCTTTTTAATCTCTAGAGCAGAATGTCTCAACCTCCACTTTATTGACAATTCACACTGGATAATTCTTGGTTGATGGCAGTGGTGTTGCACAAGGCAGAAGATTATCAGCATCGTTGGTCTCTATCCACTAATACTGACAGCACCCCCACACTCACGCACAACTGAGATGACCAAAAATATCTCTAGACATTGCCTAACATCTTCTGGGGGACAAATCATCCTCTCTGAGAACCACTGTTTTAGAGACTGAGAATAAGTTAATTTAAAATCAAAGAGGATACTGTGCAAAGCCATTTTTAACTTCTCAATAAAATATGACTTGTAACATAAATGCTATGTGAAAGATAAAGACTACATTAATATACACAACAGGCTATTGTATTCTAAATATAAAAAGGTTCTTAGGTTAAAATGGTCCCTAATACTATGATCATTGAATCCACTGTTCCTATTTACAAAACACTCCTCCATATGCATTCCATCAGTCACAAAGTCTAGAATGAAATATTGATTTCATTTAAATTAAACTTTTTTTAAATGCTTGATTTTTTTAAGAACGCTTAACATGAGATCTACCCTCCCAACAATGTTTAAGTCTACAGTAGAGTACTGTTGACTATAGGTGCAATGTTGTACAGCAGATTTCTGGAACTTACTCATCTTATATATCTGAAATTTGTGCTCATTGATTAGTAACGCTCCATTTCCCCCTGTTCCCATCTCCTGGCAACCACCATTCCTTTTTTTTTTTTTTTAATTCTATGAGTTTGACAAATTTAGATACCTCATGTAAATGGAACCATGCAGTATTTGTCTTTCTATGATTGGCTTATTTCACTTAGCACAATGTCCTCAAGGTTCATCATCCATGTTGTGACATATTGCAGAATTTGCTGCTTCATTAAAACAGCATAGTATTCCATTATATTTTCTTTATCCATTCATCTGCTGATGGACATATAGGTCGTTTCTACATAGTGGGAACAGCACTCTTGTAAACACAGGCATGCTAATAGCTCTTTGAGATCCCAATTGCAAGTCTTTTGTATAAATACCCAGAAGTGAGATTGCTAGATCACATGGTTCTATTCTTAATTTTTGAGCGACTTCCATACTGTTTTTCCATAGCAGCTGCACCATTTTGCATTCCTACCAATAGTGTACAAGGGTTGCAAGTTCACCACATCCTGGACAACTATCTTTTTTTTTTAAATAATAGCCATCCTGACAGGTATGAGGTGATATCTCATTGCAGTTTTAAATTAAGCTAACCAAAGTCACATCTGAAATTCTGAAACATTTTCTTCAAATACCATATCTTATTAATGTCCCCAAATCTCTGACTTATTTAGCTTCAAACCTTAGCTTTAAATATTCTCTTCGGAATCAACTGATATAGTATAAGGTTTTTTGCCCTCCTTAATCTATGCTTCTCTTATGTTTCAAATGCTATGCACTAGATCAAAAAACACAAAAATGCAAAGAAGTTGACATATATAAAATAAAAGGAAGTTCTTCATTTCAAGCGTAAAAAGAGTCAAACGTGTGACATGTAGATGAAATAGCTAAAGAAAACTGAAGTGCTTTGAAAGAAACAATGTCCATGCCACAGGAAGAGAGTGAGAGTGGGTGAATCAGTTGGAAAAGGAAGAGGGAGAATGGGGAAAAAGAAGACAGTGAAGGAGGAGGAGGAGAAGGAGAGGAAGAGAAGGAGAAATACACTCACCCATGGTCAAAGAATATTTGGGTCATTAAAGTCAAGTTTGAGTGTCATATTTTAAGCAACTATTGGAAGCCAATGATCATGAATGGTCCTTCAAACAAGGTTTGAAGAGGTTTCTAGATGAATAAGGTTCTAGTTGAACAAGGTGTCAGACTAGAAAGTCTGAAAACAGTGCAATGTAAATCATATAAAGACAGCTCTATTTGGCTGGCTGCAGTTAAAAATGCAGTAAAGAATGGAAAAGCTATTTTCAAATATCAAAAAATAAAAATGGGACTATAACAAAAAAAACCACAATTTTTCTTGTTTAGACTACATGGAAAAAGGTGACCCAATGATTCAATATACAAGTGAAACTTAAAAAAAGAAAAAAAATATTCTTGTGAATTTCAATGTAAGACTACTTCTACAAATACCTGAATGTATGGCTGACAAAAGTGTTTCAATATCTATGTAAATCATACCCTTGACATTATATACTTCTAACTCTCTAGACAATTGCTATATGTTTCTCTTTTCCTTTGAGTATATCAAC
Source organism: Panthera uncia (assembly GCF_023721935.1). NCBI lineage: Eukaryota > Metazoa > Chordata > Mammalia > Carnivora > Felidae > Panthera > Panthera uncia. Next base: position 22,519,072 of record NC_064810.1, read on the forward strand.
AAATGTTTGATGATGCTGTTAATATAAATCAACAATAAAATATAGTTTGCTTTATTACAGAGTAGACATGTACTTAAAGTGTTCTCTCCAAGAAAGACATCCAGATGGCCAACCGACACATGAAAAAATGCTCAACATCACTCATCATCAGGGAAATACAAATCAAAACCACAATCAGATACCACCTCACACCTGTCAGAATGGCTAACATTAACAACTCAGGCAACAACCGATGTTGGCAAGGATGCAGAGAAAGAGGATCTCTTTGGCATTGTTGGTGGGAATGCAAGCTGGTGCAGCCACTCTGGAAAATAGTATGGAGGTTCCTCAAAAAACTAAAAATAGAAGTACCCTACGACCCAGTAATTACACTACTAGGCATTTATCCACGGGATACAGGTGTGCTGTTTCGAAGGAACACATGCACCCCCATGTTTATAGCAGCACTATCCACAATAGCCAAAGTATGGAAAGAGCCCAAATGTCCACTGATAGATGAATGGATGAAGAAGATGTGGTATATATATTGTGGTATATACATATATATATATATATATATATATATATATATACACACACACATACATACACAATGGAGTATTACTTGGCAATCAAAAAGAATGAAATCTTGCCATTTGCAACTACGTGGATGGAACTGGAGGGTATTATGCTAAGTGAAATTAGTCAGAGAAAGACAAGTATCATATGACTTCACACATATGAGGACTTTAAGAGACAAAACAGATGAACATAAGGGAAGGGAAACAAAAATAATATAAAAACAGGGAGGGGGACCAAACAGAAGAGACTCATAAATATGAAGAACAAACTGAAGGTTGCTGGAGGGGTTGTGGGAGGGGGGATGGGCTAAACGGGTAAGGGGCATTAAGGAATCTACTCCTGAAATCATTGTTCCACTACATGCTAACTAATTTGGATGTAAATTTTAAAAAATAAAAAAAAATTAATAAAAAAAACTGTTCTCAGCATAATAATGTGAAAACTGTTCTTAGGTATCCATGAGTACAATGAAATAACATCACAAAACACATACACATACACACTTAGCAACTAGATCCCAGTATCTCTGAAATTTAAATGACTGAACATGTCTCCCATTTTCTCTGCCCCCCCTGTTCTCTTTCTCTCTCTCTCTCTCTCTCTCTCTCTCTCTCTCAAAAATAAATAAACATTATTAAAAACAAAAATTTCTAGATGACAACTTTAAAAATGCTTTGGTTAAATGTAAGGGCATCAAGTGCCTGGAGACATTCCCAAGAAGACCAGTATAACTGGGGAGGAACTGCGAAGATCCAATGAGATATGACGAGTAACAACCAGAATTTGTAGAATGTGTAAGTACTTTGTCCCAATTATGGATCACTTACACTTGTGGAGTATAAGTGTTCAAATACTGGACAATAAAAGGAGACGTTACTCCTCCAACGTCTGGAAACCTTGAGAATATTAGAGTTATGTATGTGATATCTTGAAAATGGAATTGCCACTATATGGTAAACCATTTCAAGCTACAAAAGCAGAATACATAACCGGTTTATCCACTGACAAATAATTCCATCTCTTTATTATATCTCAATAGTTTATTTGTACTTGTTGCAATCACTCCTTTCTTCCCTGTAATCTTTGACCTTCATGTAATGGCTATTGTAAATTCTTTATATTTTCATCAGCGTCTAAAAGGTGAAGTTTAAAGTGCTTACAAAGAAAGCATTTTAACTCCTCCAGAAGCGTGCCTTTAAATCTGGTTTTAGAGGCCTGAATCTTCCAATATTTTAAGTTTATATATTATATAGTTATATATTCTATATTTTCATATATTTTGTTATATATTATCTATTTATATATTCTAAGTCTATAAGTTTACTATATAAATTTATTATAAGCTTAATATTTTACAGGGTGCTTTTCCAGTATATTTAACATACAGTATTATATTAGTTTCAGGTGTACAATACAGTGATCAACAATTGTATCTAAGGCCTTTTTCGGGCAAAGAAACACTCCTTAAAAGGTATTTCACAAAGGAGTCAGATTATGGATAATAAAAAGTTTTCCTTACAACATATTATTAAAGAGGTGATATAATGCCCAAGAAACATATGGGAAGAAAAATACAAAGAGTCCACTGTTTGGTTTCTTTGGTGTTACATGATTCCAGCTCCAATTACTGAAGTGTATCTTTCTCAAATCGGCACGTTTCCCTTTGCCTTTTCATCTTGATATCCTTTTCTATCTGTGTATTCTCAATTTTTAAATGTTTAAATCAAAGCTACACTGCAACTTTCTACACTACCAGCAACTGGATGAGTTCAGCAACCTTGAACAGGACTGACTCCTCCTTGCCTTTCAGATCAGTTTTTTCTTTAGGAGAAGTAACAAGAAGTCTTTGTGATAAAAACACATATCTCTGTCACTTGCTCTCCACTGACAATTATCTATTTATTTTAATGTGTATCTTGAGGAATTTTTGCAACTTGATAAATGAGTTAGAAGAGTGGGCAACAAATGTAAAATAAAATTACACCACAGGATAAAGCAAGAAAAAGTCAAACATAATCTATTTCCTCATTAATTTCTATTGGATATTCCACAGTGTTTCTGCCACTTTTCCTCACAAATATATTCAATACACATTGTTGATCAAGGTATATACTATTGGCAAGTTTCATTAATAAATATCACAACCTGACTCTAGGTTTAGATCTTAAAATGAATCCTGTCAGCATTTGTAAGGTTTCTAATATATATACACTGGCTTTTGTTCTTGATTTTTTTTTACTAAGGGTACAGACAGTAGTTGATTCAGTGTAAATAAAAATGCCCAAGCCAGAGTTTCTATCCCGAGAGAGGAAATAGTTTATTGAATATAAAGCTAGTCCTAAAATGAGGTATTTTAAGAACAGGTGTACCATTTTATCTTTTATTCATCCTAATGGATTTCTAGTCCCAAAGAAATGTGTAATATACATTTAGGGATGTGTAAATGTAATAATAATGGTGATAAGAGCTAATAATTACTGAGAATGGGATGATCCAGACACTGTATTAATGTGGATTTTCTCTTTCAGTTCTTCTATCAAGTGTGTGAGTTAGGCTCCTTATTATAATTTTACAAATGAGGAAATGAAGGCTTAGGAAGTATAAATAACAGGTACATCGGGATGAGGTTATTAGCCTAATCCCTCATGTGGGGCTCTTGAGCTTTCTCCTCACCACTAACCTCTACCAGCACTTCCCCCAGTGCTTCCCATTTGTTTTGAGATGTGATATGCTTTTGTACTTAACATACAACAGAGGAACTGTATGTCCCTCTGAGAGTTCATCCCACTTCAAATTAATGAGCACAGACTAATACAACACTGGTGGAGCAGGACTGCTCTCAAAAGTATCTCAGGTCCCCCATCATTATCCTCTACCTAAAAAGTATCCTATTAATACATTAAAACTATCATTATTTTAAAAGGAATCATCAGTGTAGTTTCCTGATCATGATCTATTAGATAATATGTTGCTAGATCAAGAGAAACGATAAAATTACTTTTAAACTATCCTACTAAGGTGTCCAATGGACGTAATCACATACGCATGCATAAATCATATGAATGGCTTCACAGGATGATGATGTAGTTGATGTCTAAGCATTTGGGAGTTAAGTTTAGCTTACCTTAGTGGCATCTCTGTTTTTAACCTCTTTTCTCTGTTTATCCAGAAATATCAAATATATACCAAACTAACGTGTAACAAAGCTGGTTTGTCCAAAAATTAAGAAATGTTAGAAAAAGAAATAACATACATGCATTTCTTTCCTGTGGCTGAAATCTTGTTTCATTATCCATTAAAGTGCTTGTGATATACTCTCCCGTTAATCTCAAAATAAAATTATCCCAACTTAGGGATTTAAGTGATAGCTTCTTTATTTCCGCATTGAAAAAAATTCATTCTAAGAAGGTTTTATTTAACCTGTAAAGATTTGTGAGACATAAACACTCTCATTGATTCTTCTCTCAGGACCAGGAGAGAAGAGTCTAAAAAGTTAAAGGTTAGCTTCAAGTAAGTAGTCCACCTTCAGGTTTTGTCATGCTTGGCCCACATTTGTATTTCTCTTCAAGACAAACATTCAGACTCTAAATTTAATGGGCAAACTTGAATTAACTTTTACAAAAATATATTGTGCTTAGTCAAATTTTCAATTCATTTCCCTTCTAACAATTTAAAGTAGAGCTTTATATAACTTCTTTAAGAACCAATTTATTTACTTTTTGAATTACTACTATAGAGTGGCCAACTATCAACTAACCTGGAGACAGTATTTTCTTTCATATTTTGAAACTTGGCATTGGTATTTTATTTCTACTTATGCACAGATTTGTAGATGGAACTGTCAAATATGTCTACTGAGTGTCTAAAGATCATAAATCATGAACATTGAGGTATTAATATATACTTATTCTATATGTATGTGTGTTAATATTAATATTTAAGTAATTATTCTTTAGCAGTACATCTTAATAGATTTTATTAAGTCTGTGGTTACAAACCATGCCTCTATATATTTTGTTATAATCATCATGAGCTATCATGAATAGTATATCTTCTTAATGTCCTTAATCAAAATTATAATCCTAACATTTTACATTAATCTATGAAGTTAAGCCACAGGAATATATTAAGTAGTAAGATTTAAAAATTGAAGTCAAAGAGTTAAAATGAATTTTTAAAAGCAGATAATCTGTCTGAATACCTTATATCTTCTACACTATGGCAACATGTCCAAACTATATTCAACAATGAATTTATATTTATGCCTAGACTCCTAATATGTAATATTATTGAAAATATTTGTAATTTAGATTTGCAATAGCACAAAATGACAAAAAGATTTGGCAATGGCAGTTGACTGGGGAAGAGTGACCTGTAGTATACTGTAGTAAACAATGCTTATTTTATCAAAATCAGAGTTTCTAATTCTAAAGTCAAACCAGTGAAAATTTGAAATTTCATTCTAGATCTGGGTTGGCTGAGTAATTAGTATTTCTAAGGATCATTTCCTAAACCTACATAGAAATAAATTCTGAGATTCCCAATTATATAAAGATATAAAGAGTTTAAAAAAATAGTTTAAATCTAAACCTATGAGAATAGCATGTGTGTACATGTATAACACACATCATTATACTATATATAACGAAATAATAGCATGTACTATATATGGAGAAGAAAATGAGCAGTAAAATACAAAGAAAAAATTAGAAGATGTATGGATAAAACTTAATTTAATGTAACAGAAAATAAAACACAAAAAGATAAAAAGAAGTAAATAAAAATAAAAGCTAATTGCTTAAAAAGGATATACTTGTGACCAAAAAATAGAGGAAAAATATACAGCATTAGGAATATTATAAGGGGGCATAAACATGTGTATGTAAATTAATAATTTTTAAACATGTCACATACAAATAAATGGCAAAAAAATTAAATTTATAGATAACAATAGATTATTTATAAAATTTAGTCTACAAAGTTGACCTCTAGAATTCAGAAAACCTAATCAAAACACATAAAAATAACTGGAAATTAATGAAAGTTAACTATTTTAAATGGTATCTGGTTTATATTGTTCACAGATGAGTTTCATCAAAATCTGTAATAAAAAATTACTGGAAATACAGACAACATGAAAGAATGAGAAAAGTTATCAACTATACCCTGATGTCCATCCCCAATTTTTATATTACAAAGACACTTTAGCTTTCAACATTTAAATGTATAACCACCATATAAATACTCAGAAGTAATTTTAAAATTCTAAATAGCCCTGTCAGTATGATTTGTTAATTCTATAAAATTACAATAACACTTCCTCAACATCTTCACAACACACACACACACACACACACACACACACACAAGTTCTTTTTCTGGCTTTTGGCTTTTTTTTTTTTTTTCTGCTACTCAATAACATGTCTTCTCTAAGTAAAAAATTATATGCACACCTTTGAAGGGTGAGTACATGGTGGAAAATGGTAATGAGAAGAGTGAAACATGGCAAAATACAAAAATAAAAAAAAATCAGAATTTACCATCTGGGGCTAATGAACCCTTTATTTTCTGAGAGTTCTGTGCTAAATAGTCTAATATTGTCTATTTTTATTTTTGCTTCAGAGGAAAAGAATAAGCAAGATACTATGCAATAGTGTACTTTCTAATTAACAGTGGAAACTTCAGCTGGAACCTAAATTGGGTTCATTACAGGGTTTCTAACCTGTCTGAGCTTGTCTGGTTGACAAGAATATTGTGTCGGCCACCAGAGGTCTATTGCCTAAGGGACCAAAAGCCTTCTGGGAAAGAAATTCATTCTAAGGAAAATGGGAGTTTATGGGCTTGAGGGAAGGGAAGATTTTCAATGCCCAGTGTAGACGACAATTCCTTAAATTCTATCCAGCATAGGCTCCACAGAATCTTTACTAAGTGCTAGAAAGATTCTACAAAGATATTCTGTAGTAGACTTGGACGAAAATCTCTGGAGTGCACTGAAGAAAAAGGTACCATCAGTTAGGGTCCCCAATTATAGAGCTCACTAAGATGATGGTTAAAAGATTCTCTCCCTTCATTGGAGAAGCTAGCCTGATAGCAACAACAATAATGGAGAAATGTTTTTGAGGTTGATTACCTGAGCCACTGTTTCTGTTAAATCCTAGCTATGGAGAGCAGCAAAACAGGAAATTAGTAACTGTCCTGCAGTAACAGAGATAAAGGTATTCCTACGTTTTTGTGAGACTCCAAAGGACTGACTTGGAAAAGGAGTGGACAACGGAAGTTGTTTAATAGCAAATGTTACAAAGTTACAGAAACATTCTGTCTGCTCTTTCACACAACAGTATTTGCCATGAGCCCATTACAGCTTCAGACACTGTACTAGGTATCTAAGCCACAATACTGAGCCAAAATACCTATTACGACTAGTCTTATCTCCAGCCAAATGTAGCCGAGGAAATTTGAGTTGTCAAAACCTTGGATGTTGAAGATAGAATTCTTTGTATTTTGTTTTCAGCTCAATTTTATATCTGTTTATTAAACATCCACTATGTGAAAAGTTATAGTACTACATATCTCAGGCTGAGTTTCCTGGAAACTGCTTCTGAGGTGCTTTTAGCATTTAGGATGTTTATTAAGGAGTGCTCTTGGGGTTAACACCTGTGAAAATGGAGGGGGACATACAGGATTAAAAAAAGGGAGATGTCAAATTGCAATTTAGACCCAATGGCAGCTTCAGCTAACCCCATGGGAATCTCTGGAGTTGGGACTGCTTTAAAAGTTTTCTGAGATGGGCAGTGAGGCCCAGACTTTAATATCCCATCTCTACTGGTCACTGGCTAATAGACAAACCCAGGAAAAAGGGAGTGACCTTAGGCATGGGACCATCTACAACAGAAACAGTTCCCAAAGAGGCACAAAATTAGAGAACAAACTGATGGTTATCCAAGGGGAGGTGGATGGGGGATGGGTGAAACAGGTGCTAGCGATTACTGAGGGCACGTGTCATGATGAGCACCGGTATTGTATGTAAGTGTTGAATCCCTAAATTTTATCCATGAAACTAATATCATGCTGTATGTTAACTAACTGGAATTTAAATAAAAACTTCTTTAAAATCTGCTGTTGCCAGCCTCCCTGCAGCCATACAAACTCCCGTTCTATCTGCACCACACATCACAGTGAAAACCAAGTGATGTTGGGCCCAGATTACTTGGTCTAAAGAGGAGAAAATATAAAGTCATTGATAAAAGGAAATCGAGGTTCTTATACTGTTACCAAACAAATATTTAATAATTTCCACAGCCAAATTCATTTTGGATAGTGCTATCAGAGTTCCTACAACCCTCAAGAAAAGAACATTAATGATAACCAACAATAGATAACATTTTTAATGCCTGTGTATGCCAAGCACTGACTTCGGGCATTAACCCATTTAACTCTTACGATCACACGGGGATTTGCATGGTGTGTTCATTTTTGTTTCCCTGATAAGAGAGTAAGGCACCAGAAAGGTAATACACCCAATGCTAAAACAGCTCTCAGCCTCTTGCTATATCAGTGATGAACCCGATGGGGAATCCAAAGATCAATAAGACACAGTCTCTGACTTTGATATTTACATTTGATCTTGCATTCTAGTAGAACAAACAAAAATGTTACAAATCTAAAACTGAAATACTAGACTAAGTGGGGTTGGCAAAACACAGAGCTGGAATAAAAAAGAAGAAACCAAAACGGACAATGAGGAACACAGAAAGCAATATGAATCAATGTATGTTCTTTATTTTGGCCAAATTGTTGGTATTTGAGACTCTAGATTTCTGTTGACATTCATAATCCCCACCACCACCAAAAACAAATAAACAAAACAAACAAAATCTCTGACTTAAATCCCTGATTTTATCTCTGACTTAAATCCTGCTAAAAGCAGAGTTTGGTATAATTATATCACATGGATTCTAAAATGATTTTTTTCCAGGTCACCCTTAAACAAATTTGTATCTTTCCCTTTTCTATCTCTGTTATAAAGTGGGAGGGTCTGTGAAATACAAACTAAGGAGTGATCATATTAGAGTGGATTCATGAGGAATAAACCCAGTTTTGCATTTTACATACAATACTCAGTATCAATTGGATAAACATCCAAATTTTGCAAATTCAGTTAATCAATGCAAGTAGTCATTCAATCAGTCACTTGACCTGAAACAGACCTGTAAGATTACTGTGCATCTAATAAGCCAGGATAATGAATCAGGTTGTCCTCAGATGCTTCCACCCTGATATCAATACCTCCACTTGCACACCATTTACATTTTCAAAAGCCCATTTATACACATAATCTTATGTAATATTAACTACAACATTAAATGGAAACTTCAGGGTATAAATTCCTTATACTTACACACAGATAAACTCTTTATAGTAAGAGGAAGAAGTGGCTGTGATACTCAGTGGCTGATTCCAATTCTCATGCTCTTTTTATTAGGCAATTCAGAAAGGTCTTTGCCATCAATTATAAATCCATTAAAAAGAATCAAACGTGTAATTAGAAGCCTAATGTTGTGGTATTTTATGGACATAAAAAATTACATTTGGATTTGATCATTATAGGGTATTTAATCCGTATGGTTTAGTTGCATATAAATTAAATATAAAAATAAAGGAAATAACATATTAAACCTAGTATTGTAAGATTTCCTTAATGACTACAGAGATAAATTCTGGAATAAATTATAATTAATTCAACTGTGTTATCCCTCAAAATGTGTTCCATATTTAGACTGAGGAGGGTGGGCCAAATAAAACAATTTTATTTCATCAGTAGAGATAAAGTAAAATTCAGAGAAAAGCTGTAATTTTTGCTTTGGTGATTTCCGTAGGGAAGTAATGTAAAATTACAATTGATCGATAATAAAATGTAGTGCTTAAGAGCCCATAAAAGGAAACCATTTGCACAGATGGATCAGCAAAGGATTTTTATTAAGGTAGAAGCACAACAACTTGCTTCTTTGACAAATTTCACTTAGAAGACCAAAATTTAAGAGTTCTGTATCTGAAAATTAGTTTTAAATGTTAGGCCAATAGAATAACGTAAAAAACAGCTGTTTCAAAATGGAAAAGTCTTCTGAAAATTGAGATTTTCCGTTTTATAAAATGAAAACTCATTTAATATATCTTCCAAGTGTTCTATTAAAGATGTGCATAAAATGTTCTAATGCTTTTTTAGTAGCTTTGTGATTATCTTATGAGAGATGCATAGTGTATAAAAAAATCTCAGGTAATAATCTTGAGCCCAACATGGAGGAATCCATGTATATACAGAATTTGAAAAACAAAAAAGCCACATAACTTCATACCCCAGTATTACCAAGGTAATGAGATACAAAAGAGGGTAAGAAAACATTGCATAATATACTGAATGAGTTGATTACATTTGTTTCAATAATTTTTATTAATGTTATTTGTATACTACTTCATTTATCTCTAAAATTATATCAATAATTTTCTGAAATTCTAATGCAAGTTTCCACACCATATTAAATTCTATTAATAGAATATCTCTCCATTTAGTCATATCCAATTGGATATTATTTAGATTTTTTCATTTCATCAACCACATCCGTACCTTCAGTCAGTGTGAAATAAACAAGCAAAATAAAAAAAAAACCTTTCTATTCATTTTTGTTGCTCATTAAACATCTGCTCATTAGCCACCTCCTGACTAATAAATACTTAGAATCTAAATGACAACCTATTAGCAAAACTAGTTTTTGTTTTCAAGCATATTTTTCTATTTTTCAAATAGTTGTTATTTACAAAAAATATTTATTTGGCAAAAATTCATATAATCGTATCAAAGAAATCACTGTAGAATTACAAGCTTTGTCTTAAGTACCCCAGTAAAAATAGAAATTTCCTTAGTGCATTTTTAAGTATATAATCATTATCATTTAAAACAAATCTAACAACACTATTTAGTTATACCTTCTCTCACCTGTACAACTGGTAATAACATAAAGCCTTTCCGAAAAAGGACATAGACTGTTTCAGATACAGACTTTAGATGGATTATTTCAAATGGTGTTTAGAAAGCTGTAGTATGTTCTAGTGGCAAGTAGTATCTTAATTCCTTTAGAGGCTAGTTTAATAAAATAAGTCATATGCATAAATTCAGAAGAAAATCATTAAATAAATACCATTTAGAGAAAAATTTTAATTCTGATAAAATAATTATTAAATTTTCTCAGATTTTTTGCTATTATTGGTTGGTTTTTGCTTGTCTTCCCTTGCACTTTCTTCTTTGTCAAGTAACAGAAACTAGAGCTTTGTTTCTTTACTTAGCTTATGCCATTGTAAAAATTATCTTTAATTAGGGGCACCTGGGTGGCTCAGTCAGTTGAGCGTCCGACTTCAGCTCAGGTTATGATCTCACAGTCTGTGAGTTCGAGCCCCGCTCGGGCTCCGTGCTGACCGCTCAGAACCTGGAGCCTGCTTCGGATTCTGTGTCTCCCTCTCTCTCTGCCCCTCCCCGGCTCATGCTCTGTCTCTCTCTCTCTCTCTCTCTCTCTCTGTCAAAAATAAATAAAAATTAATTTTTTTTTTAAATTGTCTTTAGTTAAACTGAAAAAAAATCAATAAGAATAAAGTGTCCCTGAACTAGAGTATCAATGCAGACATGTAACTAAGAAGTGAGCTAGAAGTACTCTTTGGTGCTGGCAAAAAAATCTAAACCACGAGATGAAGCAGAAATGGTTAGAGAGGACAATCTGTATAAGACTGGACTATGATGATAATGGTAAGTGGGAAGGAGAATGAAAGGATTTATTTGAAAAGTTGTTTTAAGAGAAAAATATATATGATTTTATGGGGCAAGATTTGAGATTTAAATGTTTGGATTTGTGAAAAGATTTAAATGTTTGGATTGTGTTTGGATTTCAGACCAAATGTAATACTAAAATCTCAGATACACCAGCAGAGCAATAGGGACCACAGATTACAAAACCTTCTCTTCTGTTGTTATTCAAGCTATCCACAGTCTTGAAAAGGAAGGTCAACTCTTTCTAGCATAAATCTGCAACAAGATTATATTTTTTAAGATTGTAATAGCTATAAAATAGATCCTTAGGACATATTGACTGAGATTCATATTTTGGTATGTTAAATGTACTGATTTGTTTTGCAGTAAAATTTCACATTAATAAGCACATTCTCTGTTTCTCTGTTCTCTCTCTCTCTCTCTCTCTCTCTCTCACACACACACACACACACACACACACAGTCTTTAAATAGAATATTTAGAAAAAATACTCTTTCTAGGGCTAAAATAGTCAAAATTATCAATTCTCCAAAATACTTGATTAGCAAATTTCAGCAAAGCATATTGTAAGTTCCATGACTTATGTTTCTGTATAGTTTTTATCTTTTCAAAGACTGACATGCATATTTTACCTTTAAATTAAAACAATGACAGCATCTCCTAAAAAGACAAATTATTAACATTGTATATAATAGGTTTTTTCATAAATAATTTTTTCCTTTAAAACAAAAGCTACTTACTAGGTGCCAGAAATGTACCATCCAACTTATCTATATATCTCATTTAAGTCTCAGAATAACACCACGGGATAAATATTATAATCATTCTTATTTTACAGAATATTAAATTACTCATCCTAGATTCCACCCTGTGTCACTAGAATTCTGTATTAGTTATACTGAGTTCAGAACCCTAGTTTTTAACCACTGAACTATATTTCCTACATAAATCCAATTACTGTGTTTGCAATACTGTCATGGACTTTAATATAGCCATTTATAGAGGAATAATCAGTTCCTTTAAATTGGACTGTGGCTTCACATACAAATGTTCCCCTGGATATAATTCATATTTGTAAATTAGTTACCACTTCACATGTTTTAAAATGTTGAAGTAGTTAAACAAGGAAGCAAGTAGACTGGGGTCGTTCCAAAGTCTTTGGTAGCCTCCTAAAGAAACCAAAACCAAAGCCAGAGTCAATGATCTTAAATCCCAGAAAAATTTAAACATGAGAACACCCAGTCACAAACAGCCAACTAGGCTTTCCCAAATAAGGGAACTGCTCAAAACTATAGCCAGGCCAACAATGTCCTTGATTTGTTTCCACATCTTCTCTACAAAAACCTCTCCCTTAGCTCCAGTGAGCCAAATCCTCCTAAACCACTTTGAGTTTGGTGCTGCCCCATTTGAATCAACGTATGCTCTGACTTTTAAAAGTATCAGTGTGCTTCAATTTATCTTTTAACAAAAGGAATGCCAGGGCACCTGGGTGGCTCAGTCCATTAAGCATCCACCTCGTGATTTCAGCTCAGTTCATGATCTCACGGTTCATGGGAGTGAGCCCTGTGTTGAGCTCTGCACGGACAGCACAGCCGTGTACATGCTCACTCGCTCTCTCGCTCACTCTCTCTCCCTCAAAGTAAGTAAATAAACTTCTCAAAAATAAAAAGAATGTCTGCCATTTCCTGGTATAACGATTAAGAAACATAAATGGTAGATACATTATGGTGATAGTACATGTTAAAATAAAATTGAATACCGTTATTGATATTTGGATTTCAGGCATTTTATTTTGTTTCTCTGGCCTTTTTATAAAGCTTTCAAAGACAGAAAATGTAGTAATGTGTTCTCTAAGAAAATTAAGTTTGTTGTTATTTAAACCTATTGATCAAGCACAGCTCTTGCAGAAAATAAGATCTATATAAAGCTTGCATTCCATTTACCGAGCCAACTCAATTCCTCATTATTTAGAACCTAGTTCATTTCAGGTGCCTCACATCAACCTGTATAACAGCTGCTATGGGAAATGAAGGGTCTGAAGGGAATAATTCACACTTCATTTTTAGTTGGCCACATTCCTCATTTACAGATAAAAAATTCAAACTCAAAGAATTTAAGATACATGAAAAAACAAATCCCTGATATTTTTGCACATTAACACCTACTTCTAAATTTAGAAAGATAAATCTTACCTCCGTGTGTTAATTCCTAGAAATATAAAATGCTCACCCCACAAAGCAAGTAGAGATTTATGCCTACTTACGTCACAGAGTAATCAGATTGAACAATATCCAGACACTTTCCAAGTTTTAGATTCTTAATCTGTTTAAACAGCATAATCCTGGTCTTTGTATACATGTTACTGTTTATGAAATAAAATGTAACCATCTTAAAAAGTGTTCTACTGTGCTTAAAATTAATGAAGGTTGACACATTAAACCTATTACAAATAAATTCTTCTGTCCATATTTCTCCATATTAACCACCAGATAGGCTTCTATTAAATGCTGAGCTCATATTCAGGTTTAAAAACTTTGCCTACTAATCAGTCTAATGACTAACCACAAAGTCAACAACATCCAAACAATCACTACCTTCCCTCTTCCCGCTCAAGTATTTGAAGGTACAAGGACACACACAAATGTACACATACACACACACACAAACACACACACAAAGCTATTTATTGTACTTTGAAGTCTTTCCCAGAATCCAAATCAAATTTGCATACGCATAGTTTGTGGTATCTACTTTGTGAAAAACTTAAAAAGTTCACATCTTCAGAGCAACTTTCCCTACTTCAAAGACTACACAGTAAAATGTTCTCATCTAGGTTCAGGTACTATTTTGTAATATAATCTATTGGAATAAGGAAGATGAAAAACATTTAGGATAATTGTTTTCCTAAAGACCACTCACCTAACTCTACTGTCAGTACTCCTGAAATATCTCTTCTGAAAAACACTCTCAAGGAATTAAAATTGAGTGGTGCATTAATCATTTGTCTGAAATTGGGGTGCCGGGTGGCTCAGTCAGTTAAACATCCAATGCTTGATTTTGCCTCAGGTCATTTCAACAGTTCATGAGATCAAGCCCTGCATCAGGCTCTGTGCTGACAATGAGGAGGCCACTTGGGATTCCCTCTCTACTTCTCTCTGTCCCTCTCTGTTGCTTTCTCTCTCTCTCTCTCTCTCTCTCTCTCTCTCTCTCTCTCTAACATAAATAAGCATTTAAAGAAAGCCCATCTATTTACATAATTGGTGAGTGACAGCATCTTTTTACATCACACCACAGCTTCACCAAGTGACTTTTTATTGTTATCAAATTTTCCAAAAGCCTCACTTTATTCTTGGCTATGATAATTTTGTAATATTCTCATGCAGAAGGAATGTTGTTTTGTATTCATTGGTTCTATGTTACTATTATGGCCCTTTGTAAATATGAGACTATCAGAAAACCCTTTCTCAATTGATACTTTGCTTTCTTTTTTAATCTCGATAAATCATATTTATTTTTGTGACATACTTATTATAGAATATTGCATTATTTCTATATAGAGGTTTCCACTGGCTTATTGCAAAACAAAGCAATTTTTTGTAGGTAACAATGCATTGAGAGAGACAGAGACAGAAAATGAATGAATTGGATGCTAGAACAGGACAAGTCGGTTGTATAATTTGAAGTAAGCAAATTAAATACCTTCTATAGGCCAGAACGTAGTAAGTCCCCAATAATGAAAATGCATCAGTATCTTCTACAGGAAAATGAAGACTCATAAGATATCCTGTATAGTTCCCCTTCAACCCTTTCTAAGATTCTATAACTCCATAAAACTGCACTTGGCTGGCAGCTGTTAGCTTGGTAAAGGGAGTAAATAATGTTGTGGCATGACAAGAATTAAAATGGAGGACTCTGGAGAGAATTACGATGTGCTTGCTGAGGTTGCCCTTAACAGTAATAACTGGCAATGTGTAGCCTCCTTACCGGTGTGAAATATCTGTAGCCTCTCATCACAGACTCCCCTCTCTGGGAAGCTGTCAGAATAAAAAACACTCCTAACTGTTTTGAAATATAATAACTCTAGTTAATATGCTTCCCTGATCTGACAAGCGCTGATTTATGATGTTAACTGAGGATTAGATATCAACAAGCAATCCTAACATTTAGTGCTGCACTTGAGAGAGAATACCGCGAGTGACCCTCTGGCAACTTCCGTGATTTGCATACGTCCAAGGCAGAAAGTTATGGGGTTGCTGGGAAAATATTCTCATTTTAATTTTTAATGTTTCACACATCAAAAACCGAAATGATTATTAAAATATTAATTTAACATATGCATAAATTTCACTATAGGCCTGATTTTTTTCCTGAAGTTACATTATTTTTCTACACGATTTGCTGTTCCCTCTGAAAAAGATATCCCTCACTAATCCACTACTGTCAAAGAACAAATTTATATTAATGTGCCCATTACATGTACTTTTTTTAAATAAAGGAAACATCAGAAACTGTAAAAGAACAAGTGTGGGAAACATTTCTTTATGGAGATTAATGGAATAAACAAACTTCATAGTTATAGGTCTTACTTTCTCTGACCAAGAAATATATCTGTTGGTAGTGTGGTTGGAAAGGTGAGTGGTGTGGTTAACATTCTAAGATGATAAATACTGAAAGAATGTCTTCCAAAAGAAGAAAGAGGTTCTGCCTTGTCAGAGTGTTGCCTGTGCGGAGCCATCCTAATCGAAACCTACTGAGCATGAAGACTGCTTACACATTCAGTCCACAGTCAAAACGAGATTAAATAAATCAGTAAATTTCAGAGGTGACAGAAGATCAGGATTTGGGTTCCCTTGGCAAAGAGCAATTTATAATGTGTATTTCTTTCAGAGACTAAGAGCATTTAAAACAGCAAATTAATATATGGAATTCCTTTTACGTACAAAAAATTTAGCTCCAACAATTTCTGTAGATCTGTATGCATTCTTTTTGGGGGGAAGTGACTCAACGATCCTTAGCATGCCTATTGATCTGCTTCTTAATCTCTGTATTCGCAATAAAAATCAATCTTGTGAGCCAAATTTAGATTTGGATCATGCCGATTGGTAATTTCACAGTAGCAACAGGAAAAATCTTAAGGCAATTGTGAAGAGAAACAACTCAAAGTAAACTACAAATTAAGGCTAAAAAACAAGAGAGACCATCTTCAGTATGTTTTCCTCCCATTTTTCATAATCTCATGAGCAGATTAAGTAGACTAATTAATAAGATATCCCAAGACAAAAGACACTATCTGCATTAATATGTCATTAAAATGGGCATTCTGCTTTTCAAGTAGAGAAGTTCTGTTATCATAAGATCAAAATTATCAGAAAATTGAATCATTCTACTCTATAGTTTCCAATTTTAATCAAGTAAACACACCAACTTAAAGTATGTGGTATATAAAGTAACTGTATGTCAAAATGAATCACTCCATTCAAACCAAATTATTCTTCTCCACCTACCCCACTTTTAGGTTACAATTTCTAATTGACAAAATCTGATCTCCATATGTTCTTTTACACTTTCATTTATGGTAGTCATGAAGACTTACCAATTAACTTTAGGCTGCAAATTAGCCAATTAGTGCTTATCTGTAGTATCTTATTGGACATGTAGACTAAAATACAGCCTGTAAATACAACAAATGCCTTGAATTTCTTACTATTTAAGAAATAGATGGAACAGGGGTTCCTGGTTGCTCAGTTGGTGGAAAGTATGACTTTTCTTTAACATTTATTCAATTTTGAAAGATAGAGAGATAGAGCATGAACGGGGGAGGGTCAGAGAGAGAGGGAGACACAGAATCTGAAGCTCTGAGCTGTCAGCACAGAGCCCGATGCGGGGCTCGAACTCACAGACTAAGAGATCAGGACCTAAGCTGAAGTTGGATGCTTAACCAACTAAGCCACCCAGGCACCCCAGAAAGTGTGACTCTTGATCTCAGGGTTGTGAGTTTGAGCCCTACACTGGGAATGGAGCCTACTTAAAATAAAAAAATTAAAAAATAAAAATAAATTTTAAAAAATATGGAGCATAAACAACTTGAAGTGAATAATCAATTAGAAGTCATTCAATTTCACTATCTCATTTTGAAGAGTTTCAACATCATCCATAAAATCATTTGTCTTCTTGGAAACCCTTAAACAGCTCAGTAGCTTTTAGGAAAATATGAACACACAAAGTAACAGGAAAGCATGAACTACCACTGAAAATTATATTCTATAATCAACATCACTGCATATTTAAGAAAGACAAACATTTTCTTCCAACACCATGGTCTAAGCTATGGTCACTTAACACTTTATCATCCCATGTAAAAAAAAAAAAAAAAGAAAAATGTACTGTTAGGAATTAAAGTTACTACCAGAGACAAAACAGAACAGAATTTTGCCAAGGTGTGTGGATAAATTTCTAAATGTATTTTATGAAAATGAGATTCAGGTCACAAAACAGTACTGATGAGTTTGTTCCTAGCTACCAATAACCATTAATTTACCTCAAATAAGTTAATAATTGTGTCTTTGACTATTCTATTGTTTGAGTAAATTAGTACTTGACTACTTCAGTGAAATAACATTCTGATATAGTTTCATAATACACTGTAATTATATTCCTTCAAAAAAACAGTAAGAGATAAGCTATATTTTAGAACTAAGGCAAAATGCAGAATATTGATGTGAAATACTGAGTATTTAGATTATTTTGATTTGCTATAGTCAACACATATTTTTCTTTTCAAATTGAGGTAATATAGACATTAGAATTATTTGCTGATGGTGTTTCTTGCAATTACAATAACATTTTCCGGTGTTAATAGGTAGCCACCCTATAATTCACAGACTAACACCAGTGGTTTTCTGGAAGAAGGGATCATAGAGACTTATTAGCTTGCGTGACAAGCAGATAACAGAAAACTTTAACTTTAAAACAGCCATTTTACATATTATGCTTAAGTAAACAAATTATAATTTATTTTCCTTACTAAACAATAAATAAAAATATTTTAACGTCTGTAGTTTCATTTCTATTTCCATAATCACTGGTGGCTATAATATGTTGCCACTGGGTGGAAATCACTTCCTAAAGAAAATTATCTATGGACTAATTTGGAATGAAACCAATTTTTTAAATAAATTAGTTTAAAAGGATCAAAAACAGGAGCGTCTGGGTAGCTCGGTCAGTTAAGTATCTGACTCTTGATTTCAGCTCAGGTCATGATCTCACGGGTTCATGAGATTAAGCCCCGCATCAGGCTCTGTACGGACAGTACGGATCCTGCTTGGGATTCTCTCTCTTTCCCTCTGCCCCTCTCCTGTTCATGCTCTCTCTCTTCCTCTCTCTCTCTCTCTCTCTCTCTAAAAATAAATAAATAAACTGAAAAACAGTTAGATGAAAAAAAGCTAGATATTTTCCTAAATTAGACTGTTCACTATTACACTGATATCACATCAAAGAGAATAACAGTCTTTGCTAAGTTTAAAAATATCTAATCAATATTGAAATTTAGCAAACCACATTTACCTTAATGTGGTTCCACTATAAAGCAAGCTCTATATTAAGATCTCTGAAGATTACAAAAATTAAAAATCTCCTAAGACCATACAAAGACTATATGACAACATTCAACATGTACATTTACAAATAAAGATAACAAAATTGTGTACGTGTGTGTGTGTGTGTGTGTGTGTGTGTGTGTGTATGAGAGAGAGAGAGAGAGAGAAAGAGGAAGAGAGAGAGAGAGAGAGAGAGATGGAGGGAGAGGGGGAATATATTTAATAAATGTTAATACATATTGAGGCAAAGGTGATCAGTTAACTTGGCAAAGGCTTATTTCAGAACATTAAATATGGTTCAGGTCTACTTGCTAACTCCATTGACCATCACTGCCTGCTTGCATAGTAAAGGCCTACTTCAAGAGTTTCATAAGATGCAGAGATTTTGTCTACCAAGATCAAGATGATCTAGATCACAACAGAAGACTAATTCTTGCCAATTACTATATTACACAAATGAACCTATTCTGTTATAGTTTCATAATGCACTGTAATTATACATATGCAATATACATATACATACATATATATATATAATATTATATATAATTAACCTATTCAGGCTCATTTGTATAACATAGTATGTAAAATCAGAAAAAAGTGTAGTAAAATCAGAAGGCCAAGCACTCACTAAGTTCTGTCTTAGAATTTGGGAAGTGGTTGGAGTGGGAGTCCAGTGAATAAAGTAGCAGGTAAGGCTCTATTACCAATAAGTTCGTGTGAGTCTGGGGAATTTACTAAAACTTCACCATGTCTCAGGATGGCATTTTGTTTATTAGGATTAATACCCTGTCTAGTCTTTAAAAATCATTACAGCAAGTTAAAAAACAACTCAATATAAAATGGCAACAACAAAATTAAAAATGGCAGAAAAAATAAACAGTAAAACTAATGGCACATGTTAGTTGTCATGCCTCAAGACAGGTAATGTATTTGTAAAGTGGTTTTAAAAGCACCAGTTCTAATATCTCTAAGATTAATGTTTAATCAAATGGAAACACAGCCTGGAAATTTTTTTGTAAAGAATCAAGTGCTATGCAGTTAAAATATTTCTTAACGTAGGTGTTTTTTAATTCCACAGAAAATGAAACATGGAAAATGAAACACTCTCTATTCACCTTAGTCCTTGCCATTATCTTTGTAGATTAAATATTAATACATTTAGGTAAATGTATTAATATTAATATTTATCAATTAAAATTACTGTGATGAGTTTCTTGTCATACAATTTGTACAACTTTTGAAGTCCACTGTACCTTTATATTTTTGCATTATGTAACTTTCAAACATTAGCTGCTGAGTTTAAATGTGTTAACATCTCTCTGACTAATCAATTAATACTGAATCATCTCTTCTGAGTTCTTCACAGAGAGAACTAATATGTTCTTCAATTTATCTCCTTTAACATCACGCATTGTAAAGTATACTTGTGGTTGGAAAAAAAATAACCCTGGAAAATGTCCTCATCCTAATCCCCAGAACCTGTGAATGATGCCTTACACGGCAAAAGAGAATTTGCAGAAATGATTAAAAATCTTGAGATGGGAGATTATCCTGATTTATCTATATGGATTCATTATCATGGCAAGGGCCCTTATAAAGAAAAAGGGAGGTGGGTGATTCAGATGAAGATGTAATAGAAGAAGAGGAAACAGAGAGGGAAGGACAGGGAGGGAGAAAAGTGAACATTCTACACTGCTGGCTTTGAAGATGGTGGAGGGGGCCATAAACGAAGGAAGTGCAGATGTCCTTTAGGAGCTAGGAAAAGAAAGGACACAGATTCTCAGAGCTTCAAGAAAGAACACAGTACTGCTGACATCTTGATTTTAGCGCAGTGAGACTTCTGACCTCCAAAACAGTAAGACAAAAACTCTGTATTGCAGGGCACTTGGGTGGCTCATTTGGTTGAGCATCCAACTCTTGATTTTGGCTCAGGTCATGATCCCAAGGTTGTGGAATTGAGCCCCATGTTGGGCTCTATGCTAGCTGTGGAGGCTGCTTAAGAGTCTCTCTCTCTCTCTCTCTCTCTCTCTCTCTCTGCCTCTCTCTCCCACTCACATACATTCCCTCTCTCTCTCTCTCTCTCTCTCTCTCTCTCTCTGAAAACTAAAATAATAGTAATAAAATAAGTCTGTATTGCTTAAGCCACTAACTCTGTGGTAATCTGTTATAGCAGAAATAGGAAACTAACCTCTTAAAGTCAAAGGCATGCTCTTTGAAGTAAGTTACCTTGTCTTGACATTTAGAAAAGTCACTTAGAGTTTCTGAGTACTGTTTTCATCTTCTGAAAATGGTTCAGTAATAGCATTTACCTTGTAAGGTTAAGTTTAGGCTCAAGTGAGAGAATATATGTCTACTGTTTAGCACAGCGTCTGGGATAGTTAATGCTCAAAAAACATAATCATATTTTCACAGACCTTTTCTCAAATATTCAATATCATTCCCTTCCCTCCATCATCATGAAGGTAGTAAGCAATGACTGTTGAAGTTGTAGCCAAAGGTACATAGAGCCAAGGCTGTGTACAATCAGGTGAACAAGAACTTTGAAAGCAGACAGACAATCACAGTTTTTGAATTCCAGATTCTTCCTTATCAATTGGACAATCTTGGATATGTGATTTGCCTTTTCTGAGACTTAGTTTCTAAATTGGGAATTTATATAAAATGAACATTCCTCATAGATTTGTTACTAGGATTCATTCAAAGTATCTTACAGAACCTAGGATATAGTATTGTATTCACTTAATGTGAATTTTCTTACCTTCCATTCCTACCTAGCACGAATGGTGTGACAAAAGTAAAACAGATTCATATAATGAAGATATGGAAGCCCAGAGAAATTAAGTCAATGATGGATATGAACCCAGGAATTTTGTTTTCAACCCAAGCATTGTCTTTTCATTAAATCACATTTGGCTAGAATATTAACCAATCATCCACAGAATTAAAGCAAATCAGGTAACACTGACCTTGAATGTTGCTGACTTTCACCTCCAGCTAAAAAGCAGGGAATTCTAGAAACTAAAATACCATGAATAAATATGTAATCCAACTTTTAACAGATAATCTTTATTAAATTCCTTCAGTTTTATATGAAATCTGTTGAACATTTAGATTAAAAGCATAGGACAATTTAAAAAGCAAACGTGATGCCGAGGAAACTTTTGGTCTGTGAAGAAAATTATTTGTTTTCTAATTCTGAAAGCTAACACTCTTGTTAAATATACATTAAACACAAATCCACTGTCCTGAGTTCTCCTGCCCCTACATTTGTTTCAAGCTGACAACCTCAAAAGTTAATCGCAGACATAGACTTGGCAGGCATCCCAGCACAGAAAAAAGGATGTATGGATTAAAACTACTTTGCATTCTAGTCACAAAGAGTACACTAGCAACATGACAACTAAGAATTTTACATCAGAAAGAATCTATTGTTCTCTGATTGCTTGTGATTAAGTCAAAATATACCTTGACCACCATCACGGATTTCCTCTGGAAATATAACAATTAAAGTCTGAAGCAATGTAGGAAGTCAAAATAGAAGGGAAAAGAAAATTGCAAATGTTTGTATAAAAGCATACCTTCATTATTGAGTTTTTAATATCAAAGCGCATTGATTTGTATTCATGGGTTACGACCACAACCTTTCTACAGGAGCCACATTTTGCTCATCTCCCTGTACTTCTTTCTTTTTTTTAATTTTTTTTTAATGTTTATTTATTTTTGAGAGAAAGACACAGAGTGCAAGCAGGGGAGAGGTGGGGGGGGGGGGACAGAAAATCTGAAGCAGGCTCCAAGCGGTCAGCACAGAGCCCAATGTGGGGCTCGAACCCTTGAACCGTGAGATCATGACCTGAGCGGGAGCTCAACTGACTGAACCACTCAGGCGCCCTCCTGTACTTCTAAGTCCACACTTCAAGCAAGACAGCCAAAGAAGCACTATCTTTTCATTCAAATGAACACTCTTTCTCTCCTATACTGAATTTGAACACTAAAAGTAATTTTAAACATTCTTACTTACAAAAAACGTGGATTACATATCTCCGATGGTAGATTACACAGTTTTAAAAATTTTGCTCTAACATTAAATATCTTCCACATGTGTGTGCATACACACATGCACACTCGCTCACACACACACACACACACACACACACACACACACACACACTGCAGGAGCATGTTTTGTTTCCCTATGCTGCAGGAGAATATTAAGTACAATCAGGTACATTCATATAAGTCACTGATTTTTATTTAACAGTATTAGTATACTACAGATATGTCCTACCTATATATGTATTGCCAAAGACAGATAATTTGGGCATTTCATGTACACATTTAGTATGTCTGTCTTGTATAAGTCTGCATGTTGTATGGCACTGTCTCATTTTAATTCAGTTAAAGTAGTCTATGCTGCAGTTTTCTGTCCCTGATTACATGCAGGCTGCACACCAAAGTTTTCTGGCAATAACGATGAGATGCTGGGAAGATTAAGTACAGTGACAACAACAAATTGACCTCAAATATGACTCGAAATCATTTACACTGAAGGTCTGTTTGGGAAATGTGAATCACTCTACTTGGTTTTCACTCAAAAGAGCCGGCCAGGCCTCATTAAAGAACCTAATAAGTAAATAGTTTCACACAACATAAATTTTTGAATTGGATTATGAGTTTAACATTATTTGTTCAATAACAAGATGACTGGAATTGGGAGACTCACATCACTTCCAAAGAATCAAAACAACAAATTTGGTACCTGTGAAAAATGTCAAAATTATAAAGCAATCAATGAGCCAATGAGCGTAAGAGACATCCTAGCAAGAACCTTGGTCACTCTAGAAACTTAAGAAATAAATACAGTTCAGTGAAAAGGGCACGTTAAAAAATTGTGTATTTATATTCAGAAACCACTTTGGTCTATTAAAATCATTAAAATAACAAGGGAAGTAACGTACATAGCACGGGATATGCTCCTGAGTAATTAAAAGGAAGTGTGGAGGGCTCAAATAATGTATCTGCTTTTCGACATATTTGTAATGTGACACATCTGTAACGTGAACTCACCATATGTGTTAAACTAGGAAAAGTATTTTTATTCATAGTTCTTCCCTTGATATAAAGCAAGTTTGAAATAAAAGTATATTCTCATTTCCACAATTGAAGAAATAATTCTAAAACTGAAAGCAGACTAGTCAAATAATATGATGAAATTATGTTTCAATATTATTTCCATGTTCAAAAATTGTTCCCCATATTTGAGAGTTTGGTTATAATTAGAATAATTTATTGGAACAGACTGCCTAATTGTTTTCTCTATTGAAAACTTAAAGCTCCCTGAGGGAAAAGACAAAAGTTTTACTCATCTCTACAAACCTAATTTATATCATAGTGCTTATCAAAATAACAGAAAAAAATCAAACAGTTGATTCTCCAAAAATACCTTAAAATAAGTAAATCCTTAAGGAACTCAGACTATCTAGCAAATCAGGAAAAGGAATGGAAAATATATAGTAATACCCCAGACTGCCAATGGTCAATTAAAAATAAAATCAAAACTTAAAAAAATAAGAAAGAATGAATGTTTGTGTCCCTCCTCTCCCCACCCCCACCGCCCTATCGGCCTCAAATTTAAATGTTGAAATCCTAACCCCCAACGTGATGATATTCGAAGGTGAGACCTTTGGGATGTGATTATCATGAGGGTGGAGCCCTCATTAAGGGGATTAGTGCCCTAAGCAAAGAGGCTGAAGTGAGCTTCCTAACCCATTCTAGCAATGAGGACACAGCAGGAAGACAGCTTCCTGAACTAGGAAGCAGGCTCTCACCAGACACTCAATCTGCTGCTGCCCTGATCTTGGATTTCCCAAGATTTCAAGAGAACTTTCCATTCTGAGCATTTAATCTCAAACGTCAAAATGTGTTTACACCTTCTCCAACCTCCTCCTTTTCTCAGAACCACCTAGTTATCTCCAGGTAACTACTCTTCTATTTGCCTTTAACACAATGTTAGAAAGTGGCCAGTCAGCCTGAACTTGCTCTACCTTCAAGCATCACCTTCATCCCTCTCTTAACCACCATCACCAGGATGAGTTTTCAGCAAGAGTCCATGTTACACCAACACTTTCAAAGTTCTCAGTGTTCTCATTAAACTTATTTCTGGACTTCAACCTTTTAAATGACTCTATATAAGAAAAATGGCTTAGGTTATGCTCGGTCTCCTGTTATCATTCACAATTCAATAAAAAATAGTGACTGTCCTTGAACTTACTCAACTCTATCTTCATGTAATTTGCCCAAAGCCATTTTCAATTTGTTCAACACTCTTCGGCCAAGACTTCACATATACTTGTGGGTATACTTCCCAAACCCACTCCCTCTGGACCTACTCTCTCACTCTGATTCACAGCAGCTCAGACCTCCAGTATACCCAGTTCACTGACTCCACCCTACCAACATGGCATTCTCTGCCCTGGAAGTATGGCAGTACTTCTATTCTTTTTTTCTTTTTTTTTAAGTATATTTATTTATTGGGGGAGGGGGGGAGGGAGGGAGGGGGGGAGAGAGAGAGAGAGAGACAGAGAGAGAGAGAGAGAGAGAGAGAGAGAGAATCCCAAGCAGGCTCCACACTGGCAGCACAGAGCACAATGCAGGGGCTTGAACTCAGGAACCATGAGATCATGACCTGAGCTAAAACCAAGAGTCAGATATTTAATCCACAGAGCCGCCCAGGCACCCCTCTATTATTTTTCTTTTAAATATCCCCTCTTTGGGGCACCTGGGTGGCTCAGTCGGTTGAGCGTCCAACTTTGGCTCAGGTCATCATCTCACAGTTCATGAGTTCGAGTCCCACGTAAGGCTCTGTGCTGACAGCTCGGAGCCTGGAGCCTGCTTCAGATTCTGTGCCTCCCTCTCTCTCTGCCCCAACCCACTCGCATTCTGTCTCTGTCTCTCTCAAAAATAAATAAACATTAAAAAAAATTTTTTAATATCCCCCCTTTGGGGAAAATAAACATTTATATCACAGAATAAACTCCTGGAAAATAAAATATACTAGTTGATTCCAAGTAAAATAAACATGTTTACTTCAGATGCAACAAAGGCTCTTATTTTAATAAGAGTGATTTCAGTATTATAAAAGCTAGGAATTTAACTCCTCCAAATAATCACAAAACATTAAAGAAACAATGGAATACTCAGTATCTTGGAAATGTCTTCTCTGATATAAAGGTATTGCCACTCCTGGAGAAAGAGAACATATTACAACACTTCTACTCTTTAATTTGTAAATCCTTTCCCTTTGGAATAAAGCACTATAATGGATATTTGGATAAAATATTGGAAACAATCTAGTACATTTAAAATAATTTTTAAAGCACATGAAATTTTGGCCAAACACGATTTTTCCCCTAATACGAACCATTTAAAAATTTTCTACCTAAGTTGAAAGCCAATTTAGATTAAGCCGTGCTACTTGCTAGCTGTCAATAATTGAACAAGTCACTTATCCCCTTAAGGGATTTTTTTTCTTTTCATCTGTAAAATCAGATTTTTGACGGAAATAATTTGTAACCCCTTCACATATAAATGAATATTTCACATTTCTCAGTTTTTTCTAGGAATTCTTGGAAAACACAAAACCTAACCATCTTCTTTGCTCCAGGGACAAGTGCACAAGCAAAAGCAAGGTGACTGACCCCAGCAATAATGGTACCATACAGAACTGGTGCTATCTTATGGGTGGCAGGATAAAACTGGTTGATGTTACAGTTCTTTCTGAGTCAGAGCTTCATTTCCCTGTGTTGTTTCAATCAAATTCTCAGCACTTGGTGGACACCCATATAATCAAAATGCATGCACAGGTTGATATCACAGTTTGTCACTTATACAGAAATATCACATATTCTTTGTATTATTGCTTTGGGAATAAGTGTATTATTACTGATGCTAGATGTCAAATCCCTTGAGAAAGTGATCCAGGGTTTATATATCTTTTTATTACCCACAGGCTTCAATGGCTGCAAAGATTTGACAAATAGGAATGAGAAAACGATATACAAGCCAATCTAAAAAATGCATTTGTGAATTTTTCTTTTCATTATTCATCACTCTAAATTGTGTTTCAACACCTTGCTTTAATGTAAAAAGTCTAGTATCACTGGACTATCTAAAAATATAAACTAAGTAATAAACACTAAACAATGTTTATCTCTTTGATTTACATTGTATATGGAAATGATATAGATTAATACAATCTGCTCCAACCAAGCCTCTTTCCAAGGACGGCTATATGAAATGGTACCATTAAAAAAATATCTGGATCTTTCTTAAAACTAGTATGGAAGTCATCATCTATTAAACTGTTTAAAATTATCTGACCTCAGAAGTTACACATTAAATCAATTTTAATCTTCCGTTTGGATAACAGAATAGTACATTTTGATCATTTAATAATAAAAATTATATATCCTATTTTCCCTTTTTCACCTTTACCCAGAAAACTCTGAATTAAATGTAACTTTAAATGCACTAACATAGCTAGTGTAATTTTTTTAACATAGCTATTTATGCTATTATCTTTCTTGTCCCTCATGTTTTGTTTAGGTTTTAGGAGTACTGTGTGTATATATCTTTCACAGTGTGACCATAGATAAATTTTCACATATGCAGGTTATAAATCTTAACACATTTTAAAGTAAATTAAATATTCAGTAATATTTTATTTTAAACCATAAACATTTTTAGGATGGCTAATTTCTCCTACTTTAACTTTTAGTGTGCTTCTGTTATTGTTGTTTTGCTTATTTATTTACTGTAAGATATATATTCATATACAAATCAAGTGTGACTTTCTGACCTTTTTCCCATTAAAATTAAACTGAAAAAAGATTATAAGAATTTTAACATTTGTTTCATCACAGTGAAACATTAAAAATAATCAGCAAAAGATTACTCAGAAATTAGCAATACTCTATATTACATGGACACAAATGGACTATTTAGAAGATGATGATGCTTAAAATATTTTGTAATAATTTCAAAATATATATGTTGTAGAGTACTCCTTGGACACATTTAGTTCTCAGAATGAATTAACTTTGGTGTAACTATTAACTAATATAGTAGTTTTAGTAATAAAATAATTCAAATATTTATTTGGATGGTGCCATTTGAAAAGTCATTCCATACTTTTTATAGCTGAAATAAATTTTTGCTATAGAAGATGAGTCAGAAAAGCATTGAACAAATTTAGGTAGGTAGGGAATGCACATAAGTAACTAAAGCATATACAAGAAGATAAACTTCTAGGTTTCTGACTATTATACTTGCTATCTTCTCTAAAAATTTATAAGATAGATCACTGAGAAGGAAAAGTGTAAATATTTCTTATTAAGTTGCTAACCCAAGCTACTGAATTAATACAAATAAAAGAGGCAAAACATAGGAGTTTAATATTTAAGCATATATTTTCAGAGAACTTTTTTTTAATTAATTTATTTATTTTGAGAGAGAGAGAGAGAGAGAGAGAGAAAGAGAGACCACAAGCTGGGGAGGGGCACAGAGAGGGAGAGACAGAATCCCAAGCAGGTTCCATGCCATCAGCACTGAGCCCGACGTGGAGTTTGAACTCATGAACTATGAGATCACAACCTGAGCGGAGCTTAAGAATCAGACACTTAACCAACTGCGCCACCCAAGTGCCCCTATTTTTAGAGAACTTCGAGGCAACTTTATTTAATTTATATTTCCACCAAAACTGTTCTAATCAAAGTATATGTTTACCTTTTTTTAATGTTTAGTTATTTATTTTGAGAGAGACAGAGCGTGAGTGGGGAAGGGGCAGAGAGAGAGGAGAGAGAGAGAAATCCCAGGCAGGCTCCTCACTGTCAGCACAGAGCCCAGTATGGGGTTCAAACTCACGAAACCGGGAGATCATGACCTGAGCTGAGATCAAGAGTCTGGATGCTTAACTGACTGAGCCACCCAGGTGCCCTTGTGTTTATCTTTTTAAAAAAATATATTCTTTTGAAAGAATAAGTATTCTGTAACATTTATCAGTAAAATACGCTAACTTATAACAGCCCTCACAGCCAGATACTTATCTATTTTGTTTAACACAAATCCCTTTTGTCACAGTTTTAAATTCTACTTTTATTGTAAATATAAACACAGCATAAGGGCATCACTCATTTATTTTTTCAACAGCATTTACTATAAGCATCCACTATGTGCATCACGGTAACATAAACTTTTGTCTGTAAGCTTAGAATCTGATTTAGAAGACAAGATTAATGAAATTGAAACACCTATAACCCAGGATAATATAAGACTATAAATGAAGAGTATTAATCTGTATTCTACTGATTTATAAGAGAGAAACGCAGTTTGGAATGACTAAGAAAGGTTTCAAAAACGAATCAGGGTTTGAGCTTCATTTTATATGAAAAATTGAGGTAAACAGAATTCAAAACTGCTGTCTCATGAAGGGTCTAAAAAGCTACCTCTAGAAAATTATTCTGGAATTTCTAGTGGGGGATCAAATCAATTCTACTTTTTGTAAACATAATAATCACAATACACTCACTGTCCCCTCTTCTGTATTTCCATTTCTTTCTTATATGTCTACACACTGAGTCTTTATCATCTTGCCACTATCTGAACCTGCTGCCTGTGACTTCCCACTCAGTGTGCTGAGCCATCCAGCTCCTGGACAGGGAGTGAAGAGTGGAGAACCAAGATGTCACTATCAGCTTTGATTCTCAAATAGCACTTTTAAGTAGACCATGGCACAATGGATAGCTTTGAATGCTAGGATTTTAGAGTCAAAATCCAGGCACTTGAAAGAAAAGAGTATTTTCATAACAAGTGTCCCTTTAAATATGAATAACTAATGACTCAGAGCAAAGAGGTTATAAAAAATGATGCCCTGAAAAGGAAGAGTGGACCTGCTGTAAGGACAGCTTGCCATTCCCTAAAAAAGAGAAGAACTACAAGTAGTTGTTGGGAAAGATGAAAACAGGTGACTGTCAAGTGTCTCTGAGACAGTTACCTTTTCCTTCCTAGTGTTGTACTTCTCGATGGGACCCAGGAGGCAACTGGCTAGTTTGCCCTATCATCACTACCACCATAATATCTACTACCATCCCCACTCAGAGATTTGAGAGCTGAATGGGTTTTTTTCTTTGTTCTCCATCTGCAAGCATGCAAAGATCACCAGCATGACTGGCTACAACAGGGAACAAAGATTGGGAAGATCAGTTGGCCCCAGAGGGTCCAAATTGTGCTCCTCCCTCCAAGCCTTCACTGACTCTACTGTGATGTACAGGGGGTGTGGGGTGTGGAAGATCACTAACACTTAAACCAGAAAACCCAGTAGCCTAGGAAAACACCAGCAGGTAGGTCATGAGAGAGGAACTGCTAAGTCTCTGAGCATAATCAGAGTCAGTGGGAGCTGAGGAGGAGCTTTATTCAATAGTGTGGGAACCACTGGTCATGCTGTAAAAACAGACTATATGAAGAGTCAGTGTTGGGGGAGGCCATCGAGAGGACATGACTGCCAGCTAGCTAAACCACAAACTGGACCCGGGCAACTGGAGGCTCCTCACTGCCTCCCCAGTCCTTGGAATATACACTCTGCTCATTGTTCCCACAATGGGAGCCACTGTCTAATATATAGCCTTGAGAACAATGTGTTGGTGAGACCATACGGATAGTAGAAGTGACTGCACCCAGTTAAGGCCTTTATATAAACTTTTAAGATTGTGGCAGGTGGGTGCAGAGATCTACTGTCTATGGCCACTCAAGACAATCCTCGTCTGGAAATTTAGTAAACCCAACGCATACCAATCTACTTCTTTCTTCAGTCTCTTCTTGCCCCCATGTTATGTGGGCCAGATTGTAAACCAACAGCCAGTAGTACAGATACTGCCTACCTTCCAGGCAGAACCAAGAGCCACACTTGAGTTAGGGATTGATAAGAGGAGAGAAACAAACAAGAACAATAAGCTTCCACCTAAACCCAGACACAAGTCTGAGTAGGGTTATGGGAAGAAGAGGAAGCCCTTGAGAGGGAGACAGAACTTGGCAGTAGACTTAGACAGTTCTGAGTTGCTCACATAATAAATAGTGTAATTATCCTTAAATCCTCATTCTGCATCAGTTTTGAAGCCCTGCACCATGACAGCAACAGCTAACAAAGAGAAGCAGAGACCCCAGATATCATAAAGATCCCAAATGCCAAACTTACCAGCCGCCATGTACCCTCAGCAATGTATGGGAAAACTAAACAGAATGTAATCAATGATGCAGTGACAACACAGCTTTCCAAAACTAATAATTACCTCAAAAAATATTCTGACATCTTACCAGAACATTGTTTGCCATAGAGTCAAACTCTCTTCAGAAACCTTCCAAGGAAGGTGGGTTAATAAATTATCACAAAAAAAAAAAAAAAAAAAAAAAAAAAAAAACCCAAAAACATGCAATTATACCTTGACTTCATAATAATATTAATGATGATATAGCTAATAGTAATTGAACACTTACTATGTAAGCAGTGCTATTACTATCCCCATTGTACAGCTGAGAATATTAAAGAATAAAGAAGTGAATCACTTGTTTGCGATCTCTCATTAAGCAAGTGAGTGAGCAGGATGTGAATTCAAATCTGCCAGAGTTCAGGCTTTGTGCTCTTCACCATCACACAGCCTCTGACATGAAAAAAAAAAAAAAAAAAAAATATATATATATATATATATATATATATATATATATATGTGGGTGTGTGTGTATATATATATATATGAGGCTCAAAGCATTTACATAGCCACAAATCAAAACAAAAATTTTTGCAAGTAACATTAACAAAAATTTTGCTTTGACACTAGAGGGAACGTAAAGATATTTAGATAGTCAGCTCTAAGTAGAGATCTGGTCTTCACGGGGTATGGAACAGAGCTGGAAATAAAACACAGATGTTGAGTTATTTCTTGAAGACATCATTTGGGCCACAGGATCCAAATTTATTCGCAGGAAACCACTACCAGCTTGTGCTTGGGAAAGGGTTTTGCCCCAGCACTAAGCAGCCATTGGCCTCAGTGCCTGGAACTGCCATGTGCTGGCACAAATTCATTTAGTACCCAACCACTCAGGCAGAACGCTTCAACAAACAGCCACGCGATGTGAATTCTGAACACTTCAGAAACAATTTTGACTGGTGTCACCAAACCGTACGAACTAAAACAGTATCAAAGAAATCTTTTAAAATGGGACCATTCAACGTCATTTATAGGAAAAGGAAAGCCGCTCTCAAAGTACTTTTTAGCTCCATAAAACCATAAACCAGTCTATGATAAAGTTAATCGAAACTATTTAATTTGAACACTATTACCTGGCTGCAAATAAGTAAATTCAGTTGTACTGAATACCTGCAAATACAGAAATGCTTTATATGAAAAACATTAGCAACATATCTCACAAAAGCTCTTTACATAAATGAATTTGTTCTCCGTCATCAGAAATAGAAGATTATCTACTTAGTAATCCTCAAAAGGGACATGGTAATCAAACACATATACAAAAGAATTTGTATCTACAATTTTATGATCTAATCCTTATTGTGATATTACAAATATGTTAAACAATTTGTTCAGCAGCTTTGAAACAAATGTTATAACTCAGTTGTACAGCACGATGTAAAAGAGAGCATAACACTGCTAGAAACTCAGCAGCCTTTATGTCTTCAGTTACAAATTGGGGAAAATGAAAATGAAGAATTCAAGCATGTGCATGCATTTCAATCACAGTCCCTGAGCTGGAACCAAAGCACCCATGCTCCAAATGCTGATTTTATCTATATTCATGGAATGTGTTTTGATGGAAAACATCATAAATTATGAATGTTTGTGTGCTGGGAGTTTGTTTTAAAAAAATAAGGTGGGAGAACTGTTTAGCTGTTCATTTTGTGTAACAGAGAGACAACAGATATTGTTTTGTAGTCTTGAGAAATTAAACACTAGCTAATTAGTCTTGAGTTACACAAAGTGTGAATAATAAGTCCAATGTTTTATCATGGAGTACATTTTCTTCTTAGAGGCAAAAAACAGCAAAGAACAAATCATTAAAATATTCATGAATTTCAGCCCTAATGAAAACAATGAAACAAATAGAGCAAGCATTTTGACACAGCATAGAGTGATGGAATGATTTTCCAAAGTGTGTGTGTGTGTGTGTGTGTGTGACCTATATTTTTATATATATATATATATATCTATATAAAATAAATATTTCTCCACACAAAAAAATATATATATATATATATATATATATATATATATAATTTTACATTTGGCCATTCAGGAAAAAAAAAAAAAAGCAGTGTTGGTGAGAGTACCTGCCATAGGGAAGAAAAGAAGCAGAAAAAAAGCTATCCAAGAAAAAGTAATTACAGATCAGGGACACAGTTTTATACCTTAAGCATCTCAATCTCTATCTTGCATAGTCTCGGGAAAAAAAACATCTAGAGGCCAGGAACTGGTGTGGTTCACAACTTGGTCTAGCCATGTAGTAGGTTAGTACCCTGATCAATGAGTCTACTCATTTCAATACATGGCCTGTCTCATCAGTCAATATCAAATCAATATTCTTTGTTTTCAGTTTCCACTTTTTCCTCTAAAGGAGACCCTGACCCCCATTCCTATTTTTCATCCTACTTTTCCAGAAATCAAATGAACATTTTTTCTTGACCTCCTTAAATTTGAGAACATTATTCTCCTGTCTAGTTTGAAAACAATAAATAAATAACAGCAATGAAATATATTTCCTTTAAAAAATTAGCTTCTTCTATATCATAAGCTTATGGAGGACTAGTCAGGCTTACGTAATTTGTTTTATCCCAAATCTATTACCCTACCCCTGCCATACTTTGACCACAGTCCTCAAGCATTGTATGGTGGGAAACACTCAGGCCCTCAAATTCAAAATTAGCCTTTATTCAAATCCCACTTTAGCCACGTCACAGCTATGTGACCTCAGACAAACAGCTTTATCACACTATGTCTTAATTTCACTTATCTGTAAAATTTTTAAGAAAAGATACTAACAGATGTGTATACACAGATATTAAATAAGATCAAGCACAAGAGCTTTCTTAGGAGATTTTCCAGGATAGAGCCTACGCACAAAGGAGTTAGTATCCTTACCTACCGTTCTTAAACGTAACAACGGTAAAACCATGCACAGTGTTAACAGCTTCCTTTTATAGTGGCCTGGCAGAAAAAGATGACACTGTTACCGGCCAGCCAAGGGTCCAACCCAACTTTGCCACTGAGCAGCTTTGTGAGTCTGACAAGTCATTTAAACTCTTCAAAATCTGTTCATATCTCCTTCTCTAAAACAGAATCATCCTCACAGGTCAGGGTGAAGAATTAAATTAGATCACACATACAAAGTACATGAAAATGGCACATAGTGATTCTTGACATAGCTTATGTTCTTTGTCAAAAAGGGCCCTTTGCACATCCCTGTGGCAGACACAGGTGACCACTGCACACTATGTCCTCTCCTTCATTCTTCTTACTAAACGAACACTGAATTTGGCTGAACGATCATATGTGTCCAGGGAGACTGACCTTCCCCTCAGCAACAGAAAGGAGTTGATTAGTCAGGGGAAATCATGGTGGTGTCATTCTCCTCACCAGCCATTAGTTAAGGGGAGTTCATACAATACAATTTTAGCCAATGAGAACTGAGGGAAGGCTGCTGGATGACATTTGAGAATTTTTTTTTTTTTTTAGTAAAGAGGCCAGTGAAATATTTATCTTTCCTAACTTCAAATTTTATTGCCAAAAAACGTGATACATGAAACTGTTGCAGCCACCTTTCCTCCAGGAGGTCACGGAAAACTAGCAAAAGACAAAGAGAAATGTGAAGTCCAAACCTGACTCCGGATGGTTTCTTAAATGCTACAATAGATTATTATTATTTTTAAGCCATTTTAAATTTGTCCTACTCTTCTTTGCCCCTAAAAGCATCCTAAACTGATGTAGTTTCCTTATGGAAGTATTCAGTAAGTCAACCACAAACTGATGACTTCATGAATTATTAATAATTATAGTGTCTCACTGTAAGAGAAGCCATTTAAAATATAGCTTATATTTAAATATTAATGTTATATAGCCTTTAATGAATTATACTAACCTGGACAATCAAATTGCCCCACTTTGCAACCACCATGAACCCAATGTTTCCAAATCTTGTTGGTTCTCTGTGCTCATTAATCTTTTAGGTCTCTAAAAGATTTACTCCTTTGCCAATCGGTACTTGCTCACATAGAATTTGGCCATTCAAAAGAAATGGCTGCAAAGAGTGGTGAAAACCTGAAACTAGAGCCACTCCCAAAAACTCCTTTCTCCCTTCAGCCATATCTTGCTATTGCATAGGTACCATGTTTCAGTCAGAGAAATGAGTAAATTTTTAAAACCAAATATTAACTAAATTTGAATTTCAAGTCCTTCACTTATTAGATGCCACTTAACTTTTATGAAATGCAATTCCCTCATCTGTAAAATAGTAACTTCAGAATTCCTATATATGTTGTGAATATAAAAATGAGGTAACCCTTATGAAGGTACTCTGCAGGGTGACTGACAGATTTTTTTTTCTGACAAATATTGTCCCCTTTACCAAACTCTAACCAGGCTCCACTGAGCCCTTTTCTCAACAAGGCCTCAATCCTGACCTTTAAAGATTTGAATGAAACACTAACATTCTTTTTAACAGCTCAAGGCTGCATCCCTGGAATGACTCTAAACCCCTTAAAGTACCTGCCTGAGAAAACTCAAGCCTGCCAAAAGAGTTTACTGTTAGTTCCAGTCTAAACCTCAAGATAGGACCCTGTCTCCCAGCCTCTGTGGGATGCTGGGAGCATAACTTTGATAACCATCAGTTAACAAACCCAGGTGGGTTTCAAATACGCCAAATCACTCCTTCCTGCTTTTTGTAATTTTTCACTTCTCTTACTCTACTGAACCCCAAGCACCTCCCTCCCTATTCCCTATTCTCCCTTTAAAACACCCGGTCACCTCTACACAAATCAAAGATGAGTTCAGTTCCCACTTGGGCCCCTTACCCTACTGAATATAGTCATATACTTCATTCTGATTAAAATCTATCCTTAACCACTAGTGTCTGGCTTTGTTTATCTCTGACACTTCCTTCATCCAATTAACTCATTAAATATTTAAAAACAGACACTGTTCACTGGGGACACAAGGTTGTCTGTAACCACTCTCTGTTTTGTCGGGCATCTCCTTCTCTCCTTGTATGCATGTAACTGTCAGACTTTATCCCAGATCTTCAAAGTCTGACCCTACCACCCACTTCCTCATTACCTTTTAGCTGATGAATTATCCTTGAAACAAAGCAGCAATTGATCTTTACTAATAGTATTTACTTTCGCTTCTCATTCTCAGCTCCCTGTGTGCTTTTCTGCTCAAGTAGTCAGAATGTGTTCTGGAGTCACAAATTGTAAAAGACAATTTACACTTCTTATGACAATCTCCCTCTGCCCATAACACATCCATGTGCAGGTACATCACCTGAGATATGGAGACTTTAAAATCATGTGCCTTCTGAGAAGCAGCCACACAGGAAGAGACCGCGAAAGTTCACTAACAGATAAGTTCCCTTCCCCACCCCCACCAGAGTCAGTAGTTTTAATCCTTGATTCTAGCAGGAAGGAGATACATTCTGCTTACAGAAGTCATCATTCACCAAATAATCTGTATTCATGCACAGTGTAGGATGGAGGGTATTTCTAATAAAATGTTTCATACAATAGAAATTAAACAGGACCCTGAAAGAGAAAATACATTAGCAATTTAGGGTACTTCATAATCGCTCACAACTCTGTACTAAGTGTTATTTAAATATCACGAGAATAGTAAAGTTGAATACTTCATAGCCACTTTGGATGTAACGGTGAAAGTTTTCAGTAAAGCACAGAGAACGACATAATATCTATCATTTAATAATCTGTGCTGAGTTTTGTTCCTAAATTGCAGACCACACATAATCCCCACAGAGGTAAAATGCATTAGCATAGGGTTTATGAGAGGCCTCTGAACTAAAATGACTTACAGAGATAACCAATTAAAGTGATTATAAATTATGTCAAATTTGAGGGGAGAAATGAAAGTAAAAATGGATGAATCAGAAGCAGTAGTAATCTCTCTAACTGCAAGCCGTGTTTCAAGTTAAAAGGGGCATATACAATACTGGTAATATTAGTGGATAAATGGAAGGCAGAAAAAATAAATAGGTGATAAAGACATTCTGGAGTGTCTGAAAATGTATTCTGTCCAATTAACTGTCTTACCACTGAAGTCAGACAGAAAAAAAACATCATAAACTCATGACAAAACATGGCTACCAGACAAGAGAGAATTTGTTTAGGTTAAACTGAATTTCATTTTTTAAAAAAGAAAACAAAACCCAAGTGCCTATGAAAAAAATAAGATAAAATACTCTTATCTTGCTTGTCTTCCTGTACATACAGTTTAGGATCGATTTCCAATAATCATTGATTGAATAATCAACTTTTAATTAACCCCAGCAGATTATCTTTGATTTTTGAGGACTTTAAATACTTGCTTTATCGACAAATCAGACATTTACTATTGACAGTATCTAATCTGTTTAATTATACCATTATCAACATATTATATCTCCCTCATTTATTTCTATGCATGGAAAACTTGAAACCTTAACCACAGAATGGTCTCCTAAGCCTCAGATAAGGCTTCAAGAGAACAAATCTTATAGCAAGATTTAAAAGTTTCCTTTAGTCCCAGACTGATTTATTTTCAATGTAGGAAATAAAGGCAGATCATCTTTCCTTTCCTTCTGAATTAAATAATCACTGTGACTTGATTACTTTATAGCTACTCATATATTTATTGAAGGCCTACCACATGCAGTGGTGATGTTAACAAAATTTTTAAAACAAATACCCAGACCAGCAACTAATACATTTCCAACAGTCAAAACTAAATATATTTTTAAACAGGTAGTTTGTTTTACTCCTGCTGGGTAATATTTAAATATTCATTTAGCACATATTTACTAAACATCTACTATGTTCCAGGAATAAATGTATGAATTTACAGTGAACTCTCTAACCAAGTACATTGTATGGAAGGCAGCATGGAAATGCATTCTTGCTCTCGGGGAGTTCACACAGAAAGTCGCAAGAGTTGCAGTGAAGTCTGACAGGCAGAATTCTGGTATATTACCAACAAGTATGATTGGAGCATCCGTGTCTTGCACATTGACTGGTGATTAGTGTGTATTTGTTGAGAGAAAGAAAAATGTTTTCAGTGATGAAATGGCTGAGCTAAGTCTTGAGAAAAAAAAAAGGAATAGTCTAGGCAAGGTTAAGAAAAGTGTAAAATATATGGGCTGTGTAGACACAGGGCCCAAGTCTGGGAATTCCAGGAGTGGTGCAAAAGCGTTTGGTGCACATAGTAACAATCATGAAGCTAAGAAAACAGGATCCTGAAAATGAATAAAAGGTAAAAGTCTCAACAGTGCTAAGTCAGGAACTCTCAAACAATACAAGCGAAAGGGAATCCTCCAAAATGAACAGCATGTGTCCTGTGAACACAGTCCAAAAGTAACTTTGAAGACGAGCACACACACATAAAGTACGTACTGTACCACAAAGTTCGTTTTGAGAATTACTCCATAAATAGGAGAAAAATATATTTCGGTGAAAGCAGAGACATTACAACAGGAAAAATGCTACATGTGGAATAAAATATTTCTATCAAGTCCTGGGCCGACCACTTTTTAAGTCTTTCTTCTTGGACAAGTAATTTCACCTCTTAAAGGTTCATTTTCCTCTTTTCTAAATCTACCTTTCGGGGTAATTATGGGACTTCAAGTAGGTAAATTTTAAGCTGACCATCAAAGTTTTTGTCTCAGTATATAATATACACATGCTAAACAATGTTAACAACAACTCTTTGATAATTCAAAAGTTTAACCTAAGGTATTAGCATAAAATCTGCACAGGAGGTAGGGTGAAGCCAGGGATTTTGCGATAAAGGGTATGAAAAAGTAGTGAATAAGATTGAAAATGTACTTAATTTCAGTTGGCATTAGAAAATTGTAAGCGATTCACCTAAGTAAATAAAAAAAGAAAATTTTTAAAAATACAGGTAAATATCATTGGTCAGTACTTTGACAAAGATTATGGTATACACGTCATGTTATTTTTTTTAACATTTATTTATTTTTGAGAAACAGAGACAGAGCATGAGCGGGGGAGGGGTAGAGAGAGAGAAAGACACAGAATCTGAAGCAGGCTGCAGGCTCTGAGCAAGCTGTCAGCACAGAGCCTGATGCAGGGCTCTAACCCCCAAACTGTGAGATCATGACCTGAGCCAAAGTCGTATGCTCAACCGACTGAGCCACCCAGGCGCCCCGACTTCATGTTATATTTTAATGTTCACATAATCTCTGTTTAACGTTTCTTGTGTCAATGAAACAAAGCTATTGCTACAATATATAGATGCAATGCTCTGCTCAGGCAGTATATTCAATATTTGTCACGAGTAGATAATAACCAGGGAGAAATTAAGTAGGGAAGTCAATTTAAAAATAATCAGAAAGAACAGTAAGTACTGTAGTTACTAGAAAGCTGGTTGGGAATGCACAAGTTACAGTATTAGAAAAACTATCTACAAATCCTCATTAATACTTAGAACAAAGTATAAGTGTGCTTATTTTCTTAAATTAGGATGTGCTCTACTGTAAGTTTTAGCTTTATGACATTGGTTTATTTTACAAGTACTGGCATGCATTTCTATGCTAGCATCATATTTGCATCCCTGAAAAACGCTGGTGACTGCAAAGTTATACAGTAAAAAATATCATGGCATATGGGAAAAGACAGGATGAGAGGTCAGAACATTCCAAACCTACAGAAATGTATAACCAAGCACTAACGACAACCATAACAATCTTAATTAAAATACTAGCGCAGTTAAATCTCTGGTGATGTTTGTACCTCGCATTTGCATCTTCTTTCAAGATGCAAAGCCTGAAGGGCTTTCACTTTAAAACGAAAACTGATCCAGGGTGCAGCCTTTTAAAAAATATATAAAAACAAATACATCATTTTAACACAGGAGAAAATGACTTTCCAGTTTTTTTATCTACACTCTCAACATTTCCAGATACATAGTATATTGAAAATCAAGATGGCTCTTAAACTGCTAAATGAACAAATACTTGCAGTAAAGGAAAGCATGTGAGTTGATTTTTCATATTTTTTACAAACACCTTGCTCGCAAATTGTTAAGGCTTTCTCTTTAGTAATGAGAAAGCTTGCTCTTGATCACTTAAGAAGTTAATGAGCTGAAGAAGTCATATGTGGACCAACACAATTCCTGCATCATTTCCCTATTAAACAATCGTGTATCAAAGAAACACACAAAGAAACAAACTGAATTACTCCTTGAATGCATATGATGCTCTTTGGCTACAACTTTGGATGTCAGCAACAGAACATACTTCATAGCTCAAGGCAAATCCGGCACTCTCAATCTCAAAACATCATCTATCAAGGGTAATGTTACCAGAATTAAATGAGACAAGGGGTGAAAACACCCAGCACAGCTCCCTGGCAGGCAAAAGACACTCAAAAATATCAATCCCCTTGGACACTAACAGAAAAACGTTCAATTCCATATATTTAATATCAAACTTTTTTTAATTTTTGTTTTAGTTTAGTTATTTTTGGTTCTTTTTTATTTTCTTATGTCTTCACGTTTTGTTTTGTTCTGCTTCCCCAGAATAAAAAGAAAAAGGGGAAAAAAAGCTCTGGATAAGCAGTGAAAATAAATGAAGAATATACAATGAAAGCAAATTTGACCTACATGCTTCCAAGATTTTACCCAAAATTCCACACACACACAAAACAAATAATATTGGAGTGCAAACAGTCATGGAAGAAAGAGGGAACCAAGTTAAATAAAATCAGAGAAAAATTCTGAAATCGACAAAGATCACATTTCTATCTAGATATTCCATGGACACCTCAGACTCATATATATCAATGTAGAAAATTACAAACAAGCAAAACAAAAACAAAAGTAAAAACAAAAACGCCTCTTGCCTAAAATAAGTGGTTTTATTTATTTCCCTATTTCTACTAAGATAGGCTTAAAACATCAGGCACCATCTTCCTCCCAATTTGCCAAATCAAATGCGTTATTAAGATCCATTAATTCTTCCAGAGAAATATGTGACATGCCCCCTCACTCCTTTTTCATTTCCCTCTGTTTTACCCCATACACAGCCAGGAGACTTAAAACTTTAATCATGTTCTTAATTTTTATTAACGTTTTATTAACGTGGACGCTTAACTGACTAAGCCACCCAAGGCGCCCCAATCATGTTCTTTTTCTGCCCAAACAATGGCTCCTAAAGATCTACACCAAAGAGTCAAGATCAGCTTGGTCTCCAGGCCTTCCTGCCTCATAGTCCCACCAATATTTCCACAACTGAGTCCAACAACTCACCTTTCCAAACCCTTAAGTTAATTAAATTGGATTACTTCTGTCCTCTGAACACTTAGGGCATCCTTACTTACAACTTGTTCACCTGTTTTAACACCTTGTATTATCTTCTCCATCTACCACGTTGAATCTCTTTCTGCATTAGTAAACGGCAAGGTGGTATCCTGGTTAAAAGGCAAGACTTTGCACATGTCCTAGGTTCACATCTTTGTTTCCTGGCTGGGCAGCCTTAGACAGTTATTTAAATTTTCTATGCCTCACAGCCCTCAAGTGTAAAAGGGGAATATTAATATGATAAAAATTAGAGGGCTGTTCTACATATTAAGCTACTTAGTACGCGTAAAGTGCTTACAATAGAGACTGGCAGTTAGCAAACACTCAAAAAATTTTAGCTCTTTCCAGGGGCTGAACTCCTAGCGGCTTATTTAGACCATTTGATTCTTAATTAATTATATATCCTTTGTCATTTTGCAACATTTTGTTGAAGTTTATTGACCTCTTGTATGCTCATTTGGTTTTATATTGTTTGTCCTGTCACCTATCAAAGTTGAAATCTATGCACTACCCCTTCCACACACATGCAAATTTTCAAACAAATACGATAAATACACTAAAAATAGGAATTCAACTAGAAATTCCTAATTCCAGATAACTACTAACTATAATTGATAATAGGCAAATCAGGTAATTCCTCTGTACCTC
The DNA here is from genome assembly GCF_023721935.1 of Panthera uncia. Taxonomy (NCBI): domain Eukaryota; kingdom Metazoa; phylum Chordata; class Mammalia; order Carnivora; family Felidae; genus Panthera; species Panthera uncia. The sequence goes on from NC_064810.1 coordinate 22,561,326, forward strand.
AATTTCTTCATCCATAAAATAAAGTTAATAGTCCCTTGGATTCCTGATGATCATTTGTTGTAAGAAGGTTGAATGTATTTTGAACTAGTGGACTATGCTATTAGGAGATGCTGGCATTATACTCATTGTAAGCCCTGCACAAGTATTTGTTCCTCGATTAACCGACAAAATGCCACAAAATTCAAATATTATCATCACTTTGAGCTGAAGACATGTTGGATTAATTTTTTTAAACTGATGCAAAACTTTGGTGTTCAGAGAACTGAATTAAGAGTTTAGAAACCAGAGTTCTAGTTAGTAACCCTTGTATTTTTCTGTTTCACCTTTGGTAAATTACTTATCCAAATTGTGTCCCCATCCTAAGCCTCTCTGAGACTAGTGTCAACCTGGTGTTGGTCCATAAAAAGGATTCATGATACAATAAGAAACCCATTCCTCAAGACCCTTTACTGCCATCTGCTGGAAAACTGTGGAAATAAATATGTATTCTATTACCACAGCTACGAGTGGCGCCCCCTGGAGTTGTTCACCACACAACCTATACAACCATTCCTAGGAATGCTGCTGAATAAGGTGTCTGAGGCATCACAGACATTTAATAAATGTTTGATGAATGAGTAAATGAATGAGCCATCTTCGTCAATAAATCAGATTATCTCTGCCCCTCTTTCTAATCACAGAGCATTTTTTGATGACTTAAAAAAAGTCAAGGAAGTGGAATGTTTTAAACCACAGGCAGATTTATCTGCATTCATAATACACATTGACATAGTAGGGTTGACATTTTATAGGAGGCCTACTATGTATCTATTATCACAATTGTTCAGTACAATTGTGGCAGTACAGCAACTATCAGATATATTTATGTCAGATTTTCAAGTAAACAAATGATGACTCTGAGAGTTTGCTTCTTCAAAGTCAAGAGACTTAGTGATCTAAGTCTCCTGATTTCAAATCCAATGTTTTTTTCCCCTTCCCTGCTAGTTTTAATAACAAAATAGAGCCAAAAAAATTTGGACCACTGACCTGAAATTCTTAAAACTGTCATCTGTTGATTGCTATGCTTATAAATACTCTCAAAATTCCCTATCATACCTCCTCGCTATTTAAATTCAGACAAGTCTGTTTCATGACATCATAACTTTCTAAAACGTCTTATAATGAATGTTTGATGAATTATGAGTGGAATAAGTGAGTATGTGACACCAGGAAGTATGTCAATAGCCATGTGGAATCAGCACTATTATAACTATAAAAACTGTAAATAGTTAAAAGTTATTAAAATATTTTAAATAGTGCCATATAGAAGCACTTACATTTGCTGAACAATTAAAGATACCTTGGCTTTATGAAGTTCAGGAATATTACATTTAATAAAAGCATAAAAGCACCGGGTGCATCTCAAAAGTGTTCTTGTATCACATAATTTGGAAAATTAAAACTAATTTATAATCTTTTAAATAGGCCTTCAATATAATTGGGATAGTGTAAAGGACACAAGAAATTCTGAATCTAGGTCAGTAAACCTTGAAAAACAATGATACCCCCTTTACAAGAATATTAAAATTATTAAACTAATTTTGCATAAACCAACAGCCAGGGGAATAATTTTATTTTAGACCAAAAAAAAAAAAAAAAAAAACCCACAGAAAAAACAAAAGCAATTCAAAGTTGCTCTACTACTTATCAAGCACTTTCTTCATGCTTTCAAAAGTTCACTGCTATGAGAGGTGACCCTGAAAACAGATAAATTAAAATCATTTCCCAAATGTCAAAAGCCAGAGAGAGCAGAGGACTAGTTCCAGGGTCTTCTGATTGACACCCTCATTTCCATTCACATTGTTCCCTCACAAGGAAATAGACGAAAACAAATTACACTGTGTTCGGCTCGGTTACCAGACTCCATCTCTATAGCTCATTTCTCAGTCCCATTACAAACTAGTTCTAGGTTTGAAAGAAAGCCATTTTACTTACTAAATTATATGAGGTTTGACTTTCTTCTTGTACTGAATGAGGTTGTTTTCTTCCATTAATCGCTTCTCTTGTCGGATATTACCTCCGGGGGAACATTAGCCCTTCGTGTCAATGACAAGACTCACTAGACACCCAGGACCCACCACCTTCCCTTCTTGCTCTTCGGGCTCCAATTCAGCACTAGAAACTAAAGTGACCAGATGCTATGCTTAACTTCTTTGGCATTAAGCAGGAAAGGAAACCTTCCGGGTTGTTCATTGATAAATAACGATACTAGTTTACACAGCCTACCTTCTCTAAGTGCAAATGAATACGGAGTTGATTCAACAACAATGTTGCAAGAGAGGCTGCCATCAAAGAATTAGAGGGGGGTAGATTCAAAAGGACGTGAGAGAGGCTGTCTGTCATAGCCTACAGAGAAGACAGGTGTGTGGAGGGGACCTTCCTGTAGACCTGAAACCAGTAGTGACCCACACAGCTGCGCTTTATTTTTAGAAGGTACACTTCCCTAGCCAAGGATGACCTACCAGCACGTCACCAGAAAGAGAAAATGTAAGCAGATGCCTGTAAGTTCAACTCATTAACTAGGCAATTCACTTCCATCGCCACGTGATTTTGGCTTAGGTAAGGGTTCTGCGTAGGGCTGAACTGGGTTGCAAAAGAGATGAATAGCTCTGTTCTCACCTTACATTTTCATACAAAAATGCTTCTATTTCATAAATATGAACGTCCAGTAATAGATGCTTATTAATCATACTTGAGTAATTTTTAAGGAGAAGACAACGATTTTAGAAAGTAAAAAAAAAAGCTTCAGGAAAGCAGCCCATACATATTACCATTTGGGAATCTGAATATAGATATATCCAAACAGCAAATGCACCATGAATCACAGACTCAAGTTATCACTTGAGATTTATGAGGACAGAGACAGTGACCAAGTTTTGAATACAAAGAAAAAATAATTGCAGAAGTGAAGAGTTATAGAATCTCCTCTCTGTTGACAATTAAATTCAGACTTCACAATTAAATCCCAACCTTACTTCATTAGATATTAATCTTGCAGTGGAAATGAGAGGCTTTTAAAGGAGCATTTCTGCTATAATAAAAAAGGCTTTCACTACAGTAGAACAATAATGTTGTGTTTAAAGTTAGAACTATTAGACCTTGTTAGCTAATTATGGTATTGGCATCCACTTAAGTTGCTCAGTTTTTCACTTCTGTCATTTTCTCCTATTCAACTGCTGCAGTTCAAAACGTTTTGACTACTTAAAAGGGAATACATCATCGTTGCCTTTCCCCAGCCTAACTGCACACCACTTTCCAAAGCAATAGCTTCAATCATGCTTCATAAAATCCCCTGCAAGTATATTGTTGGAAACATAAATCAGCAAGCTGGGGTTTTAGTATTTCTAAGGCAAGCCCAGGGATCACTAACAGGAGGCTGTGCCATGGCCCCATTTATAATAGAATAAACAAAATTATGAGTTACACTGGATCCATTTCTTTTTCAAAGATTGCTCCAGTGGTGTGGCTGATACTTGCTTCTGCATCCTTAATTGGAGAACAAAACACTAGCATAGAAAACTGGACTCTGGGCTCAGGACTGCTGTTTCCAAGCATCTCTGACTTCATTAGGACACATGGCACAGAAGTACTACATGCTCGGTTTCACAAAAGCTAGGTCTCTCTGATAAGCATCTATTCCTCTATGAGTGCCATGCATTTTTAAATTACTCTAGATACAGAGATCTTTAGAACGATGCTCTCTCCTCCTTCCCTGTTTCATTACAGTGAATATAGGCTCCCTTTCAGGCATGCTTTAGTCTTAGAGTCCCTCTTCACAATCACCCTGCATTCGGAATTATAAGCTAGGAGAATCACAATTTCAGAGGGTGCAACCTAGACCCAAATTAAATGTGTCTGTGTGTAATACTTAAACATTCCTAGATTTCCTTTTTGTCCCCCAAATTCCAACACACTTAGTGTCTATAAATGTAAATTCAGACTCCACAACTGAGACATATTTCTCCTCCAAACCAGTCACAACGTAATCATAAGTCTGCATAAACTTGCTTTCTATTATGCCCCCATCTTACTCCACACTAGCTACACTCGGTTAATTGCAGTGGTATTTTAACTGCAATTTTCAGGGACAGCTTCTGAGGATTCACTAATACCTGTTTGTATTATAAATGAACAGTTAAACATAACCAGCAGCTCTACAAAAATTTAAGCAGCATTATCTGCAGGGCATAAAGTATATGTTGATCTTTGTTACCATAGTGATTAAATTAACTGACTGGCCTGGTGTTAGCTTCAGATGGACATATCTGCAATTTTGCTATGACTGAAATTTTGCATACTCTCTGTTATTAAGGGAAAATGAGCTGCATCTTACCAAGACATTCTATAATAAACTATAGCAATATTCAGTGTTTGAATTTTGATTTCTGAACCTAAAATCTGCATCCAGTCCTGTTTCATCAGCCACTAACACTATATAGCTTTAGGGAGGTGAGGGCAGAGAAAGGAGGGCTTCATATCCAAAATGTCAAGCCCTGCTGAAGAATGATAGAAAGACCCAGGGAGTGTGGAAGAACAGAAAACAACCATTTCTGGGTTTAAAATGGAGTTCTACCACCCCCTGCTGGACCAAATGAGCAACACAGAGGAGGCTAAAAAAATGCTTAAAATTGAATACAGTGGAGATATTTTAACTTGTCTTGTAATTTATGTTTTCTCAAAAAACAATTTTCATGCCACACTAATGATATAACATTCTATGCAAATATTACACATCACAAAATTACATCTATTTTCTTTTTCTTTAAAGATTTCCACCAATGCATGTTTTAGCATTTTGTGTTCTCAATTAAATGTCCAAACTTGTCTGGACAGTTGAAAATGCTTCCATTTATTATAAATATATTTTATGTGAAAGTGAACTATCCAAACGAAGCAAGATAAATTCAGATCTAGCTCTCTACAGATAAACAGAGACAGCTTCCACAAATTCTCTCAGGTTATTCTAGTAAGCTATTCTTTTTTTTTTTTCCTCAAGAGATAAAAATCTCACCAGTTCTCCACAAGCTAAAACATCCCTTACAGGTGTAATTACAATCTGACGCTATAAAAATTTTCAACCTTGATGTATTAACAAGGGTGGGGGGAGCTGAGAATGAATGACTGCAACACATGCCTAGTTTTATCCATTTGCCTTCTTACACACAACATCCATGGCCCCTCTCTTAGTTTCAATAGAAATAAACCATTACCGTTCACTTCATAGTCAGGAATTGGGGTCTTGGGAAAGAGAGGGGGGGGGAGAAAGAGTGTCTAAGAATTGAATTTCTTGCACACGAGAGATAATTCAAAAACGAGTTTAATGCTGATAGTTTCTGCTGCTTCTGTAAAACATCATCGTTCCCTTCCCTTCCGCAACCTCAGATATTTAACTGTTAATACACACCAACACACTCATCCAATTTTTGATAATGAAAATCGGAGAAAGCCAAGAACCCGGAAAAAGAAGCAGTTTGCCTCGCTCTCCTGCTCACCGATGCCAATCTCCAATTCTGTATTTTCTCTTATTTAAGGGTCTCCACAGAACAGACCTAATTTTCACCGGCAGCTAAAATAAACAGTGAAAACAATAACAACAACAACAATAACTATAACTTTAGTTCTTTCATTTAATTCTTCTTGTGCCTCCCTCTGCCTCTCTTGGTTGGGCGGAAGGGGGAGGGAAAGTAAATGCAATAAAGCACCACACTCCTACCTTGCCCGCTACTGACAAGCAACCCGAGCAGGTAGAAGGAGAGGAGGAGGCTCATGTTCAGGACGTGACACTGGAGGACAGTTCCAAAGTTATTAAGTCCAGCCCTGGAGAGAGAACCTTCCGCTGCCACGGCCGCCTCAGCTAGAGCCGCCGCCGCTCCCGGGGTGCCCCAGCCGCCCGCAGCCCGCGCGCTCCTCCTCGCAAAGTGACTGCAAGCTCCGCTCCTTGCCGCACTATATCCAGGCAGCGGCGGCGGCGGCGGCGGCGGCGGCGGCGGCAGCAGCGGCGGCAGCAGCAGTAGCAGCAGCAGCAGCGGCCGCCGCGGCGGCAGCAGAGCCGGGCGGGGAGGGAGGCGGGGGCGGGGGCGCGGGGAGGGGAGGCGCGGCCGAGGTGTATCCCTCCGCGTCGCACGGCGGCCGCTTCTTCCGAGACGCGCGGCCCCAGGATTCGTCCGCAGTCGAGCTCGGAGGCGCGGGTTCGGTTCCCGGTGCCTCCAGCTAGAGTGGCCGCCGCGATCAGGCTGGCACGAGCACGTCTGCGAGTGGCGGCCGCACGCTCAGCCTCGCGGTGATCCGCACGTTGACGGACGCCCCCGGGCCGAGGAGGGAGGGCAGTCTCGAGTTCCTGCACCGCCGCCGGCCGGTTCGCGGAAGTGGGCAGCTTGAGCTGATGCTGAGGCTGCAGGCGGCCACCCGGCCCCGCACTCTAAGCGCGCCCGGACTTAGCGGGAGCGGGGGACCTGGGGGCGGGTGGTATTTTCTGCTGCTCTCATTCCTCCAAGGGCGTGGGAGGGGGAAGATTCTGTCTCTCCCAGGCCTTCCCTCTCGCTCAACCCTTCAGCAGGCTGCCCCCTTCCCACGCTTTCCACTGTGCCGCGGCACAAGGGGAGCGGTGTCCTCTAAGTGCCTACACTGCTTGTCTCCTCCGGCTCTAGAGGGTAGGCGGAAAGATGTGAACGGTGTTTCTCATCCACGTCGACCCACTGCCGTTAAGAGCAGGTACTTAAGGGAGAGAGATTTAGCGGGGTGGGGAGCTGAGATGTTGGAGGGGCTGCGTTAAACTCGGCTGTCAGCGTCTGCCGCGTCCTTGGACAAGTCCGAAGTCTCCCCTAGCCACTCTCAGCGGGCTCTGCCCTCGGTCCCCAACGCACAGCACCGGCCAGGTCCCCGCGAGGTGTGCGACGAGGGAGGTCCTGGAAATGTACAAAGATGAGTTGCGCGGGGATCCGTCCCCAGCCCTCCCACCACGCATACACACACCTGCGTGTGCGCGCGTGTAATTTGGAATGATGGGGCCGTGGCAGGCGCCCAGAACTAACTCTCCTCCGCTGAAGGTTGGGGGCATATCATTACTCTCCTGGAAGGGTAAGAAAGGTTTGTCAGTGTGATGTCAAGTCTGCGGCAAGAGCGAGCCAGAGTCAGACTCTCTGGCCCCAAGGCCCTCGTCGGTCAGCCTAGGTCACAGTGCCCGCTGGAATTGGCCATGGATCCTTTCATGTGCACGTTCCTTCTGGTTCCTTAGGGTACTCCAGGGCCTCACCTCATAGCCAGTGAGACCACTGGTCATTTCCTTATCAGTGAGGACACAGAAGTAGCAAGTCGGAGGGGATAGAAATAATTGCAGAGCTCAGAATCCAGCCCACCCCCTCCCCTTCCCCCGAAACACACCCAAACGGATTTGGTGCTGATTTGGTGGTTTCCTTGCTTCAGGAGGGCCGAGGGGGTAGACATAGAAACAAGCTAACATGGGTAGGGGAGATATTGTCTGCGATTTGTGTCCCGCCCCCCCCCCCCCCGGGCAGAACACAATCTTCTTACACGGAAGATTCATGTACTTGGCATGTGGGATGGGTTTTTGAGACTAGTGGAGGCAAAGGCAGCTGTCAACAGACACCATGGCTGGGCTGTAACCAATGGGCTCTCAGCACCTCGCAGTTTGAGAACCTCTTCCTTCTATTTGACTCTACAGGAGAACATTTAGGACAATATATTTAGGAAGTTCTTTTGTCAGAGCTCCCGCTTCACACCCTTTCCTCATTCTGGGAGGCACCAACTGTGCTTAAGTAAGGTCACAGTCAGCTCCTTGCAGGAAAGGGTGGAAACGCACATTCATAGGCGTGAATGGCAAATGAGTCCTTTAATTTCACCAGTTCTGGATTTCTCCAGGGAATCAAGAAATACCGCGCCCCCCCCCCCCACACACACACACAGAGTCACAGAAGAAATTTGAAAGGATACTACCCGTGTCAAATAGCCTCTTCACCAAAAAACCTGAATTGTTCAATGTGACATCAGGACAGTCAAGTGCGCAATGACATAAGCACACACACACACACACACACACACACACACACTCCTGGTAGTCTTGACAATTAGATTCCCTTATTTTTTAAATTTTTTTAAATGTTTATTCAATTTTGAGAGACAGAGTGTGAGTGGGGGAGTGGAAAAGAAAGAGGGAGACACAGAATCTGAAGCAGGCTCCAGACTCTGAGCTGTCAGCACAGAGCCGGACGTGGTGCTCAAACTCACAAGCAGTGAGATCATGACCTGGGCTGAAGTGGATGCTTACCTGACAGCCACCCGGGTGCCCCTAGATTCCCCACTTTATTGTTGGAAGTCAGATTATTTTTATCTCATAGTGTTGAACTATGCCAGAGGAGAATTTGACTGGTGCCCTTTGAGGTTATTTAGCTATTAAATCTTCTTAGAATATGGTGGAGGGAGGAGAGAGGGTAGAAGTGATCCATCAGACATTAATGAAATTTCTGAGTAGAGGTTTATATCACAAGACCATGTACAAACTATCTGTGAAGGGTTGGGGGAAGGAAGTGTGTGTGTGTGTGTGTGTGTGTGTGTGTGTGTGTGTACCTACCTGTGTGTGTGTATGGAAACAATGAACAAATAAAGCATTGGTACTCAGGAATATACAAAGGTGATGTAAATATCGATCCTACCCTCAATTTGCTAATAGTGTTATTGAATAGATCAAGAATAAACACAAGTTGTGATCATATAAATCAAGTTGTAAAAATGTCATAAGAGAAAACAAACTGCTATTGTGACATAAAAGGAGGGGATCATTTCTGAATGGAGGATTGAGAAAGGCTTCAGGAAGCTTTGAAGAAAGAGTAGAAATTAGATAGGGAGCAACATGGGCAGGACAGAGAGGAGCTTAAGCAAAGCCTGGGGATGTGAAAACACACAGCTTGTGTGGAGAACAGAAGTCTAATTTGAAAAAAGCGCAGGGTGTAAAGTATAAGGATTGGATGGAGTTGGAAAAGGGGTCTAGGACCATGTTGTGCTAAAAAAAAATAAAAAATCTCAGTAGTATTTGCAACCTCTCAGAATATAAGTCCAGACATGCATGGTGAAGAAGAGCCAGAATGGCTCTCTCTCCTTCCCTGGGGCTTAAGTTGTGAGTCGTGAACCCATGGGAAGAGTATCAACCCAGGCTCTTCTATGGGGTTTTATTCATAGTTAGCCTGAATTAATGTTTCTGTGAGGTCTCGATAGCTGGGTGACACATAGTCCAAGAAGGCCTCCCCACACTTGCTCAAGCTGCTTCTTACCCAGAGGTTAAAGTGCCTCTCCAAGGCTCCTTCAGAAACACATTCATTCGCCATTGCAGTGATGAAATGACATAAAGCCTGACATTTGCCTTGGTCAGTTCTGCTTCGCAACAGATTGCCAGTGAAGACAACATGTAGAAAAATCACCTTCGCCCACTGACCTCCTCCCCACTCCAAGGGTACGCTTCCAACGTGCAGACTCTGAATACTGTTATCAAATGTACCAAATCTCTGAACATGACTAAGCCATGAGCACTAGGTAGGATAAAAAGGTATAGAAATGCATCCTCCCTCCTTTATGTGACTCATAATTACATATAAGACTAATTATCATAATCTCCATCTACCTGGGGAAGTTTAGTTGGCTTAGTTCAGAGGCTTAGTTGGGGCTTTGGTTATTTCATTTATAAAAATAGAGAAAGTTGAACAGAACTCAGGAAGCTATGAAGAGCTGAGTGGTAGGAAATATCAACAGGACTGGATGCATGGTTAAATGAAAGCAGATAAATTTGTTTTAAAAGAATCAATAAAGTGAACATGAAGGAGTAGCAGAGAGATAGAAAACGATAAGGTGCATTATGTGTGGAAATTATCTTCTCAGAGAGAGTCTACTTCTTTCATCTGCAATCTGTTCTTGCAAAAGGCATGCAGGTATGCAATCCACACATAGATCCTGGGCATGAATGGTGAGTTGTGGGCAGGATTTAAACATTAGTTCTGTTTGTGTGTTTCTGATGTTATTTTTGTTTAGTCTCTGTTCACAGAATGCATGTGTGTTAAGATCATACTATTAGGAAATGGGACATTCTGGGCGTTCATTTATATTTTTGAAATGTCATAAACCATTATGCCTATTCATTTACTTGTCTAGAAAATTGCCTGTTTTGACTTTTTTTTATTACCACAAAGGAAAAAAAAAATCACTGTGTATATAGGCAAATAGCCTGAAACCTCTATAAATAGATTATCTTGCTCTTGCTTTTCCTTCTCCATTAATGCCATTTTTTCTAACGGTCATGCCTTTGAAAATAATTTCAACATTCTTGATACAACAGCACTTTAGATGTTTTACCAGGCTATTTGTGAGCAGCTGACAGTAGCTACTTTAGCAGTAGAATTTAGATTTTAACACCTTCCTTTGTAAATGCTTTACTTTCTTAGCCGTTCTATTTGAAATTAAGAAACAGAAGAGAGAGATTTATGATACTTGAGGCACCCTAATTGTCACATATTCTTACTTTTTAATTCCTTTCAAGATACATGGGGTCATTTTCCTTCATGGCTACTTCATGTTCCCTCTGGGCAAATAACTGCTCACTTCGCTCTGAAATTATGCAATAACTGCCTATAATTTGCCACTTGCCAGAATAATATTTTCTTAACTCTAAGGGGTATTATATTTTTCTTCACCGAGACATCGCTGGCAAATATAATGATGGACAGAGCAGATAATGTATTGAACCTAAAACACATTGACAAAACAGTGAGTGACACAATTTCAAGAATACGTTCGGGCAAAGTGAGATAGGAAAAAGGGATCAAGCAGTGGCTAGCAATGAACCTCTTTTATATGACAAGGAGCATAATGGGAAGTGCTGGTTGCCCAAATATTGATCACAGCACTCAGAAATCATATTTTTGTCCATAAGGAGTATTGACCAAGGTGATGTCTGCACAAATCCCATCATGTGAAGGGCAGTTACTACATCCTAGATAACAGCAAATCTTTCATTTCTGCCAAGTGATCCTATATAGGTATAGGTCTGAGGGGATACAACATTAACCTAACGCATTTGGGCAGGACAATACAGTAGGTTGAATTTGAAAATTTGAAATTGGAAAATCTCTTATTGCATAAGATTATTTGGTTCTTGCCTTAATGGAATTATGTTTCTGTTAATTTTCAAGTTAGATAAGCAATTCTGCTAACAATAGGCAAACACTGGTATCAATGAGATTCCCTCTTATATATCTACAAGCCTTTAATAATCTACCTAATAATTAACCAGTGCACATTATTTGAATACACACGTTCTTTTAATGTGCATTATTTAGGTTAAAAACACTTGCATTTTACATTTACACGAGATGATCCTCACTCATTAAAAAGTAATAATAAATTTTCCCCACAACCATTTTTAATCATTAGTCCTCATATTTAAATAAATATGTACTTAATACCTGTTGCTTGCTTTGATAACCTCCCTAAAACTGAGGAAGTCAACGGATGAACTTGACCTGATAATATATAAATGAGATAGAAAAATGAAATAACATTTCTGCACGTTTTATTGTATATTAATATTTACTATTCCCAAATTCCTGAATTCTAAAAATTAGAAATATCCATACCCTATCAGTCAGACAGACACTACTTTTGAATACTTTGGCACATTTTCTTCAATCTTTCATACATCTATTTTTTTTCCTAACATGGCTTGACATAATACTATTTGGCATATTTCAACTTGTCTTATATTGGAAAGTAGTATTTTACATTGTCATTAATTTTACAAATATAAATTTCATAATTTCATTGATTACATGGACTGCACTCTAATACATTTAACAGTTTTCTTACACTTAGACATTAGCTGTTTTTCTGTAATTTTTATTCTTATTAAAAACGCTTCAATGTGAAAATCTTTTTCCAAAGTGCTTTGGACATGGTAGAGATTTTATCCTTAGGCTATTAGAGGTTGAATAACTTAGTTTAAAAATATGACCACTTGTAGGTACTGGATTCATGTTGCCTAAATTGTTTTCCTAAATGTATAATTCATCCTCTGATCAAGAAAACCTAAAATCACTTTACTCACATTATCATAACTGTTTATTTTATTTATATTTTACATTTTTGTGTGAATTTCCTGAGAATTTCTATTCTGTGGTTTCTTCCTTTAATTATCTTCAACTGAAACATCAGACTCTAGAAAAAGTGTCAAATTTAAGGTGAACTGAAGGACCTCTCCTTAATATCCTATGTCCTTTCAATGCCACTTTTCTTCTCCAGGATCCGCAGATTCTCATTTTCTTCATTAGAATAAGATGTTGAGGGGCGCCTGGGTAGCTCAGTAAGTTAAGCATCTGATTCTTGATCTCAGCTCAGGTCTTGATCTCAGGGTAATGAGTTGAAGCCTAGTGTTGGGCTCCATGCTGGGCAAAAACCTACTTAAAAAAAGAAAAGGAAAGGAAAGGAAAAGAAAAGAAAAGAAAAGAAAAGAAAAGAAAAGAAAAGAAAAAAAAGAAAAGAAAAAGATGTTGAGAAACTCTGTAATCGTTAGTAACCAAATAGTTTTAATTTCTCTAGTTCACCAGCAGTAAGTTTTCCCTTCTATTTCCACTCTACATCCACACAATAAACCATAGTCTAATATCCCAACGCATTTGCTACTAGGGATAAAGGATGCCTGAGAAATGCAGGCATGTTTCACATGTAAGACCTGTTGATTGTTTGTAATCCCAACACCACCTTGTACTACTCTCTCCTGGCAGTTACTTTTGCCATCTTATAAATGGCTACTCAAGGCTGTACCTTCTTTCTGTATCACTTCACCTGAAGCCTAAAACACAGCCACCCACCTTAATTTCTCAGAGCTCAAGCAGAGGTGTTCAATAAAGCATAAAGCATACTGAAAGATTGAGAATAATAGAGACACAATAAAACATAAAAGAAAACCCAACCTTGAATAATACATAGCACCATACAGCCACTTTGGAAGACAGTTTGCTAAACATAGTCTTACCATATGATCCAGCAATTGTGTCCCTTGGTATTTATCCAAAATAGGTGAAAATTTATGTTCACACAAAAACCTGTACACATGTTTGTAGCAGCTTTTTTCATAATTGCCAAAATTAGAAGCATGTCCTTGAAGGATGTCCTTCAGTAGGTGAATGGATAAATAAATTATAGTACATCCAGACAATGGAATATCATTCAGCACTGAAGAGAAATGAGCTAACAAGCCACGAAACCTCATGGAGGAGCTTTCAATGCATAGTATTAAGTGAAAGAAGCCAATCTAAGAAGGCTACAACTGTATGATTTCAATGATATGCCATTCGAGAAAAGGAAAAATTAGGGACATGACAAAAAAGATCAGGGGTTAAGGGAGAGATGAAAGGTAGAGCACAAAGGACTTTTAAGGCAATGAAAATACTCTGTATGATAGTATAACGATGAATATATGGTATTATACACTCGTCTGAAGACATAGTGTGCAACACCAAGAGGGAACCCTCAGGTAAACTATGGACTTTGGGTGATTATGATGTGTCAATGTAGGTTCATCCTTGGTAAAAAAAAAAAAAAAAAAAAAATGTACCATTCTCATGAGTGATGTTTATAACAGGGGAGGCTATGCACATATGGGGACAGGGAGTAAACGGGAAATCACTGTATCTCCCTCTCAATTTTGTTGTCAACTTAAAACCGTTCTAAAAAATATTAAGTCCTAAAAAAATAAATACCCATTGTAGAGACTATCGGCCACTTCTCCATCTATCCACATAGAGTCTCCCTAATGAATTCTCTTTCTTCATGCCGTGAATTTTTTAGGCACCAATCAGCTTCCCAAGAATTTCTCCAACCCAGTCCTTCACAGCTGAGGACTATTTAGTTCTCCAGGAAACATTTGAAAATGTCTGGAGCCCTTTCGATTATCATGACTGGGAGGATGTGGTAATACTGGTACCCAGCAGCATCCTTAGGAACATCTTACAATGCGCGGAACTGCCTTCCACAACGAATAATTATCCAATGCCAAGGTAAAAACCCTGTTCTGAACTGTCTTGCTCAAGTTGAGCTTAGGAACAACTGCCCCAGGTCCCCAGAAAAAAGAGCAGTTTGTCTGCTCCTTTATAGTCAGTGCCTGTCCCATTCTCTTCTCAGAAGTATTTTTAATGGTGCACTTCTCATCTTCCAGAACAAAATTTGACCCTAGATATAGTGTGACCTTTTGTGGTCCAAAGAAAGCAATAATTATAATGAAAAATTAATTTCCAAAAGTTTTTTTCCCTCAATTTAAATGATATCATGAGCTGGACCCCAAAGGGAAAAATTAATGCAATAGGGCAACGCCAAGGGGGCTCCATATTCTTTACATGAAATGCCTTCATTCAAGTATAAATCTATGAGCAGAACAGCCCATAAGAAGCCCAGTCTGACCAGTGCCACTGACTTGACACATTGTCTCTCAATGTCCTTATAAACTAATGTTTGATAATGGCGTGATTTGGAGACAGAGATAGGAAAAGCAAATCTTAAAGGCCAACTATTGCTTTAAATCCATCACAGTCCATATTTATTAAAGCAAAAAGACAAACATTATATTTCTGGCAACATCTAGTGTCCAACTCATTCACTCAACATGTGTTTTAAAATATCTTCGACATTTAAGGTGGAAACAGCCACACTTAGATGACTTCATTAAGTCAGAGCTATCCCAGAAAAACAGATGTATATATACCTTCTATATCTGTATTGAAATGGACTCATCAATAGAATCCCTCCAAGAATGAATACATGTCTGACCCATGCTCGAAAATGCAGAAATTGCTAACAGCTGACATGGCTATTTACAAAACATTATGATCTGGACCCCATTTAACAAACTGTTATGTGTCCAGAGTCCTAAAATAATTGTATCAGTATGTTGAATGAATGTGTGCAAGTAAAAACAATGGAGGAGGGCTGATAACTAAAAGGAAGCATAGTGAAGAAAAGTATGGCTTATATATTAATTGCCTTTTGACTAAAACCCCCATTCAAGATCAAAGCAGAATTAAAAGTTCTTTAATCAACTTTTGGAGAAACTTTATTTTTCTACAAAGAGTTGTTATTTTTTTAAGTTTTTTTAAAGTTTATTTATATTTTTATTTTTTGAGAGAGTGAGAGAGAGAAGAGAGTAAGACAGGGACAGAGAGAGAGGGAGATAGAGACACCCAAGGAGACTCCTCACTGTCAGTGCAGAGTCCAATGTGGGGTTTGAAATCATGAACTGGGAGATCATAACCAGAGCCGAGATCAAAAGTCGGAGGCTTAACTCACTTAGCCATCCAGGTACCCCAAACAGTTGTTATTTAAATAGTATTTTACCATTAAATGACATGAGCCCTGTTTAAACATACCTAATACTCTGCCGTATACTAAATGAAACTGAGAATAACGTCATTCATACTGGCTTGCAGCCACTCAAGTGACATCAGTGACGTAGGTGCCTTTTCGTTATTAAAAATGTGCCCAAGTAAACCAGAATGGGGGTGTGCCCATAGGCTTCCAATGTATCTACAGACTTGCTACAGACTCACATAAAACCTCGGTGTCTTTCTTAGTTTCTCTGCTCTGGCGTATGGTTACCCATATCCTTTGAGCATGTCAGCTTTGCAGGCCAGTTTTATACCGCCTTTCTCGGGTTTGATATTGACTCCATCCCTTCCTTACCACTTCAGATCAGGTCTTTGGATATTTCACAATGATCTCATACATCCTACCATGGAAACTGTTTCTTGCCTGGATTCACCCACCAATTTAGGATATAGTACCTCTCTGCTCTCATAACTGTTTCCGTAATAACGCTAATAAATAGCTGTCAAGACCACCTCCCAGAAAGGTGAATATAGCAGCGTTCCTACTTAAACTACAGCACTTGTACTGAAGATCCGGGGTCATTCTAAAATAAATTGTAGAGTTATTAAATTCATCAGAGTTAAAGCAACAGTGTCTTAGAACACTTAAGAATCTGTTCTTTAACTCACCCCTGAAATAGAGCAGTAGTATTTAAGAATCTTGTGATATTGAGAAACTGGTGCTAATAAGGGTTGCAGAGTGGAGACAGAAAATGCTGTAGGGAGGAAGCAGGAATATGGTAACTTCCATGAAGCCTGATACTTGAATACACTTTTTACTGCTGCCCTTATTAAAAAAATAATTATACCTAATGCACCTTGAAATTAGCAAATGGCAATATTAAAGAGTGGTCATAAAATGTAACTTCAAAATTCATTGTTCATACAAGAAAGAAAATCAATGTTCAGAAAATCTGACCTTTAAGTAGATCTTCTTCAAATTACAGGTGGTGTCTCAAGAAAGTATCACAGTAACACCTAAGTATAGTATAGTAATTTCAGGTTCATTCAATATTAGAAAGGCCAAAGTGTTCTTTAATTCAATGTTCCTGTCTTAACTCCATTTACTTGAATATATTATTTGGTAGATTTACAAGACATATTTCTTCTTTGAAATCAGAAGTCATAATAGTAATTGTTCCTAAGCCTCTTTTTTTATTTTTTTTTAAGAGAGAGAGAGCATGCATACATGAGTGGGGGAAGATCAGAGAAAGAGGTAGAGAGAGAATCCCGATCAGGCTCCATGCCTAGCACAGAACCCGATTCAAAGCTGGATCTCACAACTGTGAGATCATGACCTGAGCAGAAATCAAGGGTCAGACGCTTAACCAACTGAGTCACCCATGTGCCTCTATTATGCTTGGATTTCCTTCTACCTACAGACAAATATATAGTCATAAACTAAAAATCTTATTCTATATACCATCATCATTTGTATTCCATAGTCAGTCAAAGAAAGGAGAAAGCTTATATATAACATATGAGTCTGGCTCTCTAAATTTACAAATGAAAAAAAATGACACTAAGAAAGATTAAATGACCTGCCCAATTTCATTGAGCTTCTAGAGCAAAACTATAACTTGAATCCAGAGTAATAATTTTTCTGCTACAGAATGCTTAAAAATGGAAAAATGCAAGATCAATTTCCTAATCACTACATAATATAATTCTATAATTTATTTCCTAAATGAAATGTGAGAGTATTGCCTGTTAAGATATTTTTTAAAAGTTATATTCTACTCTAATGATTTCAGAGGAGCAGTTTTATTTATTGGTGACTCTGATGCCATTATTATATATTAATAGATTCCTTCTTCTTAATTTGGCTTTCATCTCTAATTACCAAAGTGACTATAGCTACCAATGCCAAAAACTGATTTAAAAGTGCAAAACCGAGCCAAATTATCACAGGCTGACAATTTATTGGCTAAAATTCCCAAATAACTAGTTTATATATTTTTTTCTAAATGTGTTTGATCAACAAAATCGATGCTCAATAAATAATAGGTAATTGGCTGTGATCAACTCTTTAAGCATAATGCAAAGAGAGAAAACACAAGTTAGAATAGGGTTTATTTAAGGCACTTAGGTAGTTCAGAAAGGATTGTACTATCAGTTCTCAATAGTAGATCCCTTTTTCTATGCCCTTTGTAGCATACAGAATTGCTTTTTTGACTGTAGGTGCTTACTAGATGTCTATGGAAAAGAAAATTTAAATTTAATTTGCATAGAATTTAAATGACTAAACTCTTAGCATGATGGCTATAATATAATGAGAAAAAATGGCATAGGGTAGAGGTAATTATAGAAGGAAATGTCTATTAAATATGTTTTTAATATAAAGTATATGTTTTATCTACAGCTAAGGTATATGCTGATATTTACATGTTTTGGTTTGTGACCTTGGAAGCTTCCCAAGTGAAGTCTGAAACCAGCACCCCACATGCAGGTAGAAACCAAAGAAAGAGGGAGGCCGCTCCAGATTCGTAAGGGGAAGGTTTAATGAACAAGGGAATTTACATATGAGGCTTGTCTTGGGTGATTACAAGATGAGCAGATCTCTGCACCCACACCACCAGAATCTTAAAAGTTTAGATAGTGGCTTTAACATAGTTCCATCATGTATATCGTCCAGATAGCCTCAACAACACATTGCTCTCTCAAGGCTGCATCCTTGAAAGTGGCTCCCACTGTAGTAATGAGGCGTAGAATATACATTCCAGGGACAGGGGAAGGGGCGAGGAGCCTCAGACTGCCCAGTCCAGCTGGAGTGTCAACCAGAGGTCATGTCCTCCCCGTGAACTCCTCCGACAGCATCCATTAGCAATTTAGTAAACTTCGAATAGCTAGTACGTGCTATGTATTTGTTAAGTCCTTTGTAAAAACCATACAATTTATATCTCACAGAAACTTTATGACACATTATTATTCCCATTTTATATATGAGAGAGACTGGAGGACAGAAAGCTCTAGCATCTGGATAAGATCAGAGTTATGAAGTATCAGAGCTATGGTTTGGACGCAGCCATACCTATCTGCAAAGGTCTGTATTTCCGTCCGTCAAAACCTCTCCTTTAGGGGCGCCTGGGTGGCTCAGTTAAGCATCAGACTCTTGCTTTCAGCTCAGGTCATGGTCTCAGGATTCAGGTCATGATCTCATGATTCGTGCTTTGAGCCCTGCGTCGGACTGCGTGCTGGCAGAGCGGAGTCTGCTTGGGATTCTTTCTCTCTCCTTCTCCCTCTGCCCCTTCCCTGCTTGCTCTCTCTCTCTCTCTCTCTCTCTCTCTCTCTCTCTCAAAATAAATAAATAAACATTAAAAAAAACCCTCTCTTTTAAATATAATGCACTCATAAGCCATTTACTAAAGGCTCTTAGAAAAGCATAGATGTTTTAAAAGGGAAAAGTGGAAAACTTTCAAAATTCTTCACTCACAGTACAATTTTGATTACTTGGATGACCTAAGCAAGTGAGGAAATGATCTAATTAAATTAACATAAATTCTAGATGGATAAGTTCTAGATGGATAACATTGAAAAGGTTGACAATATTAGCCTGTTGATTTCTAATAGCAATGAACAAATCTTGAAACATGGCATATACAAAGAGATTTATACATATATTTATACAAAATTATGTAAAATTCACAATTTTAAAAACTATTTTTATTGGTTGTCAACAATTAGGAAGAATGAAACCACTTACAAATAAATAATACCCAATGTTCTGTTAAATAAGTATTAATGACTATCCATCATTTTATATGTAGAGATATGACATTTAGTAATTTTATTTATTTTGCATTTCAAATATATTTATGACCTATAAGTGTCTTTAGCATATATTTAATTTCCCCTAAGTCATAACATTTATAATTTTTAGCATAAAAATCATAAATACATTTAACATATCATTTTTTGGCATAATAAATTGTACACATAAAAAAAAGGAAAATAAGCCTGCTCTCTCTTTGCCAAATAAGACAGTCTCATGAACAACTTAAAAGTACAAAAACACTTAGAAGAAATTTCTTAAAATATTCTGGTGGAGAGAGGATGAAAGGGGCACTTATTTATACTTTGTAGGTCTGAGTGTTTGTAGGAAATTCTCTCCTCGCAACATTTTGAGTAATTTTCTGAAGTGATCATGAACCAAATTACCCATGTTCGTGAAGATGAGTAATTATCCAAACAGAATGCTTCCTTAGGAATACTGCAAACACAATTAAAGAGGCACTAACGTAAATTATGCTATAGTGTACCACTAACTATATCACTCTCTTTTTTTCACTTGGTAAAAATATCATGAAGATTGGCCGCAGATCTGTTATTGGTTCTGTTTTAGTTCTAACATCGTTAAGAAAGCAGTGGTGTTCAAAATAAAGTTGGCCTGATAAAGTGCCAGAAGCTGTGGTCCTTCAGACCTTCACCTGAAGGCTTCCTTCACTCTCAAGAAATGACCAGTGTGTTGGGGACAGCTGTCACTGTTTGGGTTGGTTTGATTTACCTGTCTAATTTGGACTGTAATTATGCCCACTGGGTGGGGAATGTGACTAACTTTGTGTTCCGACACCACCTGGCACACAGTTGGATCTCCACGAAGTGTTGAATAATAATCTACAGAAATCAGTTTACTAGTAGCAAAATAGGCCTTTATGCAGGGAAATTCTTTTTTTGTCTCTAAGAATCATTGGGAAAAGTTCAGGCATAGCAAAGAATGTGCTAGACTTGGGGTCATTCTGTCCTACCGGAAAATGCCATGTGTCTCCTGAGTGTACTTTCTGTCTGTAACAGACAAGAACAAAGCAGTGAACTCTAAAATGAATGAAGTGCGAATGGGGGAGGGAAAGAGCACGCTCAACATGCCATATTCTTCTGGTGTGTTCTCCAAAAAGGCTGGCATGGGTACTCGCAAAGCAGATGCAGCTCTAGGCAATTCATATGCCCTGTGCTCTCCTCTTAAACCATGTGGCCACTGAGAGTTCCTAAAGAGCATGCCCTAGGATTATAGGATTCCATAGCCACTACCTTTCAGCAGAACTCATCCAAGCCCTTAAGCTTGAAACTGAAGACTAGAGCTGACACGTCATATGGTCAGAGTCGTGCATACATTTGGTGGTAACTTTTTCACAATGCTACCCTCTCTCCTAAACCAAAAATAATAAACATATAGTCCCATCACAGGAGTAAACAGAAAACTCTGTGCCTAAAATGATATTTTATATATTTCTCTTAAAAACACACTTTATTGGGGCGTCTGGGTGGCTCAGTCAGTTAAGCGTCCAACTTTGGCTCAGGTCTGATCTCACAGTTGGTGGGTTCGAGTCCTGCATGGGGCTCTGTGCTGACATCTCGGAGCCTGGAGCCTGCTTCAGATTCTGTGTCTCCCTCTCTCTCTGACCCTCCCCCACTCTCACTCTGTGTGTGTGTCTCTCTCTCTAAAAAATCAGTTAACATTTAAAAAATGAAAATAAACTTTATCTCTGTCCATATTTATATTTAGGTGGAAAAATAAGTCAAACAAATATTGCTATAACACTCAAGTGTGCAAAGTAATGTAATGTATTATTGATCAGTAGATACCATTCAAGTATTTGTCAGAAAATCTGGTATTTTGTTGTGACTTCCATGTACCTGTCTTTTCTCCTCTGCTATTTTGAACACTTATTTGAAGCGATTTCCATCCTGCATTATTCCCTGTTGGGTTTTGATTGCCCATCCAAGGCTCATAATTGGTTTGGTTGTCCAGACCCACTACTCTGATATATGAAATATCACAATGATAGTAGCAGTGGGTACATTAACAATCGCATTTCAACACTTCTATCTTTGGGTAATGGATTCAGGGCAGAGTACTTTGATCTATCCAATATTGCCATAGCCACTGGGTCCTTTTTTCTTTCAACAAAACTATGATACAAATGAAGTAATATTGTTTAAAAATCTTGGTAATCATACACACTGGAAGCTATTCGCTGTGTGTTGTTTGCTACGTGTGATAAAAGTCCTCTACAACCTGGCTGATTGCTGAATTATAGGTAACACTTTGGAACAAACAATTGAATGTGATTTTATAGTTTGCAATCATACATAACTATGACTTTTTGGAATTGCTTCAAGAATATGGGTTATCTACTTAGAAATACAAATGTAGGGGCGCCTGGGTGGCTCAGTCGGTTAAGCGTCCGACTTCAGCTCAGGTCCTGATCTCACGGTTCGTGGGTTCGAGCCCTGCATCAGGCTCTGTGCTGACAGCTCAGAGCCTGGAGCCAGCCTCGGATTCTATGTCTCCCTCTCTGCCCCTCCCCCGCTCATGCTCTGTCTCTCTCTCTCTCTCTCTCTCTCTCTCTCTCTCTCTCTCTCTGTCAAAAATAAATAAACATTAAAAAAAATTAAAAAAAAAAGAAATACAAATGTATTCTGGTTCACCATTCATTTGCCTTATACAACTTGCTGCCCCTTTTCTCATGCCCTTTTGAAATAAAAATAATTAGAATAGTGATGGCAATATTTTTGCCCCTCCTAAATCCACATGTGAAAGTTATACATATCCTCCTTTAAACGGACTTGATCAATACCTGAAGATTTGTTGAACTTTAACGCACATTATTTTACTTTCTTTTTCACTTTTTCTTTTCTTGAACTTACAGAAAACACCATGACAGAGTTTATATGAAAATTCTTACTTCTACCTTGAAATGTGTTTATGTCTGATAAAAAGCAGTGCTTTGGCTACACAGAATTACAAAATGCAAAATTTTAAATTAGAAATTCAAGGCAATATTATAATGACAAAACTACCAACAATAATACAACTAAATATGGTGAATTTTAAATTCATAATTTATGGTTTTTTTCAGAGAAGTGAAAAGTAACTGCCAATTTATTTCAACTTCTAGATGGAGCATGATCTGGCTCTTAGCTTTCTGCCCAAATGGTGGTTTCTTGCTAACTGTCAGGGAAGCCTATTTCTGCATTTGCATGCCTGTGTTTATTAGGGTGATATCCTCTCCTTTTGTCCTTCCTTTTTCTGTTATGGCCTCTGGTGATTCTGCATGGTAACCTAGGGTGAAAGCAGATTTTATCTTCTCTGTGGTCCATGAAAGGTGAATAAGTTACCTTTCTTCTCCTTTCCTTCCCTGAGAACCTAATGCCCTATACAAATTCTCTAGTTTAAAAACATGCAAAAAGTGAGTCCAGGTAAACAAAGTTATTTACTGCGTGCCAGGTGGGTTGCAAATGAGCAAAAGAAAGTGTGGAAATTAGAGACTAGAGTTTGCAGCTCCTTCTAACAGAGTAGTTCCTTTTACCATAAAAGATAAAGCTTTTAGAGCCAGGCTTTTAAACAGATTCATCATCAGCTAGACTCTCCCTCTTTCCAAAGCTCTTCTTTTCCATCTCTCACCATGATCTGTCAATGGGAGCACCTCAAATTTCCACATGATGCTAAAAAGAGTTCCTCTTTGTTCATACATGCTGCTGTCCCTGAGAGGTGATGACTGGGGCCATGGGAAAAGGCAGGACCAAAGCAAACACTCAACTCCATTCTTCCCACCGGAGAGAGCTGGAGATGATTTTCTCACTAGTTGCCCTAAGAAGCAAACACATCTTATGGAGGAAAACCTACATTTTTTTCATAGATAATACACTAGATTCTCAAAGAAAGAAAGGACATTTCTCTTGTCCCCTTCCTCCCTCAGGGTTTCTTAAAGGCAGCAATAAACTATAAAAATGTCATTTTTTTTTATAAAGGAGCTTTAGATTTCTCACCCGGCTAGATGTATTTGACAAAGATTGATAGAAGCACAGATCCTGGGCTTTTCTGTTGTTGTTTTTTGTTTGTTTGTTTGCTTGCTTGTTTGTTTTTTAATTTTGAACTTTTCCTAAGCTTGCTTGGAGGACTTGTGGATTATTTCTGTTATATCAAACAATTTTTGCATATGTTTCACCCTTCCTTGGGGAAAACTTTCTACATATTTAACATGGCAATCAAGTTAAGTTGTCCAGCAATCTGAGATGTAAGTATGAAATATTAGTAGAAGGCATGTACTTACAAATATATATGGAGCACATGCCTTCATTAAGGTCCCTGGATGGAGTGCTCTGGAGTTCTCAGGCTAAAGCCAGATTGGTCAATTCACACCACAAAATCAGAGTGTTGGTAAGTTACACAGAAGGCTTGTCTAAGGGCCACCTAAGGGGAAGTCACTGGGAGGCAGGGGAAGGGAGACTGTTGATCAAAGGGCTGCTGGGGAGTCACATCAGGAAATTACACTTCCTTGTGACTGCAGGCTGCTATCTAGAGCACATGCTGTCTGAGGGGACTAACCCCAGTTTAGGGCCCCGGGAAGCTTCTTGGTCACATAAAATGGAAGCCAAGGCAGCAATACCAAGGCACAGCTTACCTAAATTCTTGACGGTCATTATTCAATCATTATTTTCCTGTATGTGTTTGTGTGTGTGTGTGTGTGTTTTAATTTTTATCTTCCATTAACTTTCTACTTTGGATCTGAATTATTTTGTAAGCTAATGATGGCCTGATTCCTATATTTAATTCTAGAACTATATTTACATTTAGAAAATTATATTTTGTTTCCTGCATATTTTACCCAATTGTAATTATTTACTTTTGAAATAGCATTACATGCATGATTATCAGTGATATTATTATAGGTAATAAGAAATATATAGGGGTGCCTGGGTGGCTCAGCCAGGTATGCTTCCAGAAGATTCTTGATTTTGGCTCAGGTCAGGATCTCAGGGTTCGTGAGTTGGAGCCCCACATCAGAGCTGACAGTGTGGAACCTGCTTGAGATTCTCTCTCTCCCTCCCTCTGCCCCTCCCTCACTTGCATGTGTGCGTGTGTACAATTGTACTTTCCCTCTCAAACAAATAAATTTTAAAATGTTTTAAAAAGAAATACATATTTGGTCTTTGGCCTGTTATGTTTGTGGCACAGAGTTCCCCAAACCCTTGGACTTTCCTAAGTGTTGAGACTGACCAAGGTGTCTCTGGTTATGTTAATGAGGGGCTTTTAGAATCTGCCTAAAACGGGGGCTGGTTGCCAGAAGGGAAGGCTGGAACTTTTAGTTCCATCCCCAATCCCCAAATCTTGGGAGGAGAGAAGACTTGGAATTTGAATCAATAACCAGTGGGTAATGATTTCATCAACTGTACCAATGAAATGAAGCCGCCATAAAAACCCAAGAGGACAAGGTTCAGAGAGGTTCCAGGATGATGAACATATGGAACTTTCCAGAGAGTGGTGCCCTGCAGAGGACATGGAAATTCCATGGCCTTTCCCGATACCTTGCCCTATGCATCTCTCATCTGACTGTTCCTGAATCATATACGTTTCAATGAACTAGTAATCTAGTAAGTAATGTTTCTCTGAGTTCTGTGAGCAAACTAATGGAACCCAAGGAGGAGGTTGTGGGAACCTCCAAACTATAGCTGCTGAGTCAGAAGCACAGGTGACAACCTGGGCTTGCACCTGGCATCTGAAGTTGTGGAGGAAGGGGCAGTCTCATAGGAGTGAGCCCTCAGCCTGTGGAATATGACATTCCCTTCTGTAGATAGTCTCAGAATTGACTTGAATTCTTGGACACCCTGCTGACTTGTAAGAATTGCTTTGTGTTGTGTGGCAAGCCCCCCCACCCCACACAAAATGTTGAAATTGGATCCAGGAACCTAATTTATGATCACATATGAGAAAATATCAATGACTATACATACATAAATATATATATATATATATATATATATATGTGCATACATATATAAATTTTAAAGTTATAATTATACAAATACTAACATTGGTAATCTATATGAAGCTGCATGATTTATATTAATATATATGATCACATAAATATATATAATTTATATTCTATATATTTGTAATTATATACATACATATGGAGCACAGACAGACCTAGCATGTGTAACAGATAAATCAGTCAAGGAGATTTAAATGTACTCATTCATACCAGAATTTAATGAAATAAACAAGGTAAACTATAAGGACATGGAGTGTCTTCCATATAAGTATAACCTGTCACCTCTTCTCTTTGTTACCTCTCTTAAATTACATGACAGCCTTTTATAAAGTTTGTAAAACTTGTGATTTTTTTCTGACATTTCCTGAAATTATCTCCATTCTTAAATAAAGGGTTTTTTGGACACAAATACTGGTGTTTTTTTGTACAAATAGTTTTGATTTAATATTGGTGATGCTAATGAGCTCACTTATTAAATCCAAATTTAAACACTGACTCTTTTAACAGTGAACAACTTGTACAGTTTAGAGACTTAAATGGCAAAATTTCTAGACATTCCTAAATTACATTTGTCTCATGTTTTCATTTTCAGTAAACAACAGTCTGTGGATAATAAATGTCTATCATAAGAATGCCTATTTCCTTGTTTCAAATTAACTTAAAAGTCATACTCACTTATTATGGAAGGCTTTATAAAAATGTACCTTATTCTTGCTATTTTTATCATAGTTTTTATTATAGAAGTTGATAGTTTAAAACTTTGATCCTTTCTTCTGTCCCTTTTAACTACTGCAAAAGGGACTAGGCAGACGCGAGAGGGAGCCCACATTACCTACCTATCTCAGGAGCTAAAGTGACATCATCTGTTACCCTGTTTACAAGCAGTAGATTTAATATTCAGACTCAGCCCAACACATCTAAGAATGGAAAAAAGCAACAAATAGCTTAATTTATTAAGTTTATAAAAAAAATAAGCTGCACCATAGATTTCCATTCTTTAACACTGTCATTTAAAAAATTACTTTGAATACAATTACTTGGAATGTTTCCAATAAAATGCAAAGGCGTGAATAATTTCTAAACCACTTCGAATCTAGGGTGAGACATGGAGATATGAGGGTGATGTAGCCCCTTTAGGCTTTGAATTTCAGTAAGGTTGAGACATAGGGTCTATCTCCCCACCTTGTTGTAAGAACCTGTTGGTTCGCAGTATTCACAGCCTACATTTTTGCTTTATTGTGTTAGAGGTGATAAAACCCTTCTCTAAGCCCCTTTTCCATTTCTGCCTCCTCACCACCCAGACTTTATTTTTTCCCTAAATCGAATGTATGTAAAAAACAATACCCAGCACAAAGGCGATTCACTTTGTATTCGGGCCTTGGGCAATAACAAAATAGAAATTGCAACATTTTACCATACTCATAATTCAGTGATACAAGGTCTCTTTGAAACAAGCACACCAGGCAAAAGACAGGGAGGACCTGTGTTGGGGTTGATCCTTTCCGGCTACAGTACAGCTATTCGAGTTTCAGCCATATAACAACAAAAAGAATTTCTAAATTGCCTTTTATACCTTCTCAAAAATGCATATTGATTTCATGTTTTTAAAATAATTCTAATGCCACACCATATGAAGATAATGTTCTATTTGCCATGAATGTTTAATGCGCTTTGGTTTTATTGTTGTTTTATTTGGGCATGTTCTGTCAGAACAGATAATGTGTTTCATAGTAGTAGAGGTAAAAACAAACAAACAAACAAACAAACAAACTCTGGCATATTTAGAATGAATCCAGATATGAGACCCTCGGGACCCGTTTTGGAAATCATTCTTCCAAATTCCTAAGTAAGTTTACATTCATGTGAAGTTCTTATGTAAAAGTAATTCTGTGAGCGATTTAAAAACTTAGGGGGGCCTGGGTGGCTCAGTCGGTTAAGCACCCAACTTTGGCTCAGATCATGATCTCTTGGTTCATGAGTTAGAGCCCCACATCAGGCTCTGTGCTGACAGCTGGGAGCCTGGAGCCTGCTTCAGATTCTGTGTCTCCTTCTCTCTTTGCCCCCCACCCTCAAAAATAAACATTAAATGAATAAATGAATAAATAAATAAATAAAAGCAAATTATTTGAATATACCTTTCAAAAATCAATTTTATGATACTTATAATGCATATCTTTTTTGTAATAGCTATGATGCATATCTCTGATTCTTTTCATTAATCCGTTTTTCCTTCTGGGCTTTCTGTCATCCGTTGATAATATTTATCTTAATTACTAAGAGCTTCTTTTACTGCAACCATTCACCTCCATTATGCGGCCAGTTCCTGCCACCCTCCCTTCCTTCACCATCACCAGTCCTATGTCTCTGCTCCTAAAATAATCTTCTGTGAGAAAAGGACTAGGGGCACCTCGTGGCTCAGTCGGTTATGCAGCTGACTCTTGATTTTGGCTCAAGTCATGATCTCAGGGTCCCTGAATTCAAGTCCACAATCAGGCTCTGTGATGATATTGTGGAACCGACTTGGGATTCTCTCTCTCCCTCTCTCTCTGCCCCTCCCCCACTCACATTCGAATACTCTCTCTCTCTCTTTCTCTCTCAAAATAAATATTTTTTAAAAAAAGAAAGAAAGAAAAGTGATAGATATCAGCTATTGCACTGAATAGTAAATTAAACCTGTACGTTTACAATGTAGGGAATATTTTCATTTCTCAGACATTTTAAAACTGACTAGGGCATTATCGGCAGGAAGAGGAGATTTTTAGGGGTGACAATGTTACTTCTTGACTGCACATGATATTTTATTGTGGGCAAATATTTGTGCATCTGGAAGGAACAATGCTTTATTTTTAAAAATGTGTACACTCTGGGCACCTGGGTGGCTCAGTAGCTTAAGCATCCAGCTTCAGCTCAGGTCATGATCTCACAGTTGGTGAGTTCGATCCCTGCAGTGGGCTCTGTGCTGACAGCTCAGAGCCCGGAGCCTGTTTTGGATTCTGTGTCTCCCTCTCTCTCTCTGCCCCTTCTCCACTTGCACTCTGTCTCTCTCTCTCTCTCTCTCAATTTCAAAAATAAATAAATATTTTTTTAAAAAATTTTAATGTGTGCACCCACTATCAATATGGCCAGTGTATTTAAAAATGTGTATGTTCTTCTAAGAATCATTCATTTGGGAAATATTTACATGTGTATTTTCAAGAAATTAGCCGTTTTCTGCTAATAAGATTTGACAATATGCTAGTGTTTTGAAGTTTTATTAGGTCGATGGTAGGTGGGATGGTATTTGTCAACAAAATGAAAGCATCTTATACACTACTCACTATTAACCATGTGATCTTGATCCCATTTCTTAGATCTTCTTATTCTCAGTCTCCATGTTTGTAAAATTCTAAAAATGTATCTCATTAAAATGCTGTCAGAATGTAATGGATAATCGGGGCACCTTGGTGGCTCAGTCAGTTGAGCGACCAACTTCAGCTCCGGTCATGATCTCATGGTTTGTGAGTTCCAGACCCACGTCGGACTCTGTGCTGACAGTTTGGAGCCTGAAGCCTGCTTCAGATTCTGTGTCTCCCTCTCTCTCTGCCCCTCCCCCACTCATGTGCTGTCTCAGAAATAAATAAACATTAAAAAAATTTTTAAAAAAAAGAAGAATGTAATGGATAATTTATATGATATATTTAGCATACTATATTTCTCTATGAGATAACTTTACACTATTCTCCAAAGGAATTCTCTAATTATGTTGGAAGCAAATTTTCACCTTCATAAGTTTTCCTCTAACATACTGATTGAATTTTTACCAAAATAGATATATAGATAGATAGATAGATGATAGATAGATAGATAGATGTCGGCAAAGATAATATTACAAATCAGTCAGAGTGTGTATTACATGTCCCTCTCCCCCCAAAATCTCTCATGTATTTATATTTTTCCTCAGTAGTTAGTCAATAGGAAGCAGACACCTTTGTAAGTTATTAGGGATAGTAAATCCACTTATAGTTTGCAACATACATTCTGTGTGAACTTAAATCCTGCTCTGCCCTCACCTGTCCTGGCCCCTCACATCCCTCTGTGAGTCATGGGCAGCATTCTTGCCTGAATTCTAGGAGTTTTTGTTTCATTAAACTGAGCTTTTTTTTTTTTTTTGGATTTTTTAAATTTTTTTTTTTTTTTGAGAGAGAAAGACAGCTCAAGCAGGGAGGGGCAGAGAGACAGAGAGAGAGAGAGAGAGAGAGAGAGAGAGACAGAATCTGAAGCAGGCTCCGGGCTGCAAGCTGTCAGCACAGAGCCTGATGCGGGGCCTCGAACCCACGAACTGTGAGATCATGACCAGAGCTGAAGTCGGACACTTAACCCACCGAGCCACCCAGGCACCCCAAAGTGAGCTTTTTATTGAAGAAATAACAAACAAACAAAACCAGAAGTTCATCAAAAGTGTTTCCAGTTGTACTGTATATTTTGTGCTCTAGCCCTCTTGAACAGGAGAGAAAAGCTATAACTGAGGATTTGCGGCTCAGGAAGCTGCCATGACATATTTTGGTCTTAGCCCTGTTCTCACTTCAGCTCCAGGTACCACACAGCCAGTTTGGTATCTGAGCATTTCCCTTCATAGCT
The DNA here is from genome assembly GCF_023721935.1 of Panthera uncia. Lineage (NCBI taxonomy): Eukaryota > Metazoa > Chordata > Mammalia > Carnivora > Felidae > Panthera > Panthera uncia. Next base: position 22,591,168 of record NC_064810.1, read on the forward strand.
CAAAGCACCTTTCCCAGGATATCTGGTCTGAGTGTATAACCATTTTCTGATTACTTGTTTAGGATTTAAAACCGCATCCAGAAAAATATTAAGTGAATATTCAAAAACATGTCACAGAAGTGATAAAGAGGATTACTAGTTTCTGTTGGCAGCATATGTCTTAATTTAATTTAAATACTTGATGAATAAATATGTACCCAGCACCACGCGTATTGAAAATATAGTCGAAATGAAAAAATTGTCATCTTCTTAAATAGTAGTTAGGAAAAAATCCTGGGCACATAGTGGGTATACAATAAATACAGAAAATCATGGATGGTGAGTGCAATTTACTGAAAAAAAATCATATTTATTCACTATAACTCAGATACAAGAAAGCAGGAATAAAAAGCATATCCTTAATCTTTAAAATATAGTAGCTTCCTCTTACATTAGCCATTGTACATATTTAAAAAGAAAAAGTTTCAAAATACTATGAGCTACATATATCAAGCAGTAAGGAAGTGTCCCCAAAATTTGAACATTAATTTGCTGATACTCTTATTTTTGAAATCCTGTTGAAAAATTATACTGGTGTATTCTTAGCCATTTTACAACACGTATAGCGAGCCCCTAGTGAAAAGGCGTTTCTCTGTCTCCGTGACATTCGCGTGGTGCATTTGCTCCATACTGATTCAGAGACAGGCCGTTCAATTACAGTGAAGGGAGCTGTATATCCAATTCCCGCCGCACAGGTTGTGCTGGGGAACTGCCCCTTCATGCTCCTCTACTTTCCATCATTCAGACAGAACAGGTGGTTGCCATGGGCAGCAAAACAGTAGAGCAGCCATGATCGTTTAGTGACTGCTGATCATATGAGCCACTGCAGTCCATGAGGACTTGAGTTTCTGTGTTTACTTTCAGAATGAATATCCTAGAATGATGTAAGCCTAGACAAGCAAAAGCCTGCTTCGGAAAGAGACTTATTTTTTCACCCTGGAAAAGTTTAGACAGCTTTTCTTCGGTTGGGGGGAGGGGGGGGTGGGAGATGGGAGGTGGGGTACCAAAAGCCTCATCTGAAAGCTATCAGTGACGTTGTGAAGTCATCACGTAGAAACTAAATAGAGTTTTTTTCTCTCTCTTTAATTTCTTTTGTGGGTTTTATTATGCTTTCAGTATACCTGCATGAAATGGCTTGTGGAAGAATAGATAATTCATCTCTCCATGTAATAGATTACATTCCTTTTCAATAGTTTTGACTGATAAGCAATTACTCCAAAATTCAGTGTTCAGTAAAATTTTGTTTATCAGAAGGAATGGAGTGTAACCAGAACATAGGTAATCCAAAGTGATGAATAATATAAAAGCAGTTAATCTTAAATTAAATTTAGCTTTGCATTACAATTAGAAAAATTAAGCTGGTATCATTTTTTTCCTTTTATTTCTTTATACTTTATAAAATAAACAAGAACTGATTTTAATGTTCTAAATATTATGAACTGTTATACATTTTACATTTTAGATACATACAAATGCACACGTACACATGTAGGAGCATCTCCCCAAAATAATGTCCAACAACATTAGAACCTTCTTCAAGCATTTTTTTGGTCCCACCTACTCCAGCCAGAAAGTTTCACGCAGTGACATGTTGAAAAAAATATTTTTTATGCCCTATTTTGTAACAACTCTAATTCAGGGAAAAAAAACAAACCACATAGATATGGAAACAAAACTAAAAAACAATAATGAAGCTATGCCAAATACAATCTGGAAAAATTATCAGACAATGTCAATGCTTTGTTTATAGAGTTGTTTGTTTAGTGGCTTTGATGTGAATTTGCGACCACAGTGAATATTTGTATCCAGGTGCTCTTAGTTATAGACATGTTGATAATTGTTACATTATATTGAAGATAAGTCTAAAATCTTATAATACCAGTTATGGAATCTGATATGCTTTCCATTGAAGAGTTTTCCCACCTTGAAATGATGAGTTCAAACATAAACAGGGGGTTTCCTTTGAAATGTTTCACCCTAAAATCCAGTGATTGAAGCTGACTATGAATGAGCATCTGACATTTCTGAAAAAATGCAGAATTATGTAAATAAGATACACATTTTTGTAGGATAATGAAAAAGGATAGAAGCAGCATAACTGATAAATTAAGGGTAACATACATACATATGTGTATATTTATGTCACTAGTTTAAAGAACATCATCAAGGGTGATAAAATGTGTAAAGAATGAAAGAGTTTAAATAACAAAATTGACTTTACCAGAGTTATTCCTTATGTATTAAGTTCCATACAAAGGGAACATTTTAGACCTTAAGTCTGAAAAATCGAGTTTATATATTTGTTAATATAATTTTTCTCTTTTCATAATTACAACTAGCATACCAAGAGCTCCAGCTTCTTTGGTTTACGATCAAACATGGAGATAATTATATATGTTTCTTTAATGCTTGCTTCTCATGGAAATGAGGAATTCTTAGCTTTTTAAGTTGCACAGACTCCAAAAGAAAAAAATTGCAGAACAGATTTAAATATATGAGACCATAATCTTTTATTATGTGTTTGGATTAAGGGATAAATTAATAGCAAAACTAAGAAAATAAAGAAATTAAAGTTTATCAAAAACACATGGCAAATCATAGGACAAAAATGAAAAGAATTAGCTGGAAAGAAAAAAGAACATGTGTGTTGCAAGGAATAATGCAAAAATAAAAACATTTTATTAAGAAATAAGTATGTGGTCATGAGTTATGACTACCATTTAGAAAACAGACTTGGGGCGCCTGGGTGGCGCAGTCGGTTGGGCGTCCGACTTCAGCTCAGGTCACGATCTCGCGGTCCGTGAGTTCGAGCCCCGCGTCAGGCTCTGGGCTGATGGCTCAGAGCCTGGAGCCTGTTTCCGATTCTGTGTCTCCCTCTCTCTCTGCCCCTCCCCCGTTCATGCTCTGTCTCTCTCTGTCCCAAAAATAAATAAATGTTGAAAAAAAAAATTTTAATAAAAAAAAAATAGAAAACAGACTAAATTTGAAGAGAAGCATCATATAAATAAAGACAAGGACCAAATTTTTAAATGATGACTCAGACTATTTTAAGAACAGCTAACATTCGTTAAAATATAAAATTTGAAAACACAAAAGAAAGTGCATAGAACAATGAAACAAATAATGGCAGAAATGAAAACATTTACAATAAAAGTCAACCAAGATTAAAAGATGATGCAAAGTATATTTCTCCTTTTTGTTAGAAAACCTGTGTGAGTTTCAAATGGAAAATAGGATTGCAAACTTAAAGACTGTTAGGTTCTGTGATGTTAAAGTCTAGTTTCTAAAAATGTGTACCCAGCTCTTATGAGAAACATGACATATACTGAATTATATTTGTCAAAGATGCAGTATTACACTGGGTACCAAATCTTATTCAGTGTAATGGTGTCTCTGTAGACCCTAGAGTTGTCCTCCGGTCATTAACTTTGTGTAGATCTCAGAGTCCTATGTCTATGGGATTTCTAAGACATGCTACTACACTTTCATTCAGGTCATCACAGAGCTCAGAAATACCATTAAAAATTAATCAATGGTGACACTGAAGCACTTAATTGTTTATTTGGGAAATGATTTCACACCAGGTAATACAGTGTAACCTCCCTTTCTATTGTATCCTTTAGCCAAGACCTTGGGGATCCTTCAGCATATCAAAGTCTTCTGCAAATGCTCTGTACCTGACAGTCAAGCAAGTCCCTATTCACCACCTTGTAAAAAGAACAGAGGATGTGGATTGGCCTGAACTCCTCTTAGGTGATTTAGAAGTTTCACCATTCCATCATTGTTTTGGCATGAGGAATTTATGCTTTCAAAGCCCAGTTTTAAAAGACTAGAAGTGAAGGGATTTTAGAAATTTGTCAATTCCCTGTTTATAAAGGCTTGGTAGCAATTGGAATTGATTACCCCCTCTGCCATTCCTTTTTTATTTGTAAGAAATATTTGGCTCTTTGTTCCAGAGTGTCTTTTTTTTTAACTCACGGTGAGTGTACTGCATATCTATGATCATCAAATAACTGCCTAGAGATTTTTGAATCTTAATTTTGTCAAACTTCGTATTAACTATTCATCTAAGTGTAATAGGGTGCGTGTTAAGAGAGAGATTAAACACAGTGCCCTTTCATAAGTCTTTAAATGCCAACTTCTTTAAGTGCCTGGAGCTGACTAGATTTTAAGAAACAAGTAAATGAAATTATACTTAATTTACAGGACAAGACTTTTTTTAATTAAACTTTGTGACAGTTATTGTGCTTTGAATAGGCTATTCATTCAATTGTCATAACAAATCTTTAAAGCAGATACTATTTTTTATTCCCATTTTACATATGAAGAATCAATGTCTTGTAAACATTAAATGCCTTGCCCAGAGTCACATAGATATTAAAATGTAGTAGCAAGACTCTATGAAGTATATTCTTCACTACAATTCCACAGTATATAATAGTGAAATTAATAGATGGCTTTCATGATAAGTGAATGACCTTATCAGCTTCACGCCAGGTGGACACCAATTAGTGAGGTGACTGGCAATACCCACTGATAAGAAACTTCACTCAAACAATGTAAAAAAGTAGACATTATATATTTACACAATCTCTAGCTTTTGCTTTTCTCTTACACACCAAGGGCATTGTTCATGACAATGTGAATTATTTTCAAATCAAATTAAACTTTTACAAGTCAAGAATTTAAAATGAATAAGGAATATGCGAATTTTATTAAGGAAGTCACCACGAGGTTGAATTGTGTACCAATTAAAAATAAAATAGCTGCAAGCGAAGATAAGTAGTACATACATGAAGGCACAGGGGTTGAGGTCACCATTGGCTTTACCCCTGCTGTCTTCCCAGCTCCCTCCCCTAGGCATTCTCTGCCCCTGCGGTTGCACACTGTGCTACTTGGGTACCTGGACCCCAGACTCTCCCTTGTTTAGAAATGATCGAGCCACCTGTTGCAACTAGTCGCTGGAAAGGATGCCAAGAGTGAACATGGTTTTAGTCACAGGTGCACAGCACCTCTGGGGGGAGTGCAACCTCAGATGCTGCTCCTTTGGGGTCACTCTTTGAGATACAAATAAGACTGCTTGTGAGTAGCAGTGACTAGCCCATGATCCCTGGCTGTCCAGTCTCCACCAGGATGCCCTATAAGCCAGTGTTATCATTTTCCTCATGTTCTCCTGTTACTCATTTGGGACACATAAGGATGCATGGCATATGATTTAGAAAGCTCTCCCATTGAGCATTTTCTAGAATCCCATTGTTATTCTGATTTCTGTTTATGAAAAAAAATAAACTAAATCAAAAATACAGGCTAACATATCTGCCTTGGACCTAAAACTTAAGGTAAAATTTAGTTTATGCTATATTTGCAATTGGTTTGATTAACACCTATGCACGTTCAGTTGGAAGTTGCTATTATTATCAGACATTGCTGTTTAATTTATGAAAACTATAGAAAAAATTTTGTACTCCAGTGGAAAACTACACACTGTCTACAGCATACGCTTCTGAGTTATTTGATTTTAGTCTTTTATTATCTTTGAGCTATTTCACAATCATAATTTGTAGATCACTGATTAACATGCAAATTCCACCGTAGCTAGTAGAGATTCAATTGACTTTTCTCTCTCACCCTATGGAAAACCCAACTTTGCCCCCAAGTATACATGAATTTGAATATTCCTGATCTATAGATTTGTCTACTTTTTGTATTCTCTCTCTTTTTTTTTTAAATGAGTATTTATTTTGAGAAAGAGAGCACAAGTAGGGGAGGGGCAGAGAGATAGGGAGACAGAATCCCAAGCAGGCTCCAAGCTGCATCAATGCAGGGCTCAATCTCACAAACCATAAGATCATGACTTGAACTGAAACCAAGAGTTGGATGTTTAATCAACTGAGCCACCCAGGCGCCCCTCCCCCCCGATGACTTTTTCAAACAGAAATTCAACTTGGGGGCTGCAAGAGCTGGGGCGGGGGTGGGAGGCTGAGAGGGTAAAGGCAAAGGGGGTGAAGTGTGGGTCGGGGTACACAGCCCCCACCCCAGCAGCCGAAACCACGAGGTCAACTGAGTGCATATCCTCTTGGAGCCCACAAAGACTAGAAAAAGGTGGCACTGACCTGATACATCAGGGAAGTTTTTTCTCTTCCCTGTATTACAGGCAATAAGACAATTTAATGACAGTCCTCAGGTCTACGAAGGGTTATCAGAGATAATGAGATGATTGCCTCTTTCTTACTTTTCTTCTTGGAAAAGAAAAAGAAGAAAGTCTCTGCTGCAGCAGGAGGGAACTGGGCCCGGTTCGGGAAGTTGCAGTCTAACGGGAGAGTTGGGCCCAGGAAGTGGAGGGTTTCTGCAGAACCCGGCGGGGAGCTCCCAGGCTCCGGAGGATGTCTGGATCTCAGTGCCCTCCACTCAGTGAAACTCCTTGCCCTGCTTTGCTTCACCCCTCCCTCCTGGGTGCCACACACGCCCCCCCCCCCCCCGGCCTCCAGGGCTTTCCTCTTCACACTGGGCAGCACCCTGCCCATGCCCTGCGCCTGACTTAGTCTCCCCTCCTTCCTTCTATCTCAGCCTCAGGGCGCTGCCAGGTCCTGTCTTCTCACCAGGATGAACTCGCTGGTTTCTTGGCAGCTGATGCTTTTCCTCTGTGCCACCTCCTTCAGGGAGACATTTGAAAAACTGTATTCTCTTTTGAACAAATGTAACATCAAATAAATTAAGTAAAATGTTAACCATTGTTTATTTTTTTTTCTGAAAATGATTGTTTAACAAAATCGATTCATGTACTACTATCTTATAACCCATATAAAAAGGTAAATTTAAATGAGATAATGTATGTGAACTTCTAAAAGCCCTTTACAGACAAAACATAGAGTTATTACAATAAAACATTAAAGAGATATAAGAAATATCTTATTGGAGAAAAAATCTAGTACTTTCAGTAGAAAGAGAACTGCAAGTCTTATTTTTCTGTCAGAATAAATTTAAGTACACTGAAAATAACAGGAAATGCTGATCAGAGCTGAGAAAACAGAGCATTCAGAGAGTGATGAATTGTTTAAAGAAAATCAGCCTGGATCACAGGGAGACAGCCACACCTGACAAAACTGATAGTATTTTGCTTGATAAAATAATACAGTTGTCAGAGAAAATTGGGGACATAATTTTCCTACGGTACAAATTGTTCCCTAAATGACCAGATAGAAAACTCAATCTACAAGGTCAACCATTATGGAGGGATGTGGAAGACGGCTACTTGGATAAAGAACTGTCTTCAAGAATGAAGACAAATGATAACACAAGAAGGAAACCTCCACATGGATAGGAGTGACAAGTGTGATGTGTCAAAGATCCACATTAGTTCCAATTGTAGAAAGTTAGATACCAGTGATGTGAAAGGCAGAATACTCAACAAGATAAACAAGTGTTCACCTGAAAAAAAACTTTGAGTCTAAAGTCTGCAATTCATTCAAGGATTAAGGTCACTAACTTCTCAAAGATTTGGCGAGACTGTGTTGAACAATGGTTTCCATAGACCAATGGTTTGAATGTCAGTCATTGTAGTGAAACTAAGAAAATTAAGCCACTGACAAGGGAAGCAAAGATCATGTCAAGTTCTTCAAGGTTACAATATATTAAAAAAAGAGAAAATGTCTTGGGTATATAGTGTGTGTGTATCTGTATATGGGCATATGTGTGCACATGCTTGTGCAGGCATGCAACGGAATAATCTTTTGTTTTATAGTGTCCTTCACCTTTCTTTTTTAATGTTTTTAATTTATTTTTGAAAGGGGGGAATGGAGGAGGGGCAGAGATAGAGAGGGAGACAGAGGATCCAAAGTGGCTCCACACTGAAAGCAGCGAGCCTGATGTGGGGCTGGAACTCACAAACCACGAGATCATGACCTGAGCCGAAGTCAGACTGAGCCACCCAGGAGCTCCCGTCCTTTACTTTTTTACCTAAACCAGAAGAACTGATGTCATCATTTCAAATCTCAAGAGAAAGTTGCCTATTTATTTTAGCAGAGCAGGACATATTAGTAAAAATAGTGCTGAAATCATGAATGTGGCAATGAGCAACCAAATTGAAATTGCTGTGCAACCTTGGTGTCTTGGGTTTTTAAGAGAGAATTTCTGAGTTGGAAAGTGTCTTTAGTTAGCTGATTATCACACTACTTCGAACAATTTGATAATTGAAAAGATACTAGTTGTACACAAATACTAAAGCTAATAGTGAAAAAGCTGTATTCTGTAAGGACAGGTGCTAGGACAGGAAATGAATTATATCGAGGATATTACACAATCCTTTCAGATCAATTTAAATTGTTTTGTTTCCTAAGTATACATTAAAGACATGAAAATTATGAAAATATAGCAAAGCTTATAGAATAAAAGACTTTTAAAGAATGGATATTTGATACTTAACCTGCATGTATGTAATGGTAGTTTCATTAGTTGTTCTTGGTGTTGGTTCCCTCTAAAATTAGAGAAGAAAATGTTTATTGAGTTATAACATGGTACTAATGACTTCTCTAGGCATTTTTTTAACATAAATGGCCTCAGTTTTTAGAAAAAATTTTGAATACCCAGATGTAAAACATATACTTTATTTCATCCACATAGAGAAGAATGGAGCCTATGATTTTTGTATGTAATAATGTGAATATGTCCTATATATTGTGAATATGTATATTCACATAATTTGAATATGTCCTTTCCTTTTTTTTTCAGCGCAATGTACAATGTATAGGATCACTAAATGAGTAGAAATTCAAATGATTACGTTTTTTAGTTTAAATTTTAGTTAGTTAATATAAAGTGCATTATTGGTTTCTCAATGATTAAGTTTTTTTAAGAAACTAAAACTTGGGTGACAGTATTAAAATTTTATAACCTGATTACTGAATAGAAATGATGTACAGTATTTTTGTTTACTTCTTTTTAAAAAAATTAGACCAGCATTGCCTCCCAGAATTTTCTGCAAGCATAGAAATATTCTAGAATTTGTGCCATCTGATACAGAAGCCACTAGCCACATGTCTCTACTGAGTAAGTGAAATAAGGAACATATTTTTACATTTTATTTAATTTCCAATACTTTATTTTTTTTTAATTTTTTTTATTTTTTTTTTAACGTTTATTTATTTTTGAGACAGAGAGAGACAGAGCATGAACGGGGGAGGGTCAGAGAGAGGGAGACACAGAATCAGAAGCAGGCTCCAGGCTCTGAGCCGTCAGCACAGAGCCCGATGCGGGGCTTGAACTCACGAACTGCGAGATCATGACCTGAGCTGAAGTCGGCCGCTCAACCTACTGAGCCACCCAGGCACCCCTAATTTCCAAATACTTTAAATTTAAATTGTCACGTGTAACTACTGGCTCTCATATTGGACAATGCATATCTAGGCAATTGTATTTTTCCTCTGGTTAAGTCTGTATATTATTTGTGTTTTCATAAAGCTATCCACATGGAGATAAGATAACAACCCCGTGGGTGCTTTTATGACATCCAGGAGTTATCAGATCCTTAATATCTATGTTCTCATTCTCACTCCCTATATATAAATTCTGACACTTGTATGCATTTTAGTAACTTTAAAATAACAAAGCATCTATGAGCATTCCTTTGATAAGACCTGTACAAATGGGAAAAAAAAAGGATGATCTGAGCTTTAATGAATGTAGGAAATATTAAAAAGTCACTAAAATTGCTAATACCACACCATTTTCAAAGCTTGTTGTCCGTGTTCCTTTCTGAGCTCAGTTCAACCTGAATTCATTGAATACTTTCCAATGGATGTCATTTTGTTTGAATCTCAGTGGAGATTCAAATATTAATGGGAGATACTTCTTTTCTAGTGTGTGTGTCCTGGGAAATGTACTTTAATCACTTTTGTTTTATTTCTAACTCATTTTTTGTTGGTATGTTTAATATCCCTTCAGATTCTGGGGATAAAATGTGGGATATGTGTTGATCAAAACAGAACTTCTCTCAAGGTATTCAGAGTATGGAAGGATCATGGCCATATAACACTGTAATGAAAATGCCAAACTAAGTTTGTAGAATATTGTGGGATTTAAAAAGAACTTTTCTTATTTGGCTGGTTTTGAAATCCATTACCTAGTGAGTCAGGTAAAACATTAACCAGTGAGAAAACTGAGACCCCAAGTCATTAATTGATGATTGAGGAAGCAAGAACTTGAACCATGTCCTGATTTTGAATCTAGGATTCCTTCCACTGAACCAATATATGGTTAAGCCAGAAGTGATATCACTATCACTACACTAGAGGACCTGTATATGAATGATGTTGAATTATTACAGAGTGATCTCAGAGACACTGGAAAATACTCAGATAAACAGTGCCATTTGAAAAATAAACTCTGAATATTAATGGTTCAAATGGAAAATACATTTTTAAAATCAGTGAAGATTAGCTTTATGGGTTGGCCTGTAGATTCTGCACATTTATAAGTCCCCATAGACTTGCTTTAAAATGTTGCCTCTAAATATAATGTACAAATCACTATACATGTGCTTTAGGGTTGATTTGTTAAATGATTTCAAGAGGGTGTATTTTATTCATAATAAATTACATGAATACTTGCAATAAAAGTATTTCAGCAAATAAAATTTAAAATCTAGGGCCCTAATCCTCTAGTTTATGGGTTCAAGGAAAACTCCAAATGTGTTAAGGAAAGCATTACCAGGACCCAGAGTCAGACAAATGGTAAATTTCTCTGAATCTGAGCTCTGGTTTGACTCTCACAAATCACGGGGAATGGATACAGAACTACGTTTCTCAAAACATGTTCTGTAATGACATAATTAAATATTTGCACAAAACAATAAAAAAATATGTAAACTATAGTAGTCAAGGGGTTGTAGCAATTTGAATGGTTTATTTATGTCAGAGTATTTCTGATCCCTTAATATACTAACACAAATGTGGAGAGGGATATCAAAGAAAACCAGAGGAGGATAGATGGTAAAGTTGTGAAAACAGATATTTTTTATAAAAACTCTTGCAATAGGGAAAAAGAGACTTTGGCATTGAACTGGGCTCCATTCTGAATGCAGCATGAACAAGTGGAAATGTATAGCCAAGGAGCAGGGTGGGGGTATTGGATGGAAAATTACTGAGAGGAAACACCAGAGATATGGAGGCACTATGGCGATAGTAACCTAAAAGGATCTTGCTCAAGGCAGTCCCATCAAATACCAAAGATGGAGAATGAGGAATTTGATCAGATATCAAGGCTTGATATTCTTACAGAATTGACTTTGCAGGATTCTTGCTAGAACTGGACTCTACAAAGAAGGACACTGAAGCCCAACATGGGACCTAGTCAAAAAGAGAGCTCAGAAGAGCCTCTCCAAAATTTGGTCAAGGAGAGAATCTTGCCAAGCACTTGTATTCTAAATGTCAAAGATATTGTTGTTTTCCATTAAACTTCTCATAGGACCTGCTATCACTTGGAACATACTTTGAGAAATTATAGGTGCAGCATCATTTCAGTCTCTGTTTAGTTCATAGTCTAGGGTTCTCCAGTTTTAGCACTAAGGACAATAATTGAATGGCTTAATGACTTTTGCTGTTCCTGTCATGATGGGATAGGAAAGAAAAAGGATAATTTAATAAGAGACTTGAGTTGCAGATCTGGCTGTGATATTATCTACTGTAATTACGCTGTGGAAACAATTTAAACTCTCTCATCTTCAGTTAGATCATCTGTAAAATACAGATGTGGAATTTGTTGATAGTAAATTTATTTCCTCCAGGGGCTACTATCTGACTTTCTTTTGCTCGCTTTTATATTTTTTATTTGGCTGAGGCACTTCCCTGATATTACTTTGAAAACTGTTTATATTAACTTCCCTTACTTCTTCCTTACCTGTCCAGTTTTTCATACAACTCTCTACACTCTACCAGGGTAGAATAAAGGTAACTGAATCCTCTAAATTCTTCTTATATCACTGTGTCCGTCTTTTTCAAAATTGAGAAAATCACTTTCTAGCAACAATCTGATCTTTAATTTTGAACCGCTGTTCCAAAGCGTTAAGGAATATCTTGCAGCTAAAAGACTTAAATTGCTGTCTCCGGAAATTAGCTGAAAACTCTGTCAGTCATTCTCCACCAATCCTAGGGGCTAAGTCTCTGAATGTAAAAACAAAACAATTGTCCAAAGTCTTAAATATCCTCCTACCATATTTTATGCCATTTCATCACGATTTTTACACCATATAACATATACGAGATAAAGGAAATATAACAAAAGTTTAGCTACCTGAAATACAAGACAGGGAAGTAAGGGATGAATGTATTATTTGTTAAGCATTCCTTGATTTTAGGCAAATGCTAGGGACATTACACTGAACACTCTGCATCTCTCCCTCAAAGCCATCTTATAGATCATATTTTGTGCCATGCTCTTACGTATAAGAAAACAAGGTCCAGATGTTGTTAAAGAGCACTTGTCTACCAACTTGGAGAACCAGGATGCAAACAATGTCTTCCAGAGTCAATGTACGTTAAAAAGCAGAATTTGTAACCACGTTGGAAAACAAGAGCAAACAGAGATAAATACAAAGCAGAGCTGGGGCTTTTTTATAAGAGACAGAGAGAGAAAGATTTGTGCACATGTAATGTAGGTGGGTTCATCCCGGAGAGACATCAGAAGGACATTCCTATTAAAATTTTTTTTTTTTTTGGAGGGGCACCTGGGTGGCTCATTCAGTTAAGTGTCCAACACTTGATTTCAGCTTAGGTCATGGTCTTGCGGTTCCTGGTTTTGAGCCCCCCATTGGGCTCTATACTGACAGTGCTGAGCTTGCTTGGGGTTCTCTCTCTCTCCCTCTCCCTCTGCCCCTCCCCTGCTTGTGCGTGCTCTCTCTCTCTCTCAAAGTAAATAAACAAAAAAAATTTTCATTAATTTCTGTTGGAATAGGACATCCCAGAAGGGATGTAAATGATAACCTCAGGCTAGAAAGATGAAGGCCCAGTGCCCAGATTAGATCTTGAACTTCTGCATCGCTTCAAAATAAAAGTAGCATCTTAATTAGTGGTTCTCCAGTCATGGTTACATATATCGTATTTTTCTAAGTTGATATTATAAAAAGTCCTGAATTATAAAATACATTATGCCATAAACAGGCCATACCCTACTACCCATCTTTCCTTGACTATGCCAAAACAAACAAGCAAGGTAACAAACAAAAACAAAACAAAACAAACAAGGGCATTATATTAGGTAAATGCTACAATTCTGTACCCTTAAAGGTTTTTAAAAAAATAATCAGTAATATCCTCAATAATAGCACATTACACTTTTCTTCTATCTTATTAAGATAGAGGTAGGAATACGGAAATTGCATGTTTCCTTAGACTGCTTTGCATTCTAAAACAACTAACTTTGTTGTGAACATTTACAAATTTACAAGAGAACATCCTACCCCCTTTCCTATTATGAAACCATTCCTTTGTAACAAATTCCAATGTCTCTAAAGGCTTAAGTAAAGGGACACCCTTTGTGCCAAGATGCTAACTCACATTTTTTATTGTTTGTTAAAGGTTAGGCAATTAGGACTGGACTTTTTGTTTTTTTCTCCAAAATACATAGTATAAAATAAATAATTCCATAGATTATGAAAAGGACAAACTTATGCAGAATTGGATGCAAACCCTATCTTGAGATCCAATCAGAGATTCAATGAAACTGAGGAAATTAAACCTGTCCTATGAGAGACACTTCAGTTATTTTTCAGTGTTTTCATTTTTCTAGAGAAGATCAAGATTTCCTGCCCAAAACAAATGAAATGTAGAGCAAATAAGGAAAATTGACCTAGGTCAAAACACGAAAGTTAGTGAACTGGGACCTACAGGTCAAAGTTAGTGTACATCTACAGAATTGTCTAATATTTATTAACAGTGCTTATGTCACTGATGCATGTGATGGGAATGACTTCGCTTGCTACTATACAGGCTGACCAATTTTTTTCTCATGAGAATAAAAATCGAATTCTGTTTTTTTTAGATTTATTGAAAACATTAAGGCATAAACTTTTCTTTTCTTTTCTTTTCTTTTCTTTTTTTTTTTGCCTTTTATGATCTCTGTTAGTACTCATCTCCCATTCTTTATATTGTGCACATACAGGGAAGTAGTGTAGAAAAAAAAAAAGGAAAAAAAAAAAAAGGGGGGGGAGGGTGGAGGGAAGGTGAAAATAAATCTTTAGCAGGATATTATCCTCATTACTTTTATTGTAAAAATTAGGGTAATGTTTGATCTCACAATGCATATTTGGTCATGTCAATGATGTGCTATGTATTTTAATTGCCATTTTGACTAATGACTAATGATTTTATCTTAGAGGGGTATGGAAAATTTAAAGGAATTCCTGCACAGAGGAAATAATTTGAATTTTCAAAGCATGCATGATAACATTAAAACTAAGAGAAACTGAGGCTTTACATATAAATATGTTGGCTGATTTTTCATTATCTTTATAACTTTGTGGTCTTTTCAATTTTAATATAATAAATGCATAAATGTCACATAAAAGCATACTGAGTTCTTTTTCATAGTCAATGCAATCCTTAATTCTTTCGCTATAAGATATTGTTTTTTATTTTGCCAGGGGAAGCCATTTTTAGTTTGTAATATGATAAGAAAAATGGCTTTAATTAACTTGCTTTTAATGCCAGTTACAGATATTTTATTATACTTTTATCATAACTTACTAAAGATTCAAAGTACAGGCATATTTTATTTAAAAAGAAAAGTTTTACAGGAATATTATATTATAATTCCTGTATTATATTATATATAATATATATTATTATATTATATTATCTGAATGTTTGGGGACATTTTTCTATACTTTCATAATAAGAACAAAAAAGATAATTGGCATAGTTAGGGACCAGAGTTGAGAGTTAAAATTAGTACCTGACACAAATTCAAGTTTTAAATTAAGATAGTATTTAGAATATTGAATCTATTTTTACTTTAAACTAAGATAGTATTTAAAATATTGAATCTATTTTTCCTCAACCTGTTAGAAAAGTAAGCTTGAGATCTTAGTGTGGTGGATGGATATTTCATGAGATACAGGAAATACTAGTAATCAGTTGTTGGTCTCCAACTACATTTTTATTTTGAAAAGAAACCTTTAGATTTTTTTTAAATAAAACTTCAAAATATAAGGAGTCAGTTCTTTTATATTAAATATGGAAAGCAAACATCGACCACCACAACTTTTAAAGAGTGTATCCTTTTATCTACTATTCTGTATTGCAAAATATTGGAATTTCCATTATAAATAAGTTCAGGATGATCACTCAAGTAATTTAAATACAATAACTAAAATTGCTGATCAGTAGGATGCATGCATTTAGAAATTTACAATATTTGCTTGAAGACGATACTGCATATTATTTTTAGGGGAATAGGAAAATAGTTACCATTGAAAATGCTAAATCAGTAGAAATGTCAAATATATCATTGAACAAGCAGTATTCAATTTTTGACTGGTGTTGAGAGGGACAATTTGAATAAGGAAAAGTAAGAAACTGTCTTGTGGAGCTCTGAATTTATCAAAAATAAGAAGAATTAAGATAAGAATTTTTAAATATTTTTTATTCATTTTGCTGGACCTCCTTTGTTGAGATGACTTTAAACTTCTGGAAACTGAGCGAGCGTTAGCCGTACCTGAATTTCAAAATAAATGCTTATCTTGGGCCTTATTCTTTGTCACACTTAGCCCTTCTTTCCCTACTTTTTTGTCTGACAACATTTTCCAGTAAAACAATTACTTGTCTTCCATGCTTTCAGAAGAAGTTTCAGAGGGAACTTTGATCTCTGGTCCCTGATGATCATTGATTTTGGACAATGAGAATTAAATCTTAAATTATAGCACTTGTGAAGTGAAATAAATTCTAGAAACAATCGTTAAAAGGAAACGAGAATTATAATTCAGTGATTGCTTAATTTTCAGAAGTAAATTATCTTGTAGAAGCAATAATAACTCAAGAATGCATGTTGTAATTTCTAGTTTCACCATGAAACATTTTTAAATGTCTCTGTAATTAATAGCTTGTAAAGAAAAAATTTAAAAATGAAGGAAGGAAAGTAAGAAGAATACAAAAGAAGTGAGTAAAATAGAAAAAATATATTAGAAAGGAAGACATAAAAGCCAAGTGTATCATTAAGTAATCATTTAATTATAAACTAAATACTCAGAATAAAGGTTCAAGATTGTCTTCATTGACTAAAAATAAATACAGCCACAGACAACTTACAAGAGCTGTAAATCAAGTGAACACAGAAAGATTTAAGTAAAAGGCTAGAAACGATATATTATATTCTAATAAAATGAAATTCTTGTATATGCATGTAAACAGGATAAAGGCAAATTAGTCTTATTTCAGTTACAAAAAATGGTTTAACATTTAAAGATAAAGCCCTTTTCACTAACAGTGTGATAGAAAAAAATTATGGAAAAAAATGTATCAATAGATACAGAAAAACTGATGACAAAACTCAACACACATTCATGGTACAACCTCCTTGATGACAATGATTCCAATAATTCCTTGGAAATTCGGAATGAAACAAAAATATCTGCTATCACCACTTCTGTTCAAGTAATATCTTCACACTATAAAACATGAAAATAAATAAAAAGCAAATAATTTGACAGGAAAGATGAACATAGCAATTATTTGCAAATCATACAATTTTGGTCACGGAAAGTCTAGAATTTTACATTTAGAATTAATAAGAGTTTACCAAGGTTACCAGACACTAGCAAATTTACACAAATTTGAAAATTACTTGTATTTCTATCTACTAGCAACAAACACACTATATAGTTTAAAAAAAAATGATTTCCACTTAGGCTATCCCAAGACATCAAATGTCCAAGAACAATGAAAGATGTGTAGGACATACACATTAAAAATTTCAGAAGACATTAAGTAAAATCAAGTTAGAGTAGAGAAAATGGAGGTGTGTGGAGAGATGAAAAGAAGGAGTACTTAGAATTTTTATGGCAGCGAAACTACTCTACAACAATACAATAGGTACATGTCATTTTACATTTATCCAAACCTATAGAATATACAACATCAAGAGTGAATACTCAATTGTGCTGTGACCCTAAAACCGCTTTAAGAGAGTCTTTAAATTTTTAAAAAAAAAGGAAAAATTGTAAAACTCAAAAACTGTGTTCCTTTCTGAAGCTGGAGGTCCTCTTCTCAGTTAACTGCGGAGGTTGGCAGCATTCAATTCCTTGAACAATCAGCACAGTCTCTACTTTCTCCGCTGTCAGCTAGCGCCTCCTAAAGGCTGCCCCCCAAGCCCCGTCACAACATGGCTATTTGATTATTTAAGACGGTAGAAGTCTCTCTGACTTTAAATCTCTTCCTTCAGAGAAGGCTGAGACCCTCTTCAGATGCTCACCTAAATAAGTTATTTTATCCAGAGAATCTTCTTTTGGATTAACTCAACCTAATCATAGGTGTGAATCCCATCAAATTCATTCACTTAAGTCACTTGCTCACACTCAAGATCAGGGAAATATATAGGCATGCTCACCAGAGGTGGGAATCTTGGGGGCCAATTTACATTCTGCCTGCCACAGGTGTGTTCACTGTGAAAATTCATCAAGCTGTATATTTATGACATACATAGACACGTTTCTATATGTTCTATATGTTATACCTTAAAAAGAAACAGGTAAAGCCAGGCAGAAGTTAAAGACTAAAGCAGATGCCACAGGATAACTGTGGGGAGATCCTCATAGGAGTCAATGAGAGATACTTGATAACTCCAGATACTAGAATGTGGAGAACCAGAGGAAGGGAATTAGTATGAAAGAAGCAGTTCTAGGGTGACAACATCTTGAGGCAATTTTTTATTAAATGTCAGAATCATATCATTTGCTTTCTTCTAAATGAATCATATCACTTGCTTTCTTCTAAATGAAAAGCAACCTCAAGAGTTTAGGAAGTGAAAAGAAGTCCGTGGTTGCATGTACATATGCTTAAAAGAACTATGCACACTTAGAGCAAATACCAACCACTGAATATTCTAAGAGAAACCAGAAAACTTTGCCATGGCAGATTCAGTGAAATAGTGAAAGAAAAAATTATTTAAAAGAAATTCTATATAGCAGTGCCTGGGTGGCTCGGTCAGTTAAGCATCCGACTTCAGCTCAGGTCATGATCTCACAGTTTGTGAGTTTGAGTTCCACATGGGGCTCTGTGCCAATAGCTTAGAGCTTGGAGTCTCCTTCAGATTCTGTGTCTCCCTCTGTCTCTACCCGACTCACGCTCTGTTTCTCTCTCTCAAAAAATAAATAAAACATTAGGGGCGCCTGGGTGGCTCAGTCGGTTGGTTAAGTGTCCGACTTCGACTTTGGCTCAGGTCATGATTTTCGTGGTCCATGAGTTCGAGGCCCACGTCGGGCTCTGTGTTAACAGCTCAGAGCCTGGAGCCTGCTTTGGATTCTGTGTCTCCCTCTCTCTCTGTCCGTCCCCTGCTCAAACTCTGTCTCTGTCTCTCAAAATAATACATAAACATTAAAAGAAATTAAAAATAAATAAATAAAACCATTAAAAAAAGAAATTCTATAGATAATGTTTGGAGAGGTAGATGTAAATTGAGATACTTAGTACTTCATAATTCTATGATTTTAAAAGTGCAAAAGTTAGGGGCTCCTGCATGACTCAGTCGGTTATGTGTCTTACTCTTAATTTTGGCTCAGGTCATGATCTCACAGTTTGGGGGATCAAGTCCCATGTGGGACTCTGTGCTGACAGTGTAGAGTCTGCTTGGGATTCTCTTTCTCCCTCTCTCTCTGCCCCTCCACCACTGATGCTCTCTCTCTCTCTCTCTCTCTCTCTCTCTCTCTCTCAAAAATTTGTAAATAAACTTTCAAAGTGGAAAAGTTGAAAGAAAATTTTAAAAAACCTCTTCAACAACAGACAAGTGATATTTTAAACTATGATACACCTATAGGATGTATTATACAGTACATTTTAGAAAACTTATTTTTGCAATCATGTGGTATTTTTCATGGAAACAGAGAATAGATATAGTTCATAGACTTAAGAATTTTAATAATAAAAATGATAATAAGTTGCACAGAATGTATTTATTTTTTTAATTGTTTTAAAATAATAAGTGCATGTACATTAAGGAAGAAATAAATAGCTCTGTATAAAATATAAAACTGCAGACATCAGAGGATAGATTGTAGATTTCTTAGGAAGTAAGAGAAGAGTTAGAACAAAAAAATATTCACAGAGTAGGGTAAACAGATATTGCTAATAGCTGGCTAGGACATTTCTCTCGTCTTCAGAAAAGAGTAGAGGAAGGGGCGGCCAAATGATTTAGGCTCATTTAACCATTGAGCCTAAGTCTGTAGAACATTAAGAATTAGAGTTAGGTGGGGGCGCCTGGAAGGCTCAGTTGGTTGAGTATCTGACTTTGGCTCAGGCCAGGATCTTGCGATTCATGGGTTCAAGCCCCGCCTCACGCTCTGTGCTGACAGCTCAGAGCCTGAAGCCTACTTTGGATTCTATGTCTCCCTCTCTTTCTCCCTCTCTTCCACTTGTACTCTCTCTCCTTTTCTCAAAAATAAGTAAATATTAAAAAAAAAAGAGTTAAAGTTAGGTGTGAAGTAGGGAATATTCTTCTAATATGTAGATATTTTTAAACTGGAATGTACTTCTCTCACAAATACCTGGTCTCCTTCACTCAACAGCCCTAACAAATGGGAAAGGTGAGGCAGTCTTTTGCATAACTTATGTTTTAGGTGACATTTTCAAAATTGCATAGATTAATTAAAAAATTTTTCAACAAGGCTTCATGCCTTTTTCTGCCTTCCATGTTGCCTGCTTTGTAACAATTTGGATCATAATGCTATTGCTTGAAAGTGATCTTGTTTTTAATATTTTAACAGAAGAGTGGACCATTGTCACTCTAATTTTCTACTTTGATCTTTCTTGCTCATATTAGGGTCACATTTCCACACATTCTGTTATCTCAGTAACCTGCAGATATGATGAATCCACTCTCCACAAAGGGATTTCTCATAATGTTTCAAAGGATGGCTTAAGAATTCCTTTGAAGAATAATGCAGTCATGGATTATTTTAACTTTTCCTGAGCTTTATTTCATTCTCCTTCTTCTTGATAGAAAGTATTGAGGATGAACTGAATCTGCATATGAAAAAGATGTGAGATGCAGAATTTTGTTTAAATTAGTAGTGGTATTGTGGATTGAGTGGTGAATGTGGTACTGAGTATATGAATAAAAGTGATTAATTATCTAGCTAATCAAAGAATATATTAAAGACTGCATGAGCTTATACCTGCCTAGGGAATTGCTGTAGCTTTGAACACTTTTGCATGCATAAGTATTAAAAATAAGGAACTTCCGTCAAATGCCTATCATTTAATAGGCATTAGGAAATAGAATTCCCAATAAAGACCCATCAGGAAATAGAATTCAAACTCAAACTGAGGCAACCTATGCCAGCATCATCATCAATATTTTCTTAATTTACTAAAAATAATGACTTTAATTGAGCCGATCGTTCATGCAGGAAGAAACAGTTCAAAGAGAAAACTAGATTTTCTTTACCCTTCATTTTACAGCTAAAATCAACTTAGGAATTAAATAAGAATTGACCAAGAAACAATGTTTCCTTCCTCAGATAAGAATCACTTGATTGTTTAGAGACTTGTGATGAGTTACAAAGCATTTCATCTCTAGTCCAAACACCATCAGGATTAGTTGTGGATAAAAGTTGCTATAATTTAATGGATATTAAGTGACCCATGCGACTTCGCTAGTAGTCTGATGTGAGTCCTGGAGGGCAAACTGTCATATCTCAAGCCCACGCACATGGGCTTATAATTTATAAGGGGTTATAATTTAATGCATCAGCCTTTAATAAATAGTCCTTTGAAGTGAACTGTCTGCCCCTCAAAAGGTAAATCCCACAAGAAATATTAGGGATTTATGCATTTGCACGTCTTATTGCATGAATAAACATATCATTCTATGATTTACCTTGATTTGAATAGAATTTAAAGGGTGTTTTTTTTTATTTTTTAAAAAACAAATCAAATAAAATGGGCCCAATGCATTATTAAAAGCACTAGATGAATGTTTTCATTATTTTTTTTTTCACTTGCTAGGATTGGAAGCTAGCTCAGTGGTAAGTTCGCCACCATTTATTCTTCAGCTAAAAGTAACAGGATACGCTAAGCATCTTGACATATCCATTTAACCTCTGCTTTGTGTCTAAAAGCTGAACATTTATCAACCTCCACAGCCTTGGCTCTTTGAATTGCTTAGAGTAAGCATCTGTATTCAAACATATGCTGTGGGTAACTACTGAGATATTTTAGCCAGTTTGGCGTAGCAGCTGTTCTGTAAAAGTGAGATGAGTAATTTAATAAGCAACTCTCCTTGACTCTGATACTCTTCCCCCAAGTGTCTGCCAACCTCAGCCAGAAATGCAGCCTAAAAAGGGTTCACTGCTTGTGAGACATAAAGACAAGATAATGATTTATGCAGAGGACCATCTTCCAGGCGCTGACAGGCACTCGCTGTCCCATAGAAGTCATCAATGCGCTCCAAGGAAACAGAAGGAATTCTGCACAGATAGCATGAAACTTTGCTACTTTTCTGAACACATCTTGTTTGAACCAAGTAATAAAAAGAACTTGCCAAAATACAACTTGCCAAAGTACAACAAATATGGACCTTGGTCTTGCTCCTAGAAAAACATAACATACATTAAAAAATACTTTAAGAGGTGGATGAAGGTGAACTACCATATTTGTTATTTCCTATATTAAACCAAATAGTCTTACAACATGAATCCAAAGCAAATTCTTTGATGTATTGAAAGGTTATACCTGTGAAGCTATCAGAAAAAGTCTGAATTCAATAATATGATGACCGCTATTTGTTCATTCATAAAGTGTTTGAAATGCTTCAGTATTTAATTAGAAATGTATCCTGGTTTTATTTTTTTTTAATGTTTTTAAAAGAGAAAACAGTAGACGACATCTGGATTTGTAATATTTTTTGATGTTCCGTGTAATGATAGTGTACTCCTCAGCAATGCCCCAATAGACTACTTCCTTTATGATGCACCAATTTTCTTTTTTTTTATTTAATTTATTTTGTTATTTACGTCCAAGTTAGTTAGCACATAGTGAAACATTTTATTTAATTTATTTTTTTAATTTACATCCAAGTTATATGATGCACCAATTTTCATCCCATTATTACCTTACAGCATATTCAGTGTGTTAGGCCTTATAATATATCCTAAAACTTGTAGGAGACATGTGACTTTATTCAGAAAGCATATTTGTTCACAATTGGACCCTAGGAACATGGGTGTAGATAGCATAACCAACGTGGCAAAACAATATATATGTCCATCGGAAAAGCAAACGAAAAGTTGTAAGTGGAGATTTTGAGGTTCCTGTTTAACATTGTTAAAAAAGAGATTTGGCATTACAGCCATTGTTAAAACTGGCATTTTGGTGAGTTTGCCATCATAGCTGCCATATCTTCTCAGCCCTGGCTACACAATAGTACATCCAAACATCCAACATTGCCATCCACATCCTATAGGGATTTTGTGGAAATACATACTTTCAGGACTCGGTACCTACTAAATCAGAATCTGCATTTTGGCAAGATAACTGGGGCTTCTATGCACAAATTTTGGAAGCACTACTCTAATGCTTCTCAACCTTGACTCCACATTGGAAGAATCTGAGGAGTTTTGAAAAATTAGCCATGCCTGGGAAGCATGCCCAGGCCAATTACATCAGTGAAATAAGTGTGAACAGTACAGTCAAGGCCCCTATTCCTTTTGAGAAGGCTTTCATTCTAGTGTTTTTATCCCTAAGAGCACATAAGTCCATATGCAGGGCATGGACAAAATTGGTGATCACTGGACAATTCCAATAAATGTAGTTAATGCTAATATTTCAAAAGCCAAACAGCTCTGTTGAAAATATGAGGCATTGTTTGATTTGGGTCATGATCCCTTTTTATTGACAAAGCATTCTGAAAAGCTCTCTACTCTCTGCCTGCTTAACAAAAGAAAGAAACACAATTTCAGATCCCTGAGCCACAAATTGATCTGTATGCCATTGTTTCTCTAGTCCATATCTTCATCAATATATGAAAACATGCTTTATTCTCTTTCCCTCCTTGCCATTGCTCAGCTGTAGGTCAATATAGAGTAAACACATGGAAGCCTCCTCTATGACTAGATAAGTAGGCCAGCCACAAAGACAAAACAGAACAAAACAAGGCAAAAACCTCAGAGGCAGCAAGGGAACCAGAGAGCATTCCTGAAATATATTTGAAAAGAATCAGAAATAACTTGATTTTTAACTGCAGATACATGGTACAGATCCCTAACAGTCTGAAGTGGGGTACTAATACAAGGAAAATGCCATCTGCTATGAAAACAATGCCATAATATTTGAAATCCATCCATAATTATTCATGTAGAATTCGATAAATTATAATTCATTTTAGGCATTCTGTGATATTGGTGCAGATAACATTATATTTTGAATATGTGAATTTCTGCTGATGAATGTACATATGTATGAGTCAATATATACGTGTGTGTGTGTGTGTGTGTGTGTTTATTTGTATTAAAACAAAAAACAGATGCAACATCTTCTCTGTGATTTGGAACATAATTGATATCATGGAAGTGATTGGCCACACATTAGCCTTAAGGTTTGAGTACAGAACTACATACAGTTTATTCTTTTCTCACTTCAATCACTGGCATATATAACATAAAATCATTTTAAGTGGATATATATGCTAGTTGGACCTCTTCCTATGAGTAGAGGAAACGGGTGTTAAGCATCTCCATGCAGCTGCAATATTCCAGAACAGAGCTTATTCTTAGTCCGGACAAGTTCAAGTGCTCTGCCGTCACCTCTTCAGTGTCATGAGAGAGGGCCTTGTCACCTGGGGCCTTCACTGACCCACTCTTCATTTCATACCAACACACCCTTTTACTAGTGCCATTTCTGTCTGCCTGGGTCCTAGGCAACTTCTGGTGACTTAATTTCTGGTTGTAAATATAACCGTACCTGGTACGAATGTTCCCTTCTTGTAGATAAGCTGAGGAAGTGTAGTCACATCGGAATGGGCTAGGTCAGACAAATTGCTGACAGGGCTCTCCTAGTCCCTGCTGCAATACAAGTTGTGTGGGAGCTGACAACGCTTTCCAACCCCAGAATTCATTTATTCCCTTGTCAGGAAGTGTTGATTTAGCACAGGGCCAAACTTTCTCATGTATCGTTAAATAGGTCTGAGTCACAAGATGGAAAGATGATGGATACTGACCTCCCAACGCCAGGGTCCAGGTGATGTATTTGTGACAGAAAAGGCCCTTGGTGTTTAAAATTAAGTAACCCGTAAGTAGTAGACAGCAGTATAGTGATCAAGTTCAAAGGCTTAGAAAGAACATGTGATTTACTGCCTCTCCCCCGATATAAAAGAGAAGACTATTTGAATTAGGATTATTCCAAAACTTGACACTGATAAAATAGTATTGGTCAAAACAATGAATAAATGAGTGCCTAATGCAGAATTGCCAGCTCAGGAGAATATATGATGGTTGTGGGCTCTGTCAATTCAATTCGTTTCATTAGAGAAAATTTGTGTCGAGATCCTAATCTCTTCAAAACCATCTCTTAGTCTAGGCCACACTATGTCTAGATCGTAGTATTGTGTCTGAAGCAGAATAGGTCCTCACTGAATATTTATTGAATAGTGTGCCCTTATGTGGTATTATTGTGGATTGTATATCAGTTTCAGACAGGTCCGTTGAATAAAATTATTAAGTTTATTATCTCCTGGACTTTCAGAGAACATAGGGAATTTAAATCTGCAGAATTCTGGAAGAGCCTCAGTGCTCAGTTGCACACAGAGTGGCAATATCACACTTGATCTCATCAGAAACGATGCTGGCTCTCAATTTACCCACCAAAAGGAGAACAAGGTGCCTGAGTTCACAAATAACATTTAACCAGCTGCCAGACTGGCAGGCTTTTCTCGACAACTAGAATTCTAATATTCAGTGTTCTCTCAGGCAAAGGCAAGCTTCTTTCTATGGGCAACCATAGATAAATCCCAACACTTTCACAAAGGTCTATCTCACAACAACAACAACAGCAAAACAAAATGAAACAGAAAAGAAAGAAAGAAAAGAAAAAAAGAAAAAAGAAATGACAAACTAAAAGTAATTATGGAAACTAGTAACAAACAAAAAGAAAGTGGTAAGACAAGAGGACAGAACAAGAGAGCACACTGTACTTGAAAACTTTTTGTCTTTCGCCCATTTACTCTACTTTGAAGCTAAAATCGGTGAAAAGCACAGCTGCAAAGAACACTTATTGTTTTAACTCTTATAATATTTGTTATTCTGCATACACGTTGTTAGAAAATATAGCTCTTGGCAAAAATGTTTAAAATCTGTCAGAATCAATGCTTTTCTTCCCCCAATCTCAATTAAAT
The DNA here is from genome assembly GCF_023721935.1 of Panthera uncia. NCBI lineage: Eukaryota > Metazoa > Chordata > Mammalia > Carnivora > Felidae > Panthera > Panthera uncia. Next base: position 22,616,794 of record NC_064810.1, read on the forward strand.
TTCCATGGTGAAAAAAAAAGGATAGCCCAGGTAAAAACACATTTTTTATTTGAAAGCTCATTTCACATTCTTTGAAGAAGTGGTACTATTAGAATCTTGGGTGAAATCTAAGTCCTTACACCATAAAAAGAGACCAATAAATAATATGCTACACTAGACTTTACAGTTGCCAATTCAAGTTTCTCAGTTTAATATTTTGAATAACAGAGTACAAAATGTTCTAGCTTTGGGGGCAGTAACTTTTAAAAATCTGGATGTCTCAATTCTAAAATGCCATACGGTGTGTGTGTGTGTGTGTGTGTGTGTGTGTGTGTGTGTTGTGTGAATGTGTAAAATAAACACTTTGGAATTATACTCTGATGAATGTCAGTAGCTCCTCAGCACAGCCCTAGTGATCCAGTTAATGTCGAGTGCACAGTGCTAACTTGTAAGACCTCCCTTTCCTGCATTGTTACTTTGGAGCTCCTTGAAGAATATCTACTATGTGTCCCTAGTCCACAGAATCACCCAGCTCCAAACACAGGGAACCAGGGGGAAAGTTTTCATGTCATTTTCTGCTAAGAACTTTTATTATCTCTTACTTGAGAGCCTTCCCTACGCGTCTTTGGTGAGTCTAAAAAATGTCGAAAGAGGATGAGTATAAGTCTGTTACAATGGCTCCATCTTTACGATATCTCAGATGTGTAAAACTTCAGTTTGAAAATGTGTGTTCAGTAAAGGTCACTTTTACTAGAAAATAAATAAGTGCTTTTATGGCAGGTTAATCAGCGTACATGTTTCTGGAAAGAACTACTTCACATCATCATCAATTATCCTGCAGAAAAGCCATATGTACATAGTTTCTGTGAACTCAATTTTATATTCTTTTATATTACATGGAATTATTTTTACAAGGCATTGTAGTACATTTGTTTGAGGTCACATATATTTCCAAGATGGTTTATAATTTTTCACAACTACTGTCATCTTACATTTAGGAATATTTTCTACTTTATCCTTGCTATGTTCTAGCAACTGGAATCACGTTGAGAAGCCATTGCTCTTCAGTGGGTTCTGCAGTAGGCACATGGAAAGCTGAGATTTTGCTACTTGTTTCCAGATAAGCAAAGTGTTCGTTTTAACTCTATAGAAAGTTGAGAGAATATGCTAGAGTGCTTTTCAGATCTTGAAACCCCAAGCTCTTCCAAAATACTGTGTAAGTTTAAAATTCCCTATATTATACTCCCTTCTGTTAAATATGTCCAGAGGGTTGTTGTCCTGACCTGAATACTGTTTTAATATTTATATGTGATGTTGAGATCTAATACCTAATTACCCTTCACATTAATGTAAAGCAGGCATCAGATGTGTTTACTATCTGCTTTTCCTATTTATGACCCAAATTTTTATGGCTAGCTGTGGTATCTTGACAAATGAGAAAAATCTTCAATTGCTTATAATATAATGCTTAAATTCAATCCTCCCAGTCTGACTTTAATTGAAGAATTAATATCCACTATGAGTCCAAAATTAGTAAGTCAACATGCACGGAGTTTTAAAGGAAGTGTCTAAGAACTTATTTCTTGACTCTTGAATATCCTTCTTTTATTCAAATCACATTTTAAAACTCAGAAGGTTGAATGTTTTAAGGAAGATTTGCAGAAAGATACGCTGTTAATTCCATTTCAGTCTCCCACGAAACTGAATTGATTGTTGGTCCTTCCTTCAGCTCAAAGTCAAAAGGGGAGGAGCTTCACCAAAGCTCCAGTCGTTTTCCTACATTGGGACCACTCAAGCGCATGGCCTTCTGTAAGGCAGAGCCAAGAGAGGGCTAGTACCCAAGACTGGTCTAATACTCCAGAGTACTGAGGCAAAGTATAAAAGGTAAATCATACGATTTGCACGCATCATGTATTGTGAAAACAACCTGGTGAGCAGTAGCTTTGTATCCTGTCCAAGATGGCTGTCTAGAAGGATGGAGAAATCTCAGCTAAAAGAAACTGCAGGTTAACCACAAGATACCTAAATCTAAGGAAACTGTCGCAAGTGACCACCCTTACTAAAGTGTCGAGATACCTCCATCCAAAGCGAGATAATTGCAGAAGAAGGGAGCAAGAGCAGGACATTTCCAAAGAAACCTTTGCCAGATCCAGAGATGGTGAAATTGACTCATAACAGCATCTATTCAAATAAGATCTTTCCGATCCTCTTCCCAGTCACCCAAGGCTGATGAACAGATAAACTAGATAGTTTTTGTGGAGGAAAGAGCCAAGTGGAAGATCAGTGCCTGGAAGATGAAATACAAAAGCTGTCAAGTCTGCCTATGTCATTCAGCAGTCTCTTACTCTAACCAGGCCCTAATCAGGGAGGAAGATTTGAAACAAAATCAGGTTCATAGTATTGGTTAACATCTTGGACTGGACATTCCATTTCCTGAGTTAAGATGTGTTAAGACAATGAGACCATATATGTATCTATTTCCTATGAGAGAGCAGGAAAGCCGTGGAATCTGTAAATTTTCTTGGAGGAGCAAGTCAGATTGCACCCCAGAATACCGCTTAAAGGGATAATGGGAGAAAAGTTTGAGTTAGAATTTGGGTCATAATTCATAGAATTGTGGTCAGAATTTAGGTCACCCATGTTATGCAGGTACAGCTTATTTACATATTATATATCCATAATGACAAACAGGAGCATATTGACAAAAATTGGACAAGTAAAAAAAAATCTATCAGAATTCCATGTTGCATCTTGATTCAAGGTATTTTCTTTGTACTCATAAGAGGGGCATTTAATTGGTTATACTTAAGAAAATACCCCTTCTGGGGCGCCTGGGTGGCGCAGTCGGTTGGGCGTCCGACTTCAGCCAGGTCACGATCTCGCAGTCCCTGAGTTCAGCCCCGCGTCAGGCTCTGGGCTGATGGCTCCGAGCCTGGAGCCTGTTTCCGATTCTGTGTCTCCCTCTCTCTCTGCCCCTCCCCCATTCATGCTCTGTCTCTCTCTGTCCCAAAAATAAATAAAAAACGTTGAAAAAAAAATTTAAGAAAATACCCCTTCAGCGTGCCTGGGTGGCTCAGTCAGTTAAGAGTCTGACTTCAACTCAACTGACTTCATCTCAAGGTCTGTGAGTTCAAGCCTCACATCAGGTTCTGTGCTGACAGCTCAGAGCCTGGAGCCTGCTTCGCATTCTGCGTCTCTCTCTCTCAATCTCTCTCTCTCTCTCTGCTCTTCCCTTGCTCGTGCTCAGTCTCTCCTCTCTCTCTCTCTCTCTCTCTCTCTCCCACTTTCTCTCAAAAATAAACATTAAAAAAGAAAAAGAAAATATCCCCTTCAAGCAGATTGGACAATTTCTCTCAATGTTATCCTATAAGGAATAGCTCCCAGATGAAACCTCTTATTTTTTTTTAAATGAAGAAAAAAAAAGCAGTTGCTTTGGAATCAGACATATGGAGTTCTGAGTCATGATCGACACAATAATTAAATTCTTAGAGTTTTACTTTTCTAAACTTACACTTAAATTTGGAGATGGGGCAGAAGAAGAGACAGGACACCAGTATCTGTCTCATATGGTATGATCACAGGAATGAAATTAGAGAATATTTGTAAAATCCTAATAATCAAAATAAATTTTAAGTTCTTTCTTTTTTATTCACTCTTCACATAGAAATAAACTGATAATGGACCTTCTTGCAATTTGAACTGAACACATCACCTTCTGATAATGGAAATAGATCCCTATTCATCCCTAATGCAAGGAAAATAAGATGCTGACCACAACTGGATGTTGAATTTTCTGGATGAGAATTGGGCTGGAATGAGAATAGACCCTTTTCTATATTATAAAAAATATAGTAATATAAAAATAAAGTTATTCTTAAAATTGATCTGCAAGTCAAAACCCCCATATGTAAGTCATATTAATATAGTTACTAGATTTATATCAATATCAATTATTTTTTGGTGTCCTCTAATTACTGATGATACATCCCTCTTTTCTTTATTTCCCTAAACAAATAGAGCTGAAAAAGAAATTCATCCTACCAGTTTTTCTTAACTATCAGCAAAGGAAGCTACCAAATGCGAAAAACTTTAAAATGCATTTAAAATGTAACTTCTTATAAACCTCAAACTCCTTTCCTAAAACTTTGACAAGAAGAAGAATACTGCTCACAGCTCAGCTGAATGACTTACTCCTCCTCAGAAAGCTATTGATTAACTCCCACAACTTGGTGTTCTTTTTATCTTGAAGATTCCACTGAGATCACCATTTCTCCTCAACCAGGCTGAAGCAGCATTTTGAGATTGGGTGGGTGTGAACATTGATTTTTGGAACTGGCAGCTGAGGTCAGCTCTTAATTTTTCTTGCTTTTATCTTTTACTATTAGAATATAATCCAGAGTCCTGTGGGGTTAGGATTGAGTAGGAAGGTTTGAAAGCCAAGATACAGCTTCTAAAATGCAAAGCACTGGCTTACTTCATCTGTGAGCTTGGGGTTCCCCACAAGTCTGTAAGAATGCATTTAGGCTCCAGTTTGCTCAGTTCAGAAGTAGGATGCTCATTCATTATAGGCATATATTTGGTTATCATTTATTAGAGGTGCAAGGAAGAAGCACAGCAAGAGTGCCAGGAGAGGTATACTACTAAAAGATCACATGAGTTCCCCAGTTGCAGACATCAGTGCTATTGGCAAACAGGACAAGTTTTTGGAATCAGAGGACAAGGGAGAAATCCTTGCTTACTTAGGTCTTCAAACAATACAGTCCATGTGTTTATTGTTTAACAGGCACTGAAATGAAGTATGGAGGCTACCTCGAATAGAACTGCTCTCTCTAGGGCAGTCTCAGAATTGCAGCCTTCTGGTTTGTTTTCTAACCTGTAAACCAGGGATACTCATCAGAATTCTCAGCGCTAGATTAGTTATGAGCTTTGAATCAGATGATTCATTTAAAGTATTCTCTATATTGCCAACCTCTCTAAATATTAGGTGTCTCTTCTGTTAGTGTGGAGTAACAGACCTTAAGTTGTCTTCTGAATGATCAGTGTGTTAGGGGACCCACCAGCTTTGACCCATTACATATTAATTAAGCTCTATATACTTTATGTGGGCATTGATTTCTAAAAATAATATTTGGTCCATTAGAGTTAAAATTTTCATAATTTGGTACTAAGATAAAATCTTGTTCAAGGGTTAAGCATCTTGTACCTTCTCAAAGCCATTGTTATGAACATCAGTAAGCACAGATTACATGGTAGTCTAGATATGCATGGTGAGAAAGCTGAGCCAATTCTGTGTTGAATTCGGGTTTCTTTTTAAAAAAAATCAGAATAAAGATATTTTGCATACAATATGCATCTTTCTTATAAAATTAACTGAGAAAATGGGAGGGAAAACCCATTTACTCTGTTTAACAACGGGAAATTCATACAAGTTGACTCACTTTTACACACACACATGCAGACACACACACATATACTTACATGTCATTTGTTTTAAGATTACCTTATGATTCAAATAGTTGTTTTAGTCAGACAGATGAGCTGCTATAACAAATAACCCCAAATATCAATGGATGAGCATCATTTAAATTTATAATTTAGTCCAATATGGGTGTTCTTGGTCAGACAACTCTCCTGGGCCACGCTTCTTCAAGGAGTAATTTAAGGAAGGAAATTTCTTCTCTCACTGGGGGTATGGAACTTTGGCTCTTGCCATTTTGCCACTGAAAACAAGGAGGTAAAGTGTTAAGAATGTGTGATATTTTAGGTTCGGGAGTGGACCTACAGTGCTTCTACCCATATCCCATTGCCCAGGAACGTGCTACTTGCCCCCATCTACTTGATGGGGGAGTGATGAAATGGACCCTTAGTATGTGCACAGCAGAAAATTGAAATAGTCCAAATAAATTATAGCATTGCTTTTATCATGGAAGCTCATTACTATGACTATATATGGATTTTTTAGAAAAGTAAATACTATTTGTCATTATCAATAACTGAGATATTCTCTAAATAAATACCTTGCATTTGCTTACTATATATTTACAAAACAAATGGAAGAAATCACTAGAATTTGTGATCATGCAGTCAGTTCCTTTGCCAGATATTAATCTTAGGTTTTAACAAGAAGTGGACAGTTCAGATTACTAAAGCCAAATTGCTACATAACTTTTTATTCACAATTTTTGGTATCATGTGTAAGATAATGATATTCTCTAAACAACTTTCCACCTATACTTAAGCTTGAAAGCAAGACCTATATACCAGAACTCAGATGTTTTCATATAACAAACATAATCTCATTTTGTCTTACTGAAATTGAAAAATACAACTGCATAGAAAACCTCTTTCCTTTTCTTTTCAGCCATAACAAATTTGAATGAACATAACATTCAAGCTGTTTAGTGGTGATTTCTTTTCCTGACATGGTGAATAAAATACATTTCATTGTGATGTGAGTAAAATTTCATGGGGTGAAGCCTATTATACAAGAAACACACCCACGTAAATGTTGTTGAGCCCTTTGTAAGTTGTCATAGGTCTACACTCGAGATCATCCATAAAAAAGTAATATGGCAAATCTCTTATAATTTCATATTTATCTTAAAATTAATAACATCGAACTGTTGGAAATGTGAGTAAGGGTTATATATATTTGTTATACGAGATGATTTTAAGTGTGTGCTTGATAACCTCTCTTATCACCTCATCAGATTTAGAGTGATGAAACTATGTATCATGTCATCTGTCTCAAACTCTATTGCACATGTGATACAATAAAATCTACTCCATGCTTTTTAAACTAATGGTGTCATGATAGATAATTATTTGGCCAATGGTACTTGACTTTTTCATCATTTTAAATAAAAAAATAATTAAGCATGCTTCATGTATAATAGACATACAGTGTGATAGCATTGTGATGCAGATGACTAGTTCATTAAAAAGTACTTGGCAGAAATGAATTTTCCTCTGGATTGTTGGCTCTGTGGTTAATCACAGAAAAATCCTAATTATCCCCAATTAGTGTGTCTGTTAATCTAGTCAAGAAATTAGAAAACATACTTTCTGTTAGAACAGAAGGATGCATGACAAAGGATTGACAGATAAATAACAGTCAGTCCCTAATCTTCTAATTTTATTTTAATAATATATTCCCCAAGAGGCTATGAGTAACTTTAGATGTTGGCAGCAGTATCCATACAGTGTTTTCCATTTTGTCATGGTGACATTTCAAACATAATAAAGCATTGCAAGTATAGTATGAAACTGTACCATGATCCCTTCACCAAGACATCCCATTTAAGCTTGCCAACTGTCTCAACTATGCCGCTGGGGGAAAATCTAATCATTGGTCATTTCTTGCATTCATCACCAAGTTTCTTTAGGTTTCCTCATCTTGAAGTACTTCCTCAGGGCTTCTTTGATCTTCGTGGCCTTCAATTTTGTAGACTATAGGCCATTCATTTTGTAAAATGTTCTTCAATTTGAGGTTGTCATGTTTCCTCATGATTAGATTCAGGTTATGCATTTTTGACAAGAATATCAGAATCCATTCTGTGTGCTTCTCATTGCATGTCAATCTATCACATTTCTGGGAATATTAACTTTGATCACTATGCTAAAGTTGTGTACTAGCTTTAACTACTCTTTCCTGCTTATAGTCAACAAGAATTCGATAGGGAAGTACTTTGAGACTATGCAAATATCCCAATGTTCATCTAACTTTTACATAGTATCTCTATCATCCATTGATGTTTGGGTTAATTATTACTATGATGATTACCAAATGGAGATTTACTATTTCAATCATTCCTTCTACATTTATTACTTTTTTATTTTGAGAAAGAACTTTCCTCTCTCTCCATTTATAATCAACTTGTATATTTACATCAGTATAGACTCATAGATTCCTATTTTGTTCAAAAGGATGTGTTTTGTTAGTATGAGTATATTGATGTTCAAGTTATCTTCAAAAACATGATCTTTGGATGAGTAGGATGAGGAGTAGGATGAGGAGATGTTCACAAATGCTGAATTTATGGTGCAGTTCAATATAGTTTATGCTGGATTTAGGATTAGGAATACAATATCTTCCTGGATATATAATATCTGAAAAAAAAACCCTTTTGGAAAGTCTTTGACAGTATTGTACTTCTTATTTTATATTATTAAATATTGTATTTTAATAATTCCAGAATTCTCTTATTCTAACCATTCAAGGAGACTCAAGAATGAGACTTCAAAGGGAGAGGAACCAAGATGGCAGAACAGCATGGAAGTTTTTTTGTGTCTGGCTGATCAACACCAAACCATCCTGCACACCTAGAAAACTGATTTGAGGATTAACACAACAATCTGCACAACCCAAACCACAGAACTCAGCAGGTACGTGGTGCAGAGAGGTGAACTGTAGTAGGGAGAAGTCACAGAGGGCAGGGAGCCATTTTTGCGCATGGAGAGAGGACAGAGATGGCGGGGGAGAGAATATGGGAAAAGCACCCCTCCCCCAAAAGCAGCTAGAGAGAAAGTGGAAAAGTGGAAACAGGGACTGAACTGAAAAGGGAGAAAAGAGAAAGGAGGTTTTAAATTCCATTAAGACTCTATAAACAGGGGGAGTGCAGAGTCTGAAACTCCACAGCCTGACACATGGTGGTGCTCTGGTGGGAAGGGCAAACCCCCAGGAGCAGAGTGAAGTCCAGGCGGTCTCCGGGCCACATGGGCAGAGGTGGTTCCCCTACTGGGAGGACATCTGGTAGGGGTTGTGTGGCTCCCCCACAGTCAAAGGCCCCAGTAGACCCGGGAGAACGACTACATTCACAGGTGGTGGAAAAAGGTCGTTGGGGGTGAAGCCTGGGGCCAGATGTGTGTTGTGATTTTCCATAATCCTTGAAATGCTGCTGCTACACGATTGCATGAACTTTTTCTGGGGTGGGCTGGCACACAGCCACATTCTCGGCATCTGCAGCAGCGCAGTCCCAGGAATGTTCTTGGGTGCAGCCAGCACCCGGCCATTGCTTGGTGAGTCCCTCCCACAGAGAGGCAATATGGGTCAAAGCTGCAGTACCTCAGAAATAAGGGGTCAGGAAAAATGGCCGCATCTGAGATAAAACTCGGGAGGGAGGTGCTTCCTGGGGTGCAGTCATGGACAATGTAGCAGTGGGGAGTGGGCAGAAGCTGAAGACAAAGAACGGTGCGCAATTGTTCTTGGGGAGAACAGAGTTCCAATACTAGAGACTGGGTAGCTGGGTGATGCCATTTTCACCGCTCCTGCACGTGAATGTACGCCACAACAACCCACCCCAGTAAGCTAAGCAGTGCCATCTAGTAGAGAAAGGAGCTGTTACACTAAGCCCTGCCCAATTGGGCCAACCTCACTATTCAGGAACAGAGATCTCTCTGCCTGCTTACTTTACAGACTATCAAGTGCTTCATAGTTTGACTTCTAGGGGAAAACAAAGTAATTTCAATCTTATTTTAGTCTGTTTGCTCGTCCATCTATTCAGTTTTCTTTTCTTTTTTTTCTTTTTTATTTCTTTTCTTTTTCTTAAATACTGGAAGAGAAAAAAATATTTTTATTTCCAATTTTTATTAAAAATATTTTTCTTTATTTTTTTCTACTATATTTTTTACTTTTGTGTAATTTTCTTCAAATTCTCTTTTACTTCCGTCATTTCATTTTATTCTATTTCAGTGTATTCATTTTTTCAAATTTTCAAACGATTTCCTTTATTTTTTTGTCCCCTTTTTTCTCCACTCTATCAAGCTCCTTTCAACACCCAGACCAAAACACACCTAGGATCTAGCATCATTTATTTGATTTGTGTGTGTGTGTGTGTGTGTGTGTGTGTGTTGTCTTTAATTTTTTAATTTTAATTTTTTTAATTTTATTTTTTTTTTACTTCATTAATTCCTTTTCTCCCTTCAAAATGACAAAATGAAGGAATTCATCCCATAAGAAAGAGCAGGAAGAAATGACAGCCAGGGACTTAACCAACACAGATACAACAAGAAAGATGTCTGAACCAGAACTTAGAATCATGATAATAAGTATACTAGCTTGAGTCGAAAATAGATTAACATCCCTTTCTGTGGAGATAAAAGAAGTAAAAGTTAGTCAGGATGAAATTTAAAAAAGCTATAACTGAGCTGCAATCTCGAATGGATGCCACAGCGGCAAAGATGGATAAGGCAGAGCAGAGAATCAGCGATACAGAGGATAAATTTATGGAGAATAATGAAGCAGAAAAAAAAGGAGATTAAGGCAAAAGAGAAGATTTAAGAATTAGAGAAATCAGAAATCATTGACTCATTAAAAAGGAACAACATCAGAATTATAGAAGTTCCAGAAGATGAAGAGAAAGAAAAAAGGGTAGAAGGGTTAGACATCAAAATCGAGGAAGCACATAGGACTCCCATTAGATTCAACAGAAACTGACCGTCAACAAGGCAAATCATAGTCATATTCACAAAATACTCAGGCAAGGAGAGAATCATGAAAGCAGCAGGGAAAAAAAGTTCTTAACCTACAAGGTTTGCAGCAGACCTATCCACAGAAACTTGGCAGGCCAGAAAGGAGTGGCAGGATATATTCAATGTGCTGAATCAGAAAAATATGCAGCCAAAAATTCTTTATCCAACAATTCTGTCATTCAAAATAGAAGGAGAGAATAAAAGTTTCCCAAACAAAAATTAAAGGAGTTAGTAGCCACTAAACTAACCCTGCAAGAAATTTTAAGGGGGACTCTCTGAGGGAAGAAAAGACAGAAAATAAATAAATAAATAAATAAATACCAAAAGCAACAAAGACTAGAAAGGACCAGAGAACACCACCAGACATTCCAATTCTACAAGCAACATAATGGCAATAAATTCATACTTTTCAGTACTCACTCTAAATGTCAATGCACTAAATGTTCGAATCAAAAGACATAGGTTAATAGAATGGTTAAGAAAACAACATCCATCTATATGTTGTTTACAAGAGACCTGTTTTAGACCTAAAGACACCTTCAGATTGAAAGTAAGGAGATGAGAACCATCTATCATGCTAATGGTCAACAAAAGAAAGCTGGAGTAGCCATACTTATATCAAACAATCTAGACTTTTTAATAAAGACTGTATCAAGAGATAAAGAAGGGCATTATATCATAATTAAGGGGTCTATCCACCAAGAAGACCTAAAAATTGTAAACATTTATGCTCCCAATGTGAAATCACCCAAATATATAAATCAATTAAGCACAAACATATAGAAACTCATTGATAATAATAACATGATAGTAGGGGATTTCAACAATGGACAGATTATCAAATCAGAAAATCAACAAGGAAACAATGACTTAGAATGACACACTGGAACAGATGGAATTAACAGATATATGCAGAACATTGCATCCTAAAGCAGCAAAATATACATTCTTCTCCAGTGCACATGGAACATTCTCCAGAATAGACCACACACTGGGACACAAATCAGCCCTCTACAAGTACAAAAAGATCGATATCATACCGTGCATATTTTCAGACCACAACACTGTGAAACTCGAAATCAATCACAAGAAAAAATTTGGAAAGGTAACAAAATACTTGGAGACTAAAGACCATCCTACTAAAGAATGAATGGGCTAACCAAGAAGTTAAAGAGGAAATTAAAAAGTACATGGAAGCCAATGAAAATGATAACACCACAACTCAAAACCTCTGGGACTCAGCAAAGGCAGTCAAAAGAGGAAAGTATATAGCAATCCAGGCCTTCCTATGGAAGGAAGAAAGGTCCCAGATACACAACCTAAACTTATACCTTAAAGAGCTGGAAAAAGAACAGCAAATAAAACCCAAAACAGCATAAGACAGGAAATAATGAAGATTAGAGCAGAATTTAATGCTATCAAAACGAAAAAAAACAGTAGAACAGATCAGTGAAACCAGAAGCTGGTTCTTTGAAAGAATTAACAAAATTAATAAACCCCTAGCCAGTTTGATCAAAAAGTAAAAGGAAAGGACCCAAATAAATAAAATCAAGAATGAAAGAGGAGAGATCACAACCAACAAGTAGAAATAAAAACAATAAGAGAATATTATGAGAAATTATATGCCAATAAAATAGGTAATCTGGAAGAAATGGACAAATTCCTAGAAACATATACACTACCAAAACTGAAACAGGAAAAAATAGAAAATTTGAACAAACCCATAACCAGTAAAGAAATTGAATTAGATATCCAAAATCTCCCAAAAAACTAGAGTCCAGGACCAGATGGCTTTCCAGGGGACTTCTACCAAACATTTAAGGAAGAGTTAACACCTATTCTCTTGAAGCTGTTCCAAAAAATAGAAATGGAAGGGAAACTTCCAAACCTTTCTATGAAGCCAGCATTACCTTCATTCCAAAACCAGAAAAGACCCCACTAAAAAGGAGAACTACAGACCAATTTCCCTGATGAACATGGTTGCAAAAATCCTCAACAAGATATTAGACAACCGGATCCAACAACACATTAAAAAAATTATTCACCATGACCAAGTGGAATTTATACCTGGAATGCAGGGCTGGCTCAATATCCGCAAAACAATCAGTGTGAATCGTCACATCAATAAAAGAAAGGACAGGAACCATATGATCCTCTCAATAGATGCAGAGAAAGCATTTGACAAAATACGGCATCCTTTCTTGATAAAAACCCTCAAGAAAGTAGGGATAGAAGGATCATACCTCGATGATCATAAAAGCCATATATGAATGACTCAACACTAATATCATCCTCAATGGGGAAAAACTGAGAGCTTTCCCCCTAAGTTCAGGAAGAAGACAGGGATGTCCACTCTAATCACTGTTATTCAACATAGTACTGGAAGTCTTAGCCTCTGCAATCAGAAAATACAAAGAGATAAAAGGCATCCAAATTGTCTAGGAGGAGGTCAAACTTTCACTCTTGGCAGGTAACATGATATTCTATATGGAGAATCCAAAATATTCCATCAAAAAACTACTAAAACTGATCCATGAATTCAGCAAAGTTGCAGGATATAAAGTCAATGCACAGAAATAGGTTGCATTCCTATACACCAACAATGAAGCGACAGAAAGAGAAATCAAGGAATCTATCCCATTTACAATTGTGCCAAAAACCATAAAATACCTAGGAATAAATCTAACCAAAGAGGTGAAAAATCTATACACTGAAAACTATAAAAAGCTTATGAAAGAAATTTAAGAAGACACAAAAAAAATAGAAAAAGATTCCATGCACAGAGACTCATTAAAATAGCTAATATCCGTATACCTGTCTCCATAACCAAATAAGTGCCTTTATATTCTGCTCATATGACTGCATATTGCATAGAATTTCATATGTGAGTATGATCATTTATAAGATTTTAGCCATGAAACAGAGTTTTCCATAAATATATCAGGCTAATATGGTTGATAATCATTATACTATAGAATACTATTTTGTGACTTTGCCAAATTCTAAATGAAGAACAAACCTGTATTTCCACTTTGCTAAATCAATAAGTAGCTACCAATAAAAACTACATCAAAATGAATTCCTGAATATCACAAAATGATGCTTAAAATATAACTAAGCAGAAGTAGCTAAAATTAACCATTAAATAAACATTTAAATTGTTTATTTTGCAGCCTTATTTATTTTGACTATTGAATTTTTTAAATCTCTTTAAGGAGATTTTCATAAATACTCTTAAATACTTTCAACCAAAATTTAGTACTCAGCATTTTTGAATCACAGATTTTAGAGGATATTTTAGGGAAAAAAAGAACTCTTAAGTCTGGGAAAGTAGTTTATTTCTAAAGTATATAGCAATTCAAATGGAGGCTAAGTTATTATAATGTTATAATTTTTATAATCAAAACAATGGGTGAGTAAGAAATGTTTATTTCACCATGGCTTATTTTATTATTATAATTAACCCAGTTAGAAATGTTGTATGAAAACAAACAAACAAACAAAAACAAAAAACAACTCTCTGGAATCCTTGTGACATTGCAAATATGGCCATGGACATTCTATCAACTGCTTATAATAAAGAGCAGCTCAGAAAAAAAGCAACAAGCAACTTGGGAGAATTAAAGACAACTTGGAAAAGACTGTTGAATTCAAGTGAGAAATAAGCCAACAGTTATAACCCTGAGCTTTTTCCAGAATAAGTTTAGCATTAGAACAATTTCATCTTTCTCTCCATTCTCCAAATTAGTTTTGAAAATAACTCAATGGATGTTAAAGGGTGAAACTTTTGCATAACTGTATATTTAGGGATATACACTTAGGTAAAGGTTCAGAAATATAAATTGGGTTGCTATTGCATTCCACATGTAAAGGTAACAGTTATATACTCCTTAGTTGGACAATATTCTTCATTGATTATAAACATAAAAAGAAGCTTCCAAGAGCTTAATCTGAAGGCATATTTTCACTCAAAATTACATCAAGATAATTTACTACCTGTATTTTTAGATATTTTAATATAATATTAAATAATACATTTTAATATAGTGTTATCATGTTACAATATGTGAATTAGACAAAATACTTGTTCACAAAAATTGATGATGAATACACAGGAAGGTTTACACAAATACACACACACACCATACATATATTTGCAGTATACCAGTGTTTTCATTTTCTATATATTTTCAATATATAAAATAGTTTTTAAATATTCAACATGTAGATTTTTACGTATTTTTATGTATTATTTACTTTTATTTTATAATACAAGATAATCTTTAAATTACTTAAAATTTATTTCATTAAGTTTAAGTTATATTGTGGTGACGAAAACTGTATTTTACTTCATGATCTTCTTTTAGGCATAATTCATTAGTCAATGGGAAATCCCATCATTCCATGCCAAAAATCTGTGTGTGTGGTTAATAGGTTACTAAACTTATACTGCTAAATCTGTACATATATTAAAGCTACCACTGTCCTTCAGGAACTGTGAAATTTACCTGCTGTTCCTCTGTAATCTAAACTGTTTTAACAATATTTAAAAGTGATGCATTACTCTCTACATCGGTCCCCATAATCTGTGCTTAACATTTCCATCCATAGGGGTGCCTGGGTGGCTCAGTTGGTTAAGTCTGACTTCAACTGAGGTCATGATCTCACAGTTCATGAATTCCAGCACCCCACCCCCCATCAGGCTCTGTGCTGACAGCTTGGAACCTGGAGCCTACTTCGGATTCTGTGTCTCCCTCTCGCTCTGCCCCTCCCCTGATCGCACTCTGTCTCTCTGTTTCTCAAAAATGAATAAATGTTAAAAAATTAAAAAATAAATTAAAAAAAATAAACATTGCCATCCAACCTGCATTTGCTGCCCATCTCTTCAACAACTACCATGCTTACTGCTTCCAATTTGCTCTTTCCTGCCATTATATTTTTTTCTGGAGCAATTGCAATTCAAGTAATCCTTAAACCTCTAGTACTTTCCGTTGAATTTCAATGTCTTGGGATAGCTTCATTTGCTTAAAAATAATTGCCGTTTGTAAGAATCTTCAACACAATAAATTCTCCTGCTTGTCCAAAGGGAAATTCTCGGCAATAATACTTTTCCAAAATGACTTGTCTATTTTGTGTATTCATTTACACAAAAATAATAGTGACTATAATAGTATGACACATAATTGGCATCCGATGAATATTTGTCAATTAGATAAATATGAATTAGCTTCCGTTTTTTTATAACTTTCATTTTTACTTGCTTATATACTAGATACTTGACATTGATATATACTGTTATCATATATATTGATACATATATACGTATGTATACATACATATGTGTGTCTATAGATGGATGTATAAATAGAGAGAGAAGGAGAGAAGAATGGAGGGACAGTCAGATGGATGGGCAGACAGATACATAGAATTATCCCTACTCCTAGAAGGTGAGAGTGAAGTTGAAGAACTGGTCGTGGACTAAGTCTTACAGTTGGCAACATTGGCAGGACTCAAAACCTCTGGCCTTTCCATTACATCCCTTCCTCTGATAATATTTATCTTCTTATGCAAAAGTTCCATATTTAGAAGAAAAAAATTCTGACTAAACAAGGAATTCATTTTTTATGCATCCATATACCTTTTAATTTTATTTTTAATTTATTTATTTAAATTCAAGTTAGTTAACATACAGTATAGCTTTCAGGAGTAGAAACTAGTGATTCATCACTTGCATTTAACACCCAGTGCTTATCCCAGTAAAAGAGGAATCCATTGTATAGTCCTCGGATCTTTAAATTTGCTGGGGCATCCTCATGAAAATAAGGCCCTGGGAAAGGATTTTATACATTTAAGTTTAAATGCAAAAGAAGTCACTATGTTAAAAACCAAACTACTATTTTCTGAGAAAAGGATATGCTAAGAAGCTTAGAACTCAGTGTATAAAATGAATCAGAGGAGTAAATCTTAGGGAAGTTACCTCTGTTTCTTTCCAGTGTACTCTCGAAGCAATGTATTTATGAAGCATTTTTTGTTTTTAGCTCCAACTATAGCCATTTGATTCCCATCTGATCCAGATTTGGAATTCCTTTCTATCTTCACTCTACAAAATAAATCGGTAATGCGAGGAGAACCCTATCATAGGAAGAAAATATTTTCACAGTTGTCTGCCTTTCAGTAATTAACACTCACTTCTCAATACACAAAACACTGGGCTCACACATGCACATGTTTATGAAATATTTCTTAGGTGAGTAATAAATATAAGTCTTCTAACATATTACACCCCAGATTGGTATATTTTATGCTAATTCATTTGGTATAGAAAACAAAGAACACAGCCTTTAAGCATTCCCCAAAACACTAATAACTTACAATAGAACAGTTTATTTTTATCAAGAATGAAAAATAAAAGGTGAAAAAAATTACATGCATTGGGAAAAAAAAGTGATGTAATATAAGAAAGATTTTGTGATTTTCCTTCCATTCGAGCATTAAAGAATAATATCACTTTAATAATATTAAATAATAATATCACAGTTTCTTTTTCTCAAGAATGAAAAATAAAAGGTGAAAAAAATTACATGCATTGGGAAAAAAAGTGATGTAATATAAGAAAGATTTTGTGATTTTCCTTCCATTCGAGCATTAAAGAATAATATCACTTCAGGGAACTTATAGCCAAAATTGCAGTGAGTATCTATATTAAGGGCCAACTCTGAAAAGCAATGAAATGTTAAGGTATTAAAAAAAGGCTTTGAAAACATTTTTAAAAGTCATTTTTTACCTTGAATTAGCCAGGATGTAAAGTCTTCTTGGCACTCAATTGTTTGCTTAAAAGGATGAATGAATGAATGAATGAATAAATGAATGGTTGGTTGGTCACTAGAAATATTCCTTAGGAATACAGCTTTTAGACCGGATTATTATGTCTGTCAGTTGATCAAGGTTTCATATTGTTTTCCCAACTCTGTCTCTCTATTTCTTAAGCTTCTACTGTCTAACAGATTCCTAAGCTTTCAGCTCTACTCTGTGCCTCCTGTCTCAGGGCCTCTGACTGCTGCAATTCACCGAGGTACAGCTCAGGGAGCTTCGGTGCATCCTCCAAGTGGACCTGAAGGTCAGCATGCCTGCCCTTGGACTCAAGTGTCTCAAAGTTATTCTGGATCTTCTTAATCGGATCTAACATCTGCAGTTGTTTTCCCCTGTTCTCCGATCTGCATGTTAATTTTTCAAGATAAAGCAAGTGAAATACTAGGAACATATTCTTATCAAAATGGAATGCATTACATATCAAATGAGCATCTTTAATGTCATTGACATGGGAATCATCTGTATGACATTTCATTAGCAATCAGTCTAGAAAAATAAAGAAGTAATGATAGACCAAATCTTTGGACAACTTCTTGGGGTTTTTTTCCTCCTGATAATGATGAGGTAAAACATTAAAATTCAAAGGTTAAAAAAAGATCTATCATGACAACTCTTCCTCCCACCTTGTACCCTCGCCACTCGGTTTTCCCACACTAACTACAAAACCCATCTTATTAAACTTGCATATTTTTTTCAGAGATAACTTACGTGCATGCATGAAGGACTAACTACCTAGCTGGACGTTTGTATTTTTTATACAAAAAGATGCATAACATAGAGTAGTTTTCACCTTACTATTTCCTTTAGCAATATTTTTAGAACTCCTTTCTTCCAATTTTCACTCATGTCCCTCTATCTTTCATAGGACTATGTGCAGCACATCCCTAAATCCTTACTACTTTGCTTGACTTTTGCTTATGTGTTTATTTGCCATTTCAAATTTGTAAATATATTGTAACGAAACACTCCAGGATGGGGTCTTATTGATTTAAAGGGTATATTTGTTAGTTTGAAAGATAACTTGCCCACGTGCATTTTTAGTGCTTTGCAAACCCACCAGCAATATATGGGAGGGTCTCTTATTGCCCATCTTACTAATGTATAAATAGAATCCAACATTAGCAACTTTGCCCATCTGACAGTAGAAAACCATACCACAGTGATTTGTGTTTCATTCATTTATTGTTATCAGAAGGAAGGTTGAAGACTGTTTGTCATGTTTAAAAGCTACTTGTATCTGCTTTTTTTCAGAACTCTTTACCGTATTGCCTATTTTTTCTATAAAGTTTGTTTACTTAAGAATTTAAGAATTTTTTATGACTATATATTTTTATAACTATATATTGTTTCAGTTAGGTGTTGTAAATGTTTTTCCACATTTAGCAAATTCTTTCTTAAGGTGATTTGTTTTCTTATCTAGAAGATTTTTATTTTTGTTAGGTCAGATAAATTTTCATTGCCGGGCGCCTGAGTGGCTCAGTCAGTTAGTGTCCAACTCTTGAGTTTGATTCAGGTCACGATGTCAGGGTTTGTGGGCTCAGGCCCCGTGTCAGGCTCTGTGCTGACAGCCCAGAGCCTGGAGCTGGTTTCAGATTCTGTGTCTCCCTCTCTCTCTGCCCCTCCCCTGTTCAAGCTCTGTCTCACTCTCTCTTTTTCAAAAATAAACATAAAAAAAAAAAAGTAAAACTGTCATCATGTGGTTTCTTCTCTACTTTTATGATTCTACTTTCTATCTTTAAATTTGTTTTCTGGGTGCCTGGGAGGCTCAATCAGTTGAGCATCTGACTTTGGCTCAGGTCATGATCTCACGGTTCGTGGGTTTGAGTCCCATGTCAGGCTCTGTGCTGACAGCTGGGAGCCTGGACCCTGTTTCTCATTCTGTGTCTCCATCTCTTTCTGCCCCTCCCCTGCTTGTGCTCTGTCTGTCTCTCTCTCTCTCTCTCAAAAATAAATAAACATTTTAAATAAATAAATAAGTAAATAAATAAATAAATAAATTTGTTTTCCATTTGGATATGGATTCAAGCATTTTCCCCCAGACAACTGTCATTAATTTATCAAAGATCTTCTTCCCGGCCTTTGCTATATACTAAATTTTTATAGGCATTTAGGTACCTTTCTGGACATTCCATTGTTTTACATTTACCTGTCTGCTCATACACTACTATCATACTTTCCTAATAATTTTATCTTATTACATAAGTATTTATCCATATTTTGTTAATAATTTTATTTCCTGATTTCCTATTAAAATTTTATTTACTTATTTATCATCTTAAAAATATAACGTGTTCATAATATAATTGTTAAATTATACATATCATTGTGTATACATGTATATATGTATATATCATATAGATGTATGCATAATACATATAGTATAACATATATACTTCTCACTAAATAGATGATTTTTGCCTTCCTGAGGATGGAAAAAATGTTTCCTGTTATGTTTCGTTGTTATTTTAATATGTTTCTGGCTCATGTTTGCTAATACATGGTATTTTTGCTTGTATATTAATAAATTAGATTGTTTTATTTTTCTTCTTTCCTTTTTTGCAACATCTTTGAAGAGTTGGGACATCATGGCAGGCAAATTTCAGAAACAGTGAAAAAATCTTTTTCTTGTGACACCTGGGTGGCTCAGTTGGTTAAGTGACCGACTTCGGCTCAAGTCATGATCTCACAGTTCGTGGGTTCAAGCCCCGCATCGGCTCTGTGCTGAACATTTGCTCGGAGCCTGGAGCCTGCTTCAGATTCTGTATCTCCTCTCACTGCCCCTCCCCTGCTTGTGCTCTGTCTCACTCTGTCTTTCAAAAAAAAAAAAAAAAAGTTAGAGAGGGAGGGAACCAAACCATAAGAGACTCTTAAAAACTGAGAATAAACTGAGGGTTGATGGAGGGGTAGGAGGGAGGGGAAAGTGGGTGATGGGCATTGAGGAGGGCACCTGTTGGGATGAGCACTGGGTGTTGTTTGGAAACCAATGTGACAATAAATTTCATATTAAAAAATAATAAATAAATAAATATAAAAAATATTTTTCTTTTCAGAAACAAGTTCAAAAACTGTGGAAATTTTTGTTCTCTAAAATTGAATTCTCCATTAATATGTTCTGGCCCTTTGGGTTTTTGAGGATTTAGGATCAAATTTATCTGTTTTTTTCAATGAACTATTTGTGTATTTGGTGTCTTGTCTGCACTAGTATTATTTATAGTAACATGTGTTCATACTAAATTGTCCTTTTCATTCAGGATTTCACTTATTCTCATAGTTTTGAGCAAAACTGTTCCTGTTTCTTTAAAGTTTCAATGTATCAATGGTTATTTTCCCATTATAGTTGTATATGTGTGTTGTACGTGTTCCTCCTTATTTCTGATTATTACTGCTTCTTAAGTATGTTCATATATTATTCAGAGAATTGGATTAAATATTTAATTACCAAATATAATACTATTTTGCCACTGACCTATTACTTTTAGCTATTTAGTATTTTCTGCCATCTTCTTTATTTTGTGGTTTTTCCTTAAGCTTTTGAATTATATGCTAAAAATGTTAAATTTTATTTTTAATTTAATATAAAAATTTAGAATTATCCATTATTCTCATAGTAATTATTTTAGTTGTATCCCAGGTAAAGATGCAGTTTTGACTTCATTTTGACCTAAGAGTTGTTTGAAGAAGAGTTTTCTTGTTGATTTGTTTTTTATTCCTTTTTAATGTTTATTTATTTATTTTGAGAGAAAAAGCACAAGAGGGTGCGGGGCAGAGAGAAAGGGAGAGAGACTCTCAGGCACTGTCAGCCCAGAGCCTGACAGGGGGCTCAATCCCACGAACCGTGAGATCATCACCTGAACTAAAATCAAGATTTGGACACTTAACCGATTGAACCACCCATGGGCCCATGCTTTTTAATTTTTATGTGTGGTGGGCTTTTTAAATTCCGATTTGTTATCCGTAACTAGTTTTATTTCATTGAGATTAAAGAATGTTCTCTGAACTATTTTTTTACTGACAGAATTCATTGAAAATTTCTTTGTAGAGAGATAGATAAGATTGTTTAAATGTTCCCTGTATAAGTGAAAAAGAATGCCTAATTTCTGTTTTCCAGAAGTATAGTGCGATATATTGGAATTAGATCTGACTTGCTATTAAGTCTTTATATAATTATCTCACTTGGTTTGCCATGGGATTATGGGGGTATAGTAAAATGTTTTCTTCCTACACTCTGTCTCCATCTGTTTTTCTATTTTGTCCCCTGTGGTTGTTGTATGAATGCAGATGCTGTGTTATGTGTTGCATAGACATTTGTATAGTACTTTGATATAAACTTTAAGTGTTTGGGTATAAACTTTGTTGTTTTTCAGTTATTTACAATAGTTTCCAGTTCCACCCCCATCTCTTCCAAACCTGGAAGTTATTGTACTGTTTATTTTTTGGCAATCAGCTAGATGAACAGTTGTAGTTCATTGTGAATTTAATTTTCTTTTCCTTGACCATTAAGAAGATGAGGCACCATTTTCCATCACATGTTAATTGGTCATTTGGTTTTCCTATTAGTGATTTTTTTTGTATAATTTTTCTGTTTCTATGTTGTATTGGATTTAATTTTGTTGTCACTATATATACATGATTTGTATAATAGAGTTATTAACCCTTTATTTGCTATCTGAATTTCAAACATTCCTCCTGGTTACTTATATATCCTGAGTGTGCCGTATAGTTTGTCTTATCAAAGTTTTAAATTTTATAGAGCTAAATATGTCTTCTTTTTCGTGTACAGCTTCTAGGTTTCCTGTGTTGATAGGAAAGTCAAGCTTGAGATTACCTTTTTGACTTCCTAATGTTTCTCTAATAAGTTGGACCTTTATTTCCACCATAAACACAAAATTTTCAAGTAAACCAGCCATATGATTTCTGCCCCTTCAGGAACAGTCAGTCTATTCATGGCCTTTAGCTGTTGTGATCACTGCCCAGTACTATGGTGAACTGTGTGACTTTTAATTTCATTTTTATAGTTCTTATTTAAGAATGTGTTATATCTCACCATTGACATAAATTCTCTTTTAATGTGTATGTGCTTCATATATTTTTGTTTCTGCTCTAAATTGTCTTTTTTTTAAACTATTAAAATAGGACCAGGGGCACGGCCTTTTGCAAAAATAGTTGTTCTAATTTGACTTGAGAATAATATGTAATCTCAAATTATTGGGTGCAATAGTCTACTTATATTCATTAGATGACTTCAAACTGTTTCTAATTGTGCTGATTTTATTCCACATGCTTTTATTAGCTTTTTTATCTGCTTTGTCTGACAGAAATATATTCTAAAAATAGTGAAGTTTATCTATTTTCCCTTTCATATTATGTCAAATTTTCTTGTCTATATGTTGGAGTTATGTGATCCTTTACAGAAAAATTTTGTATCCTCATCTATCTATCCATCTATCTATCCAGAAACTATTATGTTTTAATGATCTCTTTAAAGAATAGGCATTAAATTTGTATGTTATAGACATTGTGATTTAGTTATTAAGCGTACGTGCTCAAGTAGAACTGGTTTTAATTCCATATCCACTATTTACTTTCTATTTGACCTTGGCACTTCCTGCCTATTTCTAGGTCTTAGTTCTTTATGTAAAATGGAGATAAATGTCAGCCTCAAAGAGCTGTTATAAGGATTCAATGCAATAAGGTATTCAGAACACTAAACATGGTCTGACACTGAGAATGAGTTCAAGAACTTAAGGATGCTGTCACTCCTTAGTTTTTCAGTTTGCAACTTCATTAAATATACATTTTTAAATTTGCATCCTAACTACTGCTTCTCTACTATTGGTTTTATTGTTTTTTTTTTTACTTTCTTGAAATAAATACTTTCAGTATTCCTTTTTTTTTAATCAAAAACAATAAGATATTTGAAGGATAATTGTTCTTATTTTGAAATAGCTTTGGTCACACTCCTAATTTTTTATTGGTAATACTTTTACTTTTCTTATTTTTTCCAACAGATTTTATTTTTAGAAAAGTTTTAGGTTCACAACAAAATTGAACAAAAGGTACAGTGGTTTTCCTTTACCTCCTGCCCCCACATGCATATAGTGTCCCCTATTACCAACATTACCCACTAGACTGGTATTTTGTGACTGTTGATGAATTTCCATTGACACATAATTATCACCCAAAGGCCATAGCTTACAATTAGAGTTTACTCAGTGTTGTACATTCTATTTTTTTAAATTATCCATTATTGTGATTTTTGCAAAATGTTACAGGAAGATTATTTAGCATTATATACACATACTTAATGTTGACCAATTCTACCTCAAAGTTATCATGTATGTAATCAAGAACTCAGCTCTTAGATTCATAGCAGCTTTATTTATTATAGCATAGGCTGGAAAACCAACTAAATCTCTGTGATTCTGGATTGATTTGAAAAAATAGTTTTAAATATTCATATAATGACTCAATTTGAAATTAAATTGTAATATATACCCAAACTTTATTAGTATTGCAAACTTTTCATATGTATTTTTATGGAAAACATAAACTATTTGTATGTCTGTGTACCTGTATACATATGTGGGCATGTGTGCCTGCTTATAATTTTGCAATGAGGCAGCTTGAAAGCTCCTCATGGAGGCTAGGCATTCTGTTTTCCACAGGAACCCTAATTCGGCTCCAGTGGTGCCTCTGAAGGATTACTGGGCCAGTGGAAGAGGCAAATCACAATTGTACCAGATATCCATATCTTCGGAAAAAGGATAAATATCCATGGCATACTGTCCCCATTTAAAACGGTAAGTAGAAAAAGTAGAATATGTTTTTAAAAAATATGCAGATATAGTTGTTTTTACTAGAGGATTATGTATTATGATAGTAACAATTTTTAGAAACTTTTGTTAAGTGAGCACAGCTAATAGAGCCCTCTCTTCAACTCAAGCCCTGGAGGAATATCTGGATTCTGCAGATCATTTGATGAAAAAAACATAGGCAGGCACCTATGGTGCCTGGGTGGCTCAGCAGGTTAAGCGTCCAACTTCAGCTCAGATCATGATCTCCCAGTCTCTCATGATCTCGCTGTCTGGGAGTTTGAGCCCCACGTCAGGCTCTGTGCTGACAGCTAAGAGCCTGGAGCCTGCTTCAGATTCAGTGTCCGCCCCTCTCGTCCCTCCCCACTCGAGCTCTGTCTCGCTGTCTCTCAAAAATAAATGTTAAAAGAAATTTTTTTTTTAAAACATAGGCATGTGAGTAATATAATGCTAGCATCCGCCATTATTATACGCTCTTAAGTACGTTGCTAATTTGGGCCTCAAAACATAGAAAATCCCAAAGTATGAGATACAGTTATTTTTGAAACAAATATTGTGTGGGAAGTATTGTAATTTTCAGAAGAGCTCTTTAAACTAACTTTATGGTTTGAATCAGAATGTATGTAATAAGCAAAACATGTAACATATAATCACAATGTATAAGATACCACAAAGGAAATCGTGTGTAAGAGAAATCAACATGGATGTCTGTAACTAAAGGAAATTTATCTATAGCTTTCTTTTAGAAAAATGAACAGATGCTGTTTTTCAGTGTAAACACCTAACTTGCTGTCAAGTAGATTCTATAAGGAAAAGTTAGTTCCTTTTCAGGCAAAAAAAAAAAAGAGAGAGAGAGAGAGAGAGAATTAGGAATTGCAATATTAATGGACATAGACTTCTTGAACTTATGTCTTATGAGAAAATTGGAAAGCATAAAAATGACAAATAACTGTCTTGTATTGAATATTCCTTCTGCCATAAATTGAACTTAATTTGACTCTTTCTGGACATACTACTCAAATGCTATTTGCTGCTACACAGCAATTTGATCTAAAAGGCCTGTGGGATATTCCAAAAAGTGTCAGCACATTTTTTCAGCATTTATTGTCTGCCTAGCACCATATCTAACGCAGGAAAAGCAATTAAATGATAGATGAGTAATTGCATTGGTGAATTAATGAATGGATGAAAGAAAAATGTTCAATATGTCCACAATGTATATCATAATTATTTGACATAGCATTATTTCTTCAATCTCCTAGGATGTGTTCAAAAGACTCACTATCTTCTGTCTCTATCTCTGTCTCTCTCCCTCACAGACATTTGTGTGAAAACCCACTCATCCCATACAAAAACTTTACACAATTTTCAATGAAGGCAAATATTGCTTTGACTTCAGAACTTTGAGAACTATTATCACATCCAAATGCTTCCCTCCGTCATACGCAAACATTTCCTGGGGGCAATGGGGGAGCAGACTAGGGGTCCTGCAAGAACTGGTGTCACTCATGTCTAAATCTCTAAACTCTTCTAGAATCCATCACCCTTACCACTCATTTGACACTTCAAATATATATAGCTTCATCTGGTATAAACTATTTTATTTCTATTAGCTCTACTTCCCCACTAAAAGGAAAAATAAACCTAATAGCAAGGGAGGAAACACCCTCTTATAGTCAGTGGGTACACAGTTCTGATTGCTTAGAAGACTTGCGGAGGCAATAAAAGCAAATTCCTAAGTCAAAGGCAGGACCTAAACAGCCCACTTCTCGTATATAGAATTACAAGTTTCTTATCACTTCTATAGCTATGTACTCTCTCCTGACCTGTGGGTAGCACTTAAAATTCTCCCAGAGCTCTTTAGTCTTGTGTTGAAAAGTATTTTGAACTGCAGAGATGGTGTCCCACCTCAGGTCTTAACTTTTATCATGCCACCCCGAAATCCAAAATCTTTGAATTCAGAATTTTCTTATAACTCGTTTTGAATGACAAAGTATGGTCAGAATGATAATGAAGCTATTTAGAAGGTTTTCTTTGTATTGTGTTGCTGTTTTTAATTCCAATTAACATGTGTATGTTTCATCCACTGTCCTTCAGAAATACTTGTGTATTGCCAAGACCCTACTGACCTATGGAGTGATACGCATCGTATCTGTGTCAATTTATCTTGCTAAATTATGGAACACCCGAATTCTGAAACACATTTGGCCCCAAAGATTTTGAGTAAGGGTTTGAGAATCTGTACTATTTATTGACCACATGCTTTAGGCCATGCTTTCTCAAAAGTATACATATGCAAGGAGTTGATTAAAAAAAAAATAAAGCAAATAAACTCTGCAGTGAATTGAACCAAAATAATTCCTAGCATGGTGAATTTTAACCTCCTTTATGGAAAACAGAAAATAATTTTTCATATTCAGTAGTTTAATAATAATTTTAACAATAAAAATGTTCTTCTAAATAATTCAGATTATGTAGAGTCTGTTTCTGTAGAGCAGAGAAAATACACAGTGAGAAAATAATCCATATACTATTTCCTACATCATGTATATGTTCTTGTATTAGTAATTCATTTTGAAGTTTGGCACAGTTTATTAATATTTAGTGCATCTAACTCAGTGCTTTGCACATTGACTTGAAAATATGCTGGAGAGGTAAATTTAAATGACATTTTAAATTAAAACCAATTAGAAAACATTTTAAAAGGTAAACACAATAAAAAATAATTTTATAATACCTATTAAACAGAATATTGAAAAAATATTTTTCCATAGCTAAAATATAAATGTTTAGATTCTTCTGGTTTAATAACTCCCTCAATGACATTTAAATCTATTGCATTTTTAGCTTACTAGATTTTTGTTGGTATATTAAAATCTTTAATATTTATCATCTCATCATTCATACTCTCAATTATTCTTTGCAATGTACATACTGTCTTTGAGAAAGATAGGGAGATGGCGAGAGAGAGGGACAGAGGGAAAGAAAGAAAGAGAGAGAAATTACATTCATTCCTATAATGAATATGATCTTCACATTTATTGATATAAAAATTGAATTATTATATGAACTACTTCAAAAAGTCATTAAGGGTGTGGATACAGAACACGTTGCAATTTGTTTCTGATGTTTCCTGTTTTCCTCCTTTAAACCACACAGACTTAAAAACAAAACAAAACAAAACAAAAAAACAAAAAACAAAAAACAAAAAAAACAACCAGAAAACCAAAACTTTATAAGCTGGGCTGCATTTTCAGCAAAACTAGAAGGCAGAGAACATCTTCATAATTCACATTACTTTTAAGTCATCACACATTCACTCAGAGTAGTACAGCCCCGTAAGAAGACATTCAGAAGTAAAACCAAAGCAGCGAGGAGGAATAGAAACCATCAGGAGGCCTTAGCAGTGGCAGATCTCAGCAAAAGTCAATAAAAACTTATTTCCAGAAGGAAGGTACGTCACCCAAAATAGGAATCATTGTGAACAGGGCCGACGTCAACCAGAGTAGGAACATCAGACAAGGAAGAGTGAGAATGCTCATAAAGCACACATACAGCCTGGAGGTGGGAAATCCCAGAATATAGTAACAAATCTATTCATCCTAGCATGTCCTGTGCCTTGGAGTTGGTAGCAGTGGGATCATGGGTAACTCAGGGCTGGGCAAGAAGCTGTCCTTAACCAAGGGAGGTGTAAGAAGAGTCACCATAATTTATTGAAACAGTCTGTCAATGAAACAACTGAAAGGGAAGCATTAATTTGAAAATTCTGAGATCTACCTGACCCTTTCCAATTTCCCCTTCTCCAAATATCTGAAAATAGCAGGACAAGTAAAATCCAACTAAGCATGCATTTTTGAAAAGGAAAGATCACATCAACCATGAAAAAGTACTATAAAAAGTTTGAGTGTGGGGAAATTTCTCCACAAGAGAAACAACAACAATAACAAAACAAAAACAAAAGAAAGAAAGAAAGAAAGAAAGAAAGAAAGGAAAAAAGGAAGGTAGAAGACTTGGGTATAGGTAGAGGTTGAGCATATTGCAAGTTACAAAATTGTCACTTAAGTAAGAATATGAATGGACTAGAGCAATAGGAAAAGCCCACTTGAGCTTTATGGCTATAACAGGTTTCCCCTGCTATCCAAAACTAGAGCAAAGGAGAGTGTTCCTATGAGACCTTTTCCAAGCTGAAACGACATAAGGAAAAGTTAGCCCCCACTTTCCGAAGTTCACGTTATATCACTTCACTGTTATGAATACAGTGGAAATTTGGATTGTGAGTGACATGTTCTGTGAGTGTTCCACAAGACGAGCAAACACTTCTAATAAATTTTAACTTGATGAGGGATGTCTTGCAGTGTGAGTAGTATGTGATGCTAAATGTCACATGATCACAGCTGAGCCAATGGTTCTTCAAATTTGCTTTGATATACAAGTGCTTTGGATTACAAACATGTTTCTGGAATGAACAGTGCTCTCAAATGAAGATTTTGCTTGTACTTGTTTTTTTTTTGTTGTTGTTAACCAATAGAAATCCAAAGAGGATTTCTGTTTTTACAAAAAAAAAAAAAAAAAAAGCCATTACTATTCTAATATAGGTACTTCATAAAAGGCAAGTGGCATAAAGCAAAATTTCAGAAAGCAGGGGATAACTATAACTGGAAATGAGATCAATGATCTTGGTTTGTGCTAAAAATACATTTTTTTTCAAGTCTAGTGATTGATTCAAACTATTGCACATTACTTCTTGTAACCTCAGGTATGTCTTTTGAAAACTTCAGATCCCATTGTGGTAGAATGACTTCTACAAGCTGATGCCAAGAATTTGAAGATTACTTCCTGTTATTGTCTCCAACGCACCACAATTAAGGTAAGCACTCCAACACTTTGAAATTGAAACTAGACCCAGTTGCTGAGTGTATGGACATAAAATTCTAGTTGTAAATTGCCCCCTTCACTCAGTCCACACCCTTCCACACTTTGTTCCAGGTAAAAAGGCTTTCTTGAGTCATCTTTGGTTGTATGTGGCTTATAAGTCATGTGACCAATTTTCCCCATTGGCCAGCGCAGTATTGGCTTAAATATGTTTTCCCAGTGTAATTATTGTCTTAAGTTTTTATTTATTTATTTTGAGAGAGAGAGAGAAAGTATGTGTGAGCATGAGGGAGGGAGGGGCAGAGGGAGAGAGAGAATCCCAGGTAGGCTCCATGCTGTCAGCCCAGAGCCCAATGTGGGGCTCCATCTCTCAAAGATGGAGAATACTGACAGTTAGAAATAATTGATATAGTTTTTCCCCTTCACATGCCAAAGCTTGTGTTTATTAGCTAGTAGATCCATTCCTTTTACTACTTCAAACATTAAGTCTTAACGTGTTGGATTGAGGTACCATCAGCTTTAAAAAGCAAAAATCTTCACAGTATTTCTAGAAAGAGCATGGTTAATAGGCACGCTTGCCATCATTGTCGTTTAGTTCAAAATGCTCAAGATCTACTTCTCAAATGCATTGTCTTATCTACTTTTTTTTCTTCTCCCATTTACATTATACCAACCCTTCCTTATCTAATCATAAGCAGTGACCTTTTTACAACTAAACTTTTTTTTTATATTTGGTTGGCAGTAATATTTCCGAATTTTTCAACCTTACCACTAAATCACAATTTGGTCACAGAGAAAAAAGTGATATAATCATATTTTTTTCTCAGGCCAGGTCCATAGAGATTTTTCAGAGACACAGTTTTGATTTGAAAATTTTATAGACATCCGAGCACATTCAACAACAAGGTTTTTGAGGAAAGACAGGCTTTCACATTCCACACAGCAACTTTTCTTCCTGAACAGGTAGGCAGCATCTCCATTTTTGATTCATGTAAACAGGGTTTCTCACCCTCTTGTGCTGAATAATCATGGCAAGGCTCTTCTGTGCACTGTGGGATGTTGATCAGCATCTCTGACTGCTTCCTACTAAATGACAGTAACACCTCTCCAGTCGTGAAAACCAAAAATATTTGTAGACATGGCAAAATGTCCCCCGGAGGGAAAAATCACCCCTGGTGGAGAACCACAGCTTTAAAACAAATCTAAAACAAATATATTAGATTTTCAGGCTGCATTTCCCAAAGGAGCTCAGTGAATTTTCATGCAATAATCCATAAAGCTACTCTAAGAAAGCGTACAAGACAAATGAAATACAGATTCCATTTTATTGATATAATAGCAAATCTTCCCAGTACTATGAATGTGTTTATGTTTTTATATTAAATTTAAAAAGAGTTACGTTTAAAGTGATGTGGCCTGGAGTTGTGCCTTGGCCTGTTAAGCTTGCATATTACTTCTGCCGTCATTGTACTGGTATCACAAATTGTACTTAGGTCACAATGTGCTCTGCTTATATGCCAAAGTAGGAGAAGAAAGGCACCATAGTCTTTGGGGCTGAACGTTTGTTCACTGATCACACATATTCATATAATCATGTCATCTCAGACTGTCTCCACTTAACAATATAACCATTTGAACGAAGAAGAAAATCAAACAGCTCCATAAAAGATGAACCCATAACTGTTTTCACTGATTGTTTTTTACTGTCTCCTTGCACAGATTCCCTGGATCTCTTATGTTTATGATTGTCTTTACCTTCAAAGGGTGAAGCAATCACACTATTGTACTTGAAGAAAAGATAAAGGATGAATTAACTGGTCGTTTGGATGGGTTCAATTCAATTGGCTGACCTAGAAAATGTGCTTAGATGTATTTCAGTGAAGGTTGAATTGCCTACATCTACACAGTTATGTTCCCCATTTTAAAAAATCTCCTTATAATTAGCCTTTATTTAACATCTCCCTATTTTCTGTCATTCAAGATAAATTCATCTGAACACAGAATTCCAGAAAACTCAAAAGCAAATATATTCACCCTGGAAAATGAGAGCTAGAACAGGACAGACAACTACGGATTTTACACTATTTCTACATATTCTCCATTAATGGAAATTAAGAAAACGATTAAGAAAGAATAGTTACTTTGACCACAAACTAGTAAGCTTAAGTGACTGAACTATTAAATTAGATTATAAAAAATTTAACGTTTATTTTTAAAACTGTTTTACTTGTATTTTTACAAGTTGATTGCTTTGTTGTTTTTTTTTTTTTCCTTTAGATTACAAATGATAACTGATACACACTTAAACTATCGAAAAATTATTTCTCTATCTTGGCCTTTATTGCATGATTCTTTATCTGCATCACACTGTGATTAAAATTTGAGGGGAGGTAACAATGGTTTACTAAGCATGATTAATAATTTACAAAGTCTGAGCTTTGCTTTCAATGATGTTTATATTCCAGGGAGGGTCTTGAGCAAGATTTAGTAAAAGCATTGGTTCCCTAGTCTTAGTGCCAGAAGGTCATGAAGCTCTGTTGAAAGGGGACTCCCATAATGTCTTATAATCATATAGCATCTAGAAATGCCTCTACTTTGTAATCCGAAATGAAAAAGGATTAGAGTATGCAAATATGAAAACCTCTAGCATAGAGATTTCTGAATCACTCTTGGTATTATAGTCCTACCACTTAAAAGTGAGTTATTTTGCAAAAATATTGCAATCAAGACATAAAATATAATAGACAATCAATATGCAGGATGCCAGCAAAACATCATATAAACTATGCATTTTTCCTTGTTAAAGTCTTATGTGAGCCATGAATTATGCAAAACAACCAAGAGATCCTATTAAAAAGGCGATACATCTTCAGGATCCTAAGACATGAAAGACCATTTGAGCTTTCCTCTCAAGGTTATTACAGAGTTATCAGAAGTCCTCAGAGTCTGAAAGTTTTAAATGGAAGTAAGGATATATTGCAAATTATATGGTGGTGGAAGAGAAACACTTCAGAAAAAAAATTATTTTTGATGAAGTAATAAAAATCATTTATTTAGTAGGCCACTGATTTGCTCAAGAGCACAATTTATAAAGCTATAGCTTGATGTCAACAGTGATGTCATTGGTTAGAGCATGTTCTTTGAAGACGTTTCCATTAACATGCAAAACATACTGCCCAATGAGAATTTATATTTACTTATCTGGCAGAGTTCAGTATATTTTAGATGTCTCTTTTAAAGCTTTAAATTATGATTGCCAAATTATTAGAATTATTAGTAATAACACTGTCACTCAACCATGACTTAGGAGACTCTGATTAATTATGAGAAATCACAGAATAGTGGGTTCAGATGGTCTGTTGTGAGCAAGATTATGGATTTAGATCTGGTGCCCTGTTTGTAAGCCACCCTATATATTAAATATATTACATATTTACATATATATTATAATTATAATTTATATATTATATCTTATAATATATATTTTTATATTACATATGTATAATTATATATATATTTATTAGCTTTTCCCTTAACAAATTATTTTGGCAAAACTAAGGCTGACGAATTTCAGTCAGATGTGTCTACAGAAGCAAAAGAGTAGATATCTGGTTAGTCAATGAAAGGAATGACAAAATGCCTTTCAGCACAATTTAAACAGTACAATTTTTACCCCACAGGATGTCTAATTTCAATAATCTTGTGTGCTGTTTTTCAGTTCTCCCCCCACAACACACACAGTTTCAATTTAAATAAATGCACACTGCCATAACATTTACAAAAAAGGATTAGAAGGAAACAAAGCATAACATTAAATGTGATATTACTACTTCAAACACCTGGAAACACTCAATTGAACTAAATCACTTTGAGAATACATTCTGGAGGGTTTATATAACACACACACACACACACACACACACACACACACGTAGATCCTTGATGCTCTGTGTTACCATTAGTGTTGTGCAATCACCATATTCCTTGTCATAGTCCAAGTTTGCACTGAAAATGGTGAAAGGAGTAGCAAAGGAAGGTTGTTACCCCATAAATCTTCAGAAACCTTAGAGCTTTTTAACCAAGAATCAGCATAGCTACTGGTTAAAAGCAGGGTTTTGGAAGCATAACTAGCTGTGTGACTTCAGGTGAGTAGCTTGATGTATCCGACCCTCTTGAGAGCTGCCTTCTCTTTAAAATAGGGTAAGAAGGTAGCATAATACTTAGGGTTGCTACAGTGCATGCTGTCCTGGCACTTTCAGTTGCTCTTCTTTATATCACCAGCGGGGGGTGAGGGGGGCGGGGTGGGCAGCTGGGTGGCTCAGTTGGTGAAATACCCTACTCCTGATTTTGACTCCTAAGAGACACAGTGACAAGGCAGCCATGTACAAGCCAGGAGAAAGGCCTCAGAGAAAATAAACCTGCTGGCACCTTGATCTTAGACTTCTAATGTCCAGAACTGTGAGAAAAAAAAGCTTCAGTTGTTTAAGCTGTGGTATTTTGTTGTGGTGGCCCTACAAACTGGTATAGAGAGGCTAGGGATATACTCTGGCTTCTTTCCTCTAACCAGAATGTCCCTGGTCTCTGCCTCCCATGGGCAAATATTGCTAGAGAATGAATGTGCATCCTGCAGTAGAGCCCCTTATGATATAACATTTTTTAATATTTATTTATTTTGAGAGAGAGAGAGAGAGAGAGAAAGAGAATGAGAGGGGCAGGGCAGAATGAGGAGAGAGACTGAGAGAGAGAGAGAGAGAGAGAGAGAGAATCTCAACCACAGCCCACACCACCAGCACAGAGCCAGACTCGGGGCTTGAACCCACGAACCAGGAGATCATGACTTGAGCCGAAAGCAAGAGTCACATGCTCAACCAACCGAGCCACCAGACCCCACCCCCCGCCCCTCATGTGTCTTTTATGTGTCCAAATCTCCTCTTCTTGTAAGGACACCAGGCAGATGGATTGCGGTTCACCTGCATGATGCCATTTACCTAATTACTGCTTTAAAGGCCTTATCTCCAAATACAATCACATTCTGAGGTACTGTGGGCTAGGACTTCAGTTTTGCGTGGGGTTGGGGACACCCCCACAAGTGTTTAGTCCACAACACTTTCTCTGCTTCTGTGGCCTCCCTAAGAACCACTGTATATCCTCGTAAATTCATCTCCCCCTTGTCATGTCTGCAGCTCTCCAGGGACAGTGGGTCTAGCTGCCACCAGAGAGGTCCTCTGTCATTCCAGCTTCTACTAGTGACTTAGGCCCAGGGCTCTGGCAATCCCTCCCCTCGTTTGTCCTTCCAGTTGAAAACTGGTATAGGTTTCTGCTGTTGTTAATTGGGATATCCTACCTTCCCTTGTTTAGGTGCTCAGCTCTTTCATCCATGACCAGTTCCCTGAATTAAATTTTCTTTGTTTTAAATACAATTGTGTCCCCTTTCCTACAAAAGAAAAAGTAAATAGATACAGATAAGGAGCAAATGAATCAATGTTTGCAAAGTCAGCAGGAAGCAGTGTGATAAGCACCCTGCATGTGTTAAAATAAATGAACAATATTTCCTTATTCTGTGAACGGCTTCTGAAGATCTTCTGTACCTCACAGGAAATTTACTTTATAAACAGCTTCAAATCTGCTCTACTCAAGCTCTTTGTTATTTGTTATTACTTCTCTTTCATAAACTGTTGTTCCTAAAAACCAAAGATTTGTAGTAAAACTTGGAAAATTTTGTTTTGTTTTTAAAGAATAGGACAGGTTTTCTGTGGAGTGCTTGGGGGGCTCAGTCAGTTAAGGGTCAGACTCTGGATCTCGGCTCAGGTCATGATCTCATGGTTCATGGAATTGAGCCCCGCATGGGGCTGTATGGTAACGGCACAGAGCCTGCTTGGAATTCTCTCTCCCTATCTCTCGACCCCTACCCTATCTGTGCTGTCGTTCTCCCTCAAAATAAATAAACTTTAAAAGAAATGAGAAAAAAAAAGAATGGGTTTTCTGGGCTCAGTTATAGTCTTAGTTCTATTATTTCTAAGTGTTCTCATTCCTCTACAGTGATGGAGTTAATATGTGGGAGTTTTCACAGATTTGTAAAATCTGTGTTTTCATCTAGTTGTACTCTTTTACAAGGGTGCTAGTTACCACTTTCTCATCTGTAGTTCAGAGAGAGCCACACCCACCTGAAATTTAATATAAAAATTAATGTGAATTGTTAATTGTTAACGTGAATTAATGTGAATTGTTCTTTCAATCACTACTTTCTCATCTTTTCCACATCATATTATTATAACTTGACTAAATTTTGCCCCCACTTGGAGAAATATCATTATACCTGCTTTTAAGATGTAAATAAAACTTTACCCCAAAAGACTTAAAATTTGCAAAAACAGGATTATACCACAAAGAGGCATTTTATTTTTTTATTTTATTTTTTTTATTTAAAAAAAATTTTTTTAACGTTTATTTATTTTTGAGACAGAGAGAGACAGAGCATGAATGGGGGAGGGTCACAGAATCTGAAACAGGCTCCAGGCTCCAAGCGGTCAGCACAGAGCCTGACGCGGGGCTCAAACCCACAGACCGTGAGATCGTGACCTGAGCCGAAGTCGGCCACTCAACCAACTGAGCCACCCAGACGCCCCAAGAGGCATTTTATTAATACATCCTTTTGATCTTTCACTTAATAATTTCTACTTTGTAACACAGCTGCTGGCTTCTCCTCACAAAAAAAATTCTCAAAACTGAAGCCACTTCTCATTCTTTCTTCCCTTTCCCTTGATCCTTCCAGCGATTTTACCGTCTTGATCAATCCATTCCCTAATGAAAACCAACTGCTTGGAGTTTTCTCCTCCTTCCAAGCTATTTTTCTTCAACCCATGATCATCTCAAGTATGCATCCAGAAACAAAGCACCATCAACCCAGAAACACACTGTGACAAATATACTTTGCCATTTTTGTCCCTATTGGGTAATTGTGCAAGTATTCTCATTATCTTCCAGTATAACAGACAAGCAAATCAACAAACAAGCAAAGAAAACACACACACACACACACACACACACACACACACACAAACACCTGACTTCCCTTATACTTTTGCTTCTATGATCCTGGACTTTAACCTGACATCACCAAATACCTCTTTTGCTTTATGGCCAAATGTTTGGGGAAAGGGATTCATTTTGACTATTCCTTTTTCCCTTATCAATTTTTCCATCCTCAACTCCATGAATTCCAGTTTCTTCCCTTGTCATTTCATTCTAAATACTCTTACCAATGTTTCCAATGACTTAGGGATTATCCCCATAAATATTCTATCAATAGGATCTTCTTTGACCTCTCCATAACCTTTAGCATTCTCAGCCATTGAACTAGGGCTTTCTTATATTATCTGCCAAAGCTTTGTTCATGTCTTCTTTTTCAGGGCTTCTTTTTACTGGAAAGTTTGTTTTCCGGAAGTTTTTATTCCATGGTTTGCTGCCTCTGCACAGTTTGATATCTAAGACCTTACTTACCTTATCTAAATAATAGCTACAACCATGGCATTATTTATTACCTATGTATAAATGTTCATAAAATACTTATTCTTGCAGCAGATCTTTCCCTCATGTAACACTTGTTGTCCATGTAATTAACTATATGTAAAATATCTCCTAGTGGAAGATCTTCAGCAGGTAAATATACTAAATATGTGGAGTTGAACTCATCATGTTCTCCCCAAACCTGTGTCTACAACTAAGAATAGTTCTACAATCTAAATTTTTTTCTAAATCTGGGGTGCCTCAGTCAGTTAAGCCTCAGACTTCAGCTCAGGTCATGATCTCGCGATTCATGAGTTCAAGCCCCGGGTCGGGCTCTGTGCTGACAGCTCAGAGCCTGGAGCCTGCTTCAGATCCTGTCTCTCCCTTTCTCTCTGTCCCTCCCTTGCTTGTGCTCTGCCTCTCTCTCTACCTCAAAAATAAATAAACATTAAATTTTTTTAAAATTTTTTCTAAATCTATAATTATCTACTTCTAATACTCTAAATATTTATAGATACATAATTATAGCCCCTAATACATAAACTGCCCTCTTTCCATTAACATTGCTATAAAATCCCTCATATTCTTATCATTTTTATTTAGTGATTTGCAAATACCCACCTCATCTCCCTGCTTCCTGTCTTGCTGGCTGTATGCCTGGAGCACCAATTCCCACCCAAACCAGGTTTCATATTGCTCTGGACTCTCCATCCATAAATGCAAATATGATTAGTTTCTCTGTACTTAAAATAATTCCAATAACTCCCTAACAACACAGGATGAAATTCATGTTCTTACTGGGGCTTTGAGAGTCACCGTGGGGTGCCTGGGTGGCTGTCGCTTGAGTGTCTGACTTTAGCTCAGGTCATAATCTCACAGCTCATGAGTTCTAGCCCCTCATCGGGCTCTGTGCTGACAGCTCGGATCCTGGAGCCTGCTTCAGATCCATGTCTCCCTCTCTGTCTGCCTCTAACCCACTCGCATTCTGTCTCTGTCTCTCTCAAAAGTAAATAAACATTAAAATAAAAAAAAATTAAGAGTCACCATACCTTACTTTCTTCACAGATTTTCAAGCTTAGCTCATCATTTCATGTTTCAAGTTCTTCTCTCTAGCTAACAAACAAGTAGCAAACAGAAGTAGCTTCTAGAAAACAAATAGCTTGGAAATAAAAAATATGCCATAAGATCTCCATTAAGCAATTTAACAACTGTTTTCCTCTTTGGGATCTGCTAATACTTTTTCTTTGCTAGTAACTCCAGTCAGTAGTTTTATTTGTCTGTTCATGTGTTTTTAAAAAATCAGTTTGTGTGCATCTACTGTTAGAAGGTCTCTTTTGATTACCCAATCTGTAAAAATCTTTTAAATTAAAAGAAGATGGAAAGATGTCATCTACTACAGTGTATTGGCATCCCCTATAGCGATAATTATGTTTTGCTTCCTGTGTTATGGTATCTGGAAAGCTAATTTCCTTCCCCAGACCACCTTGTGACTGGGGTGATGGATATACTGAGGTTCTATCAGATGCAATCTCACAAAATATGAATTTAGAGCCTATTTATGAAAAGAAAGAATGCCACCACTTTGGACTACATGAGCCATGCATTTGCAATTAATGATCTAACAGAGATAGTTTGGTTCTAGAATAAAATATGGAAACAGTGGGTCCCTGATCCATGGACAGAAGTAGCAGTGATGCATTTCTGGAGACATCAGCTCCATCAGTGGTTTATTGATTCTCCAACTTCCTGATTGTGGCACAGAGGGACCAATTCTCAAAAGTTTTCTGCAAGTCTTAACTAGATCTTAGAACATGATGCTTTGAGTTTACCAGTGATTGTGGAACACACTGTGCCCTATCTTAAGCCCCATTCTGTTTAATGTAGCTGGATATCTTCATAATAATTCTATTAGGTGAGTAACATAATTGTTTTCATTTCATAGATAAAGAAGCTGGGGTACAGAAAGTAAGTCTTCCAAGGTTACACAGACAGCAGGCAGTGGATCCAGAAAATGAACTCATGCATTCTCTTCCAAATTCTGCCCAAACCTCTATATCTATTATCTCTTCTATGTTGAAGAATTTTCAGTCTTTCAGTCTTGCAGGCAGTGGAACTTGACTTCTTTTTTGTCTTAAGCATTTTTTAAAGTTTATTTATTTTGAGAAGGAGAGAGAGAGAGAGCACACCCACGAACAGGGGAGGGGCAGAGAAAGAAAATCCCAGGCAGGCTCCACATTGTCAGCGTGAAGCTCAACGTGGGCTTGAACCCACCAACCACGAGATCATGACCTGAGCCAAAACCAAGAGGCAAACTCTTAACTGACTGAGCCACCCAGATGCCCCTAGAACTTGATTTATTTAGAACATTTTGGAATTCTATTCCTAATGGTGTATGCACATTAAAGGAATTCATATCAGAATGCCATCTGTTAACACAACAAGAAATGTAATTCCCACAGAGATGGAAATGTTTATCTCAGCCTAACTAGCATTGTTTTTCTGTCCTGCAGGAGATTTGTGAGGGAAGCCACATCATAATTAAAATGTTCTTGATTATCATTCATTAATAATGAAAAAATTAAGGAATAAAATATTTAATGGCTTTCATATCCATGAAAGGTATGGTCTTAAATATAGGAGTAGATTCTTGAAAATTATTTGGCTTTAACTTCTTGTACAACTTTTAAGATATAATCAACCTTAGCAATAAATGTAGAATTTTTTTTTTTAATTTGGCTAAGCCCACTCCCATGAATAGCTCTTTAATAAAAGCTATCTACCTTTGCTTCCATGGTCTCCTTGTATCTTAATTTTTTCCACTGGCTGACCTCTCTTCTGAGTAACCCTTTCTTTCTTTAGATCTGATACTTACATTCAGTAAATTATTGCTTATGTCTTCATGCTTTTGGACCATTGTTTTTTCATGAATTCATTTATCACTCAAAAGGTAATGTTGTTTACCTTACCTTGAATTTCTTACAGAAAACTCAATATCACCTCTCTTTACCCAAATACACTTACTATCCTTAATTCTAATCATCCATTATCTATTTCTCCAATGAAAACGAAAGCTCCAGAAAAGTAGACTGTCACATTTATTTTTGTAGCCTCAGTTCTTAGCATAGCACAGGGCAAGATCCAAAAGTACCCCAAATAATATTAGGAACGAAATAACAATATACTTGAAGGGATTTTGCCAGTTGTAAAATGCACACTAATGTAAGATATTGATATTATGAGGTTTGTTGTTCAAAATATACTATCAGGATTTAAAGATAACGTCTATTGTGTTTGCCAAAGAGCAAATTATTAGAAAAGGTTTTGTGTTCTTTATTTTTTATTCATTTCCATAGTGCTAGCTCTCAAGAACTCAATATGGTAAATTATCATTTTGAGTTCTGAGATAAGAGAAAAAAGATAAATGTATATTATTTCAACACTTCACACTTCAGAATTGCTCCAAAAATGCCTTCTGAAAAATGTGAATACTCAATTGCCTTATTTGGCATTTCTAAAGATGAAGGAGCTAAAGAAAATATAAGATTAATTCAAAATATCTCTACTGGGGTAATAACTTATTCCCAGTATTGTACCATAAATATGCCACTGCAGCCTTATTAACTGATTCAATCTAATTAGTGTCAAAGGCAAGGTGCACGTCTTGAATGTAAGATTGCATTCAACAATAGCCATTGGGGCCAAAATACACGTAATGAGACACATTTTTCAAAGAAATGTTTTCATTGTGAGGATTTCTGGAAAGATGTTATGGGATGTCAGTTTAGTTTACTCCAACAAATGTTTCCTGAGAATTTATCATGTACACGATGTACTAAGCTCAAGGCAGGCACAAGTGAATTAAAAGCAATCTCATCAAAGAGTTTATAGTTGGAAAATTAGATATTCAAAAAGAAAATTCCAATTACATGTGACAAACGCAGTGATAAAAGTTTCAAAGTGCTCTAGAGAAGAAAAGAGGAGGATATATAACCCTGCCATAAGGATTAGAGTTGGGATAGTGATAAGAAATATGGAGGTTTTCTGGTTAGGGTAAGATCTAAGCTATGTGCTAAACAATGGGAAGTCTGAATCCAAGAGAATGGGAAGGGAACAATCTTTTTTCAAAGCAAGGGACTTGTGAAGTTGCAGAAACATGAAATTAATTGGTAGGTCTGGGAACCAAAAACAGATCATCAAAGTTGGAATATAAATTGCGAGATGGAAACTTAGTGGAAGATTACATCTTTTTTCAGTGGCGGAAAACATCCATGTCATGGAAGTCTTTGTCTGCAAGGATTAAGAGTGGGTGGTGGAGACTGCCCAAAATATCTGTGCACATACAGTGTTTTGCACAAAGATGTTCTATGCATGCTATTGCCTCATCATATGCTGTGCAAACATTTAGTAACAGGGACATAAAGTTAGAACCCATTTAATTTGCTTCTAAAAAGTTATCTAATGTGAACCCACTTCAATATTTAAATAACACTGAACTTAGTAAACTATTACAGACAATACTTGAACCTGAAAACTGTAGAATCAGTGGAAGTTGCTGCCTCCCCATTAAGCAAGCTTGCAGTGGTGGGTTACATTTGTACCTTATTATTTTATAAAATGTGTCTTTCTGAACCTGGCCAAAACTATAACTGGAATAGCATCCAGGCTAAGAGGCAGTCTGAAAACTACAGATGGAAAAGTGAGGTTACAAGCTACATAGTAAAGTTGGAAGATTTTTCTAACTCACTCTAGTTGAAACAAATCTCACACCGGGTATTGCGATTGCTTCCTTAATCTGTCATCCAGGTCTGTATGCTTCTCTCCACAAGATATTTATCCAAACTGCAGCCTAATGTACTCTTTTTAAAACAGTAGTTGTGTTCTCCACTTCCACTCTCAGTTAACAACCCTATAATGGATTAGCACTGCCTTTATGATTAAAAATTCATATTTAACATAGCCTGTCAGGCCTTGCATATTTGGTTCTCTGTAAGAATCTCTAGCCTCACATTTTGCTTCTAAGAATCCTCACTCAAAATGAGCCCCACTAGCCTGTTTTTGTACCAGCACTAAGCCACTGTATGAGGAATTCTCTCTGCCTAGGATGTTTTTCCTAGTTCTCCCCACGCTCCACTCTCTTTAATCAAGTTTATTGGTGCTCAACTTTCAGATCTCATCTGAATGGCCTCTCACTTACAAAAACCTCAACCAACCTCTTTATTGGTCCAAACCATCCTTAAGATGTGATTCACAGCAGCATTTACCTTTCCTTCTAAGCACTTGCTCAGTTGTTATCACTGTCGCTGTTATTATCATTTGGATAATGGGAACTCTTTCTTATAAAGTAAGCTCCATAGGGACAGGGACCACATGGGGACAGGGACCAGAATTCTTTCAGTTACCATTGCATCCCTAAGGCAATGCCTAATGTTACTACAGCTATTAAAAAATAAATGTTAAACTCCAACTTTCAGTAAGTACAATTTTTTCTTCTGTATTTTGAAAGATTGGATGGTGCATACAATCTTTAAAGTTGGTGACTGTTAAGTGGTTCCCTTATTCATATCTCTGATGTAAAGTGTTTTGAGGGAGTGAACATTGAAGGAGTAATTTTGAGCCAGATTGATAGGACCTGTTTTGAGTCTTAATCCGTTCTCCACCAAAGTAAGTAGTGATGCAAGGATGGGGTTCTTTCTCTAATGTCAAGCCTAGTCAGAAGGGGTTTCAACTTGGTCATTCCTGGAGCTTATTATGTCCTTTATGTAGTTGAAAGGCACAGAGAATGAGATTCTGACTCATACTTAAGTAGAGTGGTGACCAGGAGCACCTGAGTGGCTCAGTCAGTTAAGCATTCAACTTTGGCTCAGGTCATGATCTCACAGCTTGTGAGTTTGAGCCCCACGTCGGGCTCTGTGCTGACAGCTCAAAGCCTGGAGCCTGCTTCAGATTCCATGTGTCCCTCTCTCTCTGCCCCTCCCCGACTAGTGCTCTGCGTCTCTGTCTCTCTCTCTCAAAAATAAATACACATTAAAAAAAAAAAAAAAAAAAACAAGAGTAGTGACCAATGGCAATAGGAAGAAGTCTAAAACGTGGAAGTAACTACTCACTAGGTGGGAAACAAAGATGTGTGATTCCTGGGGCCAGCTGAGGCAACCAGCATAAGGAAGTCAGCACAAGAGATAGTCTACAGGGTGATAAGACACCGACAGTACGAGGTTGTAGCCTGCTCCACAGGGAGAAGATGCTCAAGTGTGTAAATCTGGGCTGCTGGTTAAAAGAAAAACAAAGTTCATGTCATGACAATTGAGGGAAACAGCAGGGAATTCAGAAAATATCTGTGAAGGAAAAGGAAAAAACATTTACTACTCAAGACAGTGCAAAGCCATCTTGCATAGTACCAATGAATTAACCCTTTCTGATTTCCTAACCTCTTCTCTGTCCAACCTCTTTGTTCCCAATGGAGTTAAAATAGCAGAAAATAAAGGGAAACTGATGAGTGATAACTGAAAGTTGAAGAACCATAGCTCTACCTCAAGGCAGCCAGCAACCCACTATAGCTGGGTTTAGCTGGCCAAAAAACCAAAAAAAAAAACCAAAACAAAACCTCATCATTGAATGATACTTACTGATTGATCAATATGTTGGATGGTTTTAATTAGTGAATTGAAGATGTATTTTCATTACAATGTAACTATTTGACTTTCTGCTATTTAATAGTGACAAAAAAGATGTCATGGAGTCATTCTAGCTTTTCACTCAGGATTGAGGGAAGGACTGTTCATTTTGGGAAGGTTTAAAAAAATAGAAGAAAAAGTAAAGTTAATTTATAATTATACCCCATGAGTACCACCAATTCAGTGTATCTGTTGCATAGTACTTTATGCACATTTGTTGAATGAGTAAGCTGCATTTCATCTTGCCTTTTACTAATAAGCTGTATGACCTCGGAAAATATCTGATAAAATTGGCCTCATGTGTAAAAGTAAGAAAGTCTTCTGGATCTCAGAGTCCATTTCCAGTCTCAAATGTCTACTATTCTTTAGTAACCTTAATTGCTTGGAAATCCCTTTGTAGAAAGTTTAGAATACTATAATGCCCCCAACTAATAACTACTTTGCATTTTTAATATAGAGACACCAAATGAATAGATATATAGCTGATATGGAGCTGAACATTTAGCCGAAGAAAAAGAAAATAGATAATCGCAATATATTTTATAAATGAAATGAAAGAGCACAGAATCTAAGGATATAATATAAAACATATTTAACACCTTTAAAATATAGATGTTTGGGGCACCTGGGTAGCTCAGTTGGTTGAGCATCCAACTTTCACTCAGGTCATGATCTCATGGTTTGTGAGTTTGAGTCCCGCTTCAGGCTCTGTGCTGACAGCTCAGAGCCTGGAACCTGTTTCAGATTCTGTGTCTCCCCCGTCTCTGTCTCTCCCATGCTCATGCTCTGTCTCTCTCTGTCTCTCAATAGTAAATAAACATTAAAATTTTTTAAATAAATAAATAAAATAAAAAATAAAATAGATGTTGGTTCTTTGTATGCAAAACCTTAAAACCAGAATTATACTCAGGATATCAAAGCTTCAAAGTCAGCTTAAATTTGAAAACAAAATAAATACCTATTATTTAAAACTAAGAAGATTTTTTTTTTTTTTTAACCAATGTGTTTTGTGGGGAATAAGCTTAGGAATTCCCTGAGCCTGCACTAATGTGTTAACAAGGCATAAAGAATTAGAAAGCCATAGGATATACACACTCAAGTTTGGGTAAACAAGATTAGGTAAATAAGAATAGGTAAGGTGGGGCAAAGGCCCCAACATAGGGCAGGGCAAAGGCCCCAGTAAATATAGGGCAGGGCAAAAGCCCCAGTATAAGACAAAGTTGTATGAGGTAAATAAGATTAGGTATTCAGGGCAGAAATGCCCCCCAACTTAGTACAGTAGCAGAAAGCTGTTTCACAAGAAGGAAGGACCAAATTAGGTAAACAGGTAAATAGGACTATAGACCTCTGCAGGGCAAAGGTGCCCAGAGCAGAGCTAATTAGCAAAAGAAAGGTGCTTTGTTGACCTTGAGGTAGCATGCTCTGTCTT
Organism: Panthera uncia; assembly: GCF_023721935.1. Classification (NCBI taxonomy): domain Eukaryota; kingdom Metazoa; phylum Chordata; class Mammalia; order Carnivora; family Felidae; genus Panthera; species Panthera uncia. The sequence continues at coordinate 22,661,403 of NC_064810.1, forward strand.
TCTTGTCCCCTAGACCAGTTTAGGTAAACAGAAGTGATGCCTCATGTCTGCTGTAAACAACTTTTCCTCCCCCACCCCCCCCAACTCCCCCCCTCCCTGCGCCAGGATTTTGTTTTGTATTAACCCAAACCCCTAACCCTACATATCTTCAAAACCCCCTTTCCCTCACACCCATGAGTTAATGTTCACAGTTTCATTGTCTCTTTGTGCACGTCTGCAACCACGTTTGTAAGCCTTCTGACCCTAATAAAAAATGGAGCAAGGACCCTTAATCAGGGCTCTTGTCTTCTCCTGGACATTAGCCATCTCTCACATTTGTAATCCTGTGTCCCACTTTCTTGCTGGACAAGAAAAAAAACTCCAGACCCAGAGTCTATGATAGTGTTTAATATAATAGATTTCTTTCTTTTTTTTTTTTTTAAGTTTATTTATGTATTTTGAGGATCACAGAGACAGTGTGAGCAGGGGAGGGGCAGAGGGAGAGGGAGAGAGAATCCCAAGCAGGCTCTGTGCTATCACCACAGGGCCCGATGTGGGGTTTGAACTCACAAAACCATGAGATCATGACCTGAGCCAAAATCAAGAGTCACACATTTAACAGACTGAGCCACCCAGGTGCCTCTATAATAGATTTATTTCTTTGTTTGGTTTCATGAATCGCTTATTTGTGTGGGCAATTACAACTTAATAACATGTTTTTTCCAAGCATCTTTGAATGCTTGACCAATTTGAAACTCCAGGTATAGCGATTCAACCTGCAAAGAAAGGGCATGGTGTAAAATGCTTAATTAGTTGTGTAGGAGAGCATTTCATGAATATGTGGGGAATAATATCAACTTCATATCTTGTGTTAGCTTCTGAGAAAAGGAAAACAATTTTCTCCTTTCTTGTTAATTCTAGTCAAATAATTTAAATAGTTTTATTTTGATTACTATTATAGGTGGTAAGATAAACATCATAAAACAGTAAGTAATTTTATACCATCAGTAAATTTTATTTAAAAATATTTGAGAAACAATTCATCAAGATTAAACTTTGAAAAATGCAATACAGTAACTATCTTAGGAAAATCATATAAGAATAGCTTTCCATGGGGCGTCTGGATGGCTCAGTCGGTTAAACGTCCAACTTCAGCTCAGGTCATGATCTCACTGTCCGTGAGTTCAAGCCCCGTGTCAGGCTCTAACAGCTCGGAGCCTGGAGCCTGCTTCAGATTCTGTGTCTCCCTCTCTCTCTGACCCTCCCCCGTTCATGCTCTGTCTCTCTCTGTCTCAAAAATAAATAAACATTAAAAATTTTTTTTAAAAAGAATAGCTTTCCAGTGGGAAGGAACAACCTGGGATATTATACTGCCAAAAGATACCTAATAGTTGTAGATAGTGGATTAGACATCAAACATAATGTAAAGCTTTTTTCTAAAGTCTTAACTTCATGTTTTGAATTTTCTATTCACTTTACCTTGATGCATATAAAATTTTAAGTCCAACTACATGAACTTGTGTAAAGCTAACAGACAAAACTCGTAAGTCTATAAAACACTGGCAATTCATACAGGCCATTGACCCAAATGAAGTTACCCATTAAAATTAAGGGAGGAAAATGGCACAGAAAGTCCAGATTATATGTTTTATTTTAAGACAGCTATCTTGGGTTTTGGTCACCAATTTTAGTGTGTGTGTGTGTGTGTGTGTGTGTGTGAGTGTGAGGGGCAGGATTCCCCCCTACCAATAAGCAATGCTCAAGGTATCAGTTAGATATCCTTCAATCCAACTCAATTCTGACACTATCTACCCAGAGATAGTATCAGATCTCACAGAGGGCAGAGCCCCACAAAACTCCCCCTCCCCAACTTCAAACACCAATAACAAGTCCAGGTTGTTGATTGTGTTTCTGACCAACTGATTATAGACTACATATTTCATCATGAACCCCCTCCTTGGGTTCTATTAATTTGCTAGAGTGGCTCACAGAACTTCAACATTTTATTACTAGATTACTGATTTATTATAAAAAGGTATGTCTTGGGAATAGCCAGATGGAAGAGATGCATAGGGCAAGGTATGTGGAAAGGGCACAGAGCTTCTATGCTCTCTGGGAGCGCCACTGTCCTCAAATCTTCACATTTTCATCATCCCGGAAGTCCTCCAAATTCCGTGCTTTTGGCTTTTTATGAAGGCTTCATTACATTGGCATGGTTGATTACATCATTGACCATTGGCTACTGACTTGTCTCCAGTCCCACTCCCCACCCTAGAGGTCAGGGGGATGGGACCAAAAGTTTCAACCCTTCAGTCACTTGTTTGCTTCCGCAAATCCAGCCCTCATCCTTGGGTGATCTAAAAGTCACCTCATTAACATAAAAAAAGACATTTTTTTTGTTTTAAATCTGTCTCACCACTTAAGAAATTCCAAGGGTGTTAGGAGGTCTGTGCCAGAAGGGATAAAGACCCAATATATATTTCTGATCATAAATCACAATATCACAACAGCTTAGCAAGTTTTCTTAGTATTAAAAACACAAAAACTGCATTTTTTAACAGTAGTAAAATTAAAGACATTCAATTAGTTTTTAAAATATTTACAATATTTGGGAACATTTAAGCACTTTGGGACACAAGTGAGAATAGCTGTGAGAATATATATATCATATTAGGCATATGTTTGAATACAAGTTTAAATTTTGGTTAACTATGTAGAGCAATACTCTGAGTAAAAATTCATAATGATATTAACAAGTCCAAGTTTTAAGAAGTTTGACAACAGAGAATTAAAAGGAAACACATAAAAGGTTTTATAATAGTCTCAGTTGGCATGAATAGGAAAAATTGATTCTATATAATCCAGTAGGAAAAATAGAGCTGTGAAAAATTGACATGACTAGAGCCATTTTAAAATAGAGCAAGAGTGGTGACTACAGAAGAACTACTGTAGCCATCTTTGTTTGAACTGGGCCAAAACCTTTGGATTGGGTGAAAGGGCAATTGTCTTAAGCAATTGATCGAGAAGTCGGAGGTGAAAGGGATACCCTGATCACAAGGCTGATGGTTGTGGACTTTCTAAAGGTAGAATCAGTAGTCAATGTATAATCCAGAGTATCTTGGCTTGCTTAATATCCATAGAAAACTCTTTCCATTTCTCCAACTTATAGAATTTCCTTCCTTCCTTTTCCTAATAAAAACCCCTTATTTTCACCCTATCAGCAGGACATTATTTGGGTTTCTACCTGAATCTGTGCTGCCTGAAATGCAGTTCTTTGATCTCAGAAAAACCTTCATTCGCCTCTCATTACTCTTTATTTTCTTTATTTATTGGTCTTTATTTTCAAGGTAACAGATGGTAAGTAATACATTATATAAGAGATCAAAATGGTAGGTGAATATTGGTGAGATAGAGGGTTAGCCAAAACTAATTTTGCTGTACCCAATTTATTCTTTCTTTGTAATCCTTCTGTATATTGAGAAGAAACATATTTTCATAATTTACCATATACAATTTAGTAAAATTTTTAATTTCATAGTATATAATACATTACATAATGCACTTTCAGGTCTCTTCAACACATTCTGTAAGATTCTACATAATTCTTAGGACATATCCAAGTGTAAATACAACATGGACCCCATATAATAAATGGTCATACATTTAGGCTCCACTAGAGTTCACAATTCCTTTAAAGAAAACATCTGCCAAGGATTGAAATTAGTAAATAACATGAGCACCCACTGTCTGTGAGGAAGTCTTGGGTTGGGTTACTGTTAGTTTGTTATATAACCTACCAACATCCATAAATTGCAGCAGGAATATGTCAATAATTTAATCTCTACATTGGTTAATTTGTGCCTAAAGAAAAATGGTGCCTAAAGAAATTCAGAATCTCATATAATATCACAAAACTATACACTGTATTTTATGTGGCCTGTCCAGTCATCTCCTTTGTCCATTAATAAAAATGTTTTACAGTCTTAAAAATGTTTTAAATATCTATACATTTCCTACAAGAAGACTTGCAGGACTTCATTACTGTTATGGAAGCCAGCCTCCAGTATTATTCCAGTAACGCTCACCTTGTTGTGTTCATGCCTTTGTCAGGTCCCTTCTAACATGGCATCAAGTTGACTGGTGTAACCAGTAGGACACTGTGGAAATTACAGAATATGACTTCAAGGCTAGATCATGAAAGATATATTGATGTCTGTGTTTATTGCATCACTCCCTTTGGGAGAATTCAGTTGCTATGTTGTAAGTCATCTCTAACACCCCTAAGGATAGGACTATGTGGTGAAAAACTGAGAACTCCTGCCAACAGCCAGATAAGTTTGCCGGTTCTGGAAATGAGCCCATCATAAAAACAGATCCTCCAGCCTTAGACAAGCCTTCAGATATCTGCAGCCAGAGCCATAATCTTAACAGGAACTTTATGAGAGATTCAGAGCCAGAGTCATTCAACTAAAGTATTCCAGGATTTCCCCACCCACAGACGCTGTGTGAGATGATGTATATTGTTTTAAACCGTTAAGTTTTTGGATAATTCATTGTGCAGCTAGATGGCTAGCACAACTGCTAATTGTATTGGCAATTTGCATACTACATACTAATTTTTTTTCCACAAACTGTGTACATTGGTATATTTTATTCTTTATGGTCACATTTCCACTTGTTTTCCAGATATTTATTTATTTATTTATTTATTTATTTTTAATGTATAGATGTTAGAAAAAACCTACTCACTCCGCACAATGGATGATTTCCTCAAGAGAAAAATAGTGAGTTAACAATGATTTCTTCCCAAATCCTTATATTCATTCGCTCAGAAATATTTTTGAGAGCCTATCATGTGCAGATGGAGGTAATAACATATAAAATCCCTTCCCTCATGCAGATTGCATTCCAGAGTGGGGACACAGAAAATAAACAATGAAGTAAATCAGACTGTGCTGAATATTATGGAGAATAATAAATCTTCTGGCAGGAGGAGAAAGCTTTTGTGACACATGAACTGACTCATGTTTCAGTAGAATCCCAGGGCTGCCAATGCCAATAGGCAGAGTTTATGCAGCTCACATTGTTGACACAACTACCAATGGATACTGGAAAATGCAGCTGCTGGGTTTAGAAATTCAATATAGCACCTGATTTTTCATATGAACACTTTCAGTTGAAAATGGGCAATGTAGCCAATTGTTGAATTCAGTCATGTAACTACATTCTAGCCATAAGATGTCAAGTAAAATGAAGAAGAGTCTGTAAGTTTACCCTACTTGCCAACTAACAAATTAGCCTGCCATAGAAAATCAAGGACCAGGGGCACCTGGGTGGCTTAGTTGGTTAAGAATCTGACTCCGGCTCAGGTCATAATCTCATGGTTCATGAGTTTGAGCCCTGCATTGGCCTCTGTGCGGACAGCTCGGAGCCTGGAGCCTGCTTTGGATTCTGTGTCTCCCTCTCTCTTTCTGCCCTTCCCCCACTCACACTCTGTCTCTTTCAAAAATAAATAAACATTAAAAAAAGAAGAAGGAAAGAAAGAAAGAAAGAAAGAAAGAAAGAAAGAAAGAAAGTCAAGGACCATGCTGCATGCTGAGTCCATTCTGTCATTGTGTTCCGTGTATAGACAGAATGTTGAACACATACCTGTGGCAGGCTAATAAAATACATATGACTCCTTGGTCAGAGACCAACATCATTTATCACTTACATTTGTTCCCTATACATCAATTCCCACAGGGAAATATAATGAGACCCAGAAGTTATCTGCATGTGCCGTAGGGTGCATCACAAGAAAGAAAGGTCAAAATTAGAGAACTTGGTCTTATGTAGCGCTGCTCATGACCTGTCTATCCTCACCTCCAGAGCAAGAAAGAGCAACAAGAATATTATCCTTATTGTGGAATGTAAGAGAATATGATGGTGAGAGAGAAGCTATCTCTCTGTATATAGCCTTGGAATATGAACAAATCTCCTCCAAAAAAGGGAAAAAAGCCTTAAATCTCCTAGTCTGTCTCCATACACAAAAATTGACTGTACATGCTTTTGCTCAAGGGACTCCAGCTGTGTAGGAATGGAATCCATGGGAAAATGTCTTCGAACACAAAGGAGGCTAAGAAAAAGAATATGTGGCATTTTCAGAACGGTAGTGAGTTTCAGGCTCTTCTTCAAAAGGTAGAAGATTCTGAAAATATATAAAAGAAGTCAGATGCTGGGTAAACAAGAGAATTGCTAATAGCTGCTAAAATTGACCTCAAAAGTGGCTGATTCATTGGCACCGCAATGTGGACAGAAACCTAATTTCTTCTCATGTCTTCATGAATCCACCATTTTGGTTAATTTCAACCTCAAGCTGTTAAAAATATAGTAACAGCAGTCTCAGGAATCATGTAAAAATAATATCAACAGCAACAATGACAGAAGCAACAAAAAGTTTTAAAAACAGAAGAGATACTGTATTTTCCTGTGGCTCTATTTTGTGCACGAAAAAACTTTCAAAGCCTGCCAACAGAGTTTGCTTCTGGTTCTACTGTCTAGAATTGGATCATATGTCTGTTTCTGAAACTGCAAGTAGTATAGAGTATGGAATTACCAGAATCGGCTTAAATTAATCAATTTAGGTGGATATGGAAATGACCACCAGAGGGTGCACTGGGAATGGCAACGGCCCTGGCTTTGGAGGATCAAGAAACATTCTGAAGTACCAGACCAGGTAGGTTAAGTCTGAGCAAAATAGTTGAAGGGAGTGACAGTGTTCCCGGTAGAAAATACAGCATAGGAACAGGGTGGGGCAGATACAGTTTTTCCAGGAATAGAAAGGAGTTTAATTTAAATGGAACTTTGATTTCAAGTGTGTAGTTACTGGAAAGAAGACCAAAAAGGCAGATTGAATTTAATCACAAAGAATCAAGTATAAGAATGTTTAAATTTTCCTAAAGGCTATGTTTGTGTACAATACTATATAACAATTCCAGCACAAGTGATTCTTTAACTCCATACAACACATATCCTACGCTAACATTAATTTCAAAATTTGGAACTACTTTTATAAATTTATACATATTCATTCAGTCTTCTATCTCCTTCCCCGAGAGTAAGTTTTTATTATTTGGTACTATCTTCCATGAGACTAGAATTCAAGATGAGACCAGTGCTTATAAGTAAACAAGGAATGGCATATGTTAATCATGACACAATAGAAATGTTGGAAAGGATAATAACTTAGTAGTTTTTTTAATAAATGTGTAACATAATGGTTTTATTACCTATATAGAACATTTCATGTCTTTTCGTCTTCCAAATATTTCCAAGGCTTTGAAGGAGAACTTTTTGTTTAATTTAGCAAGCATTTCTTTTGAGTTTCTGATCCTCTTTACCCTACTTGAAGTCATATTGCACAGTTACAATGAACAAGGCAGCATGGAGAATTTTAAGGATAAAGAGTTGTAACCTATTACACTTTCAAGATGACTTTAGTGGACTACTCTGACATTAAGGTCCTCTGAGATGTATTCTCATGAGTAGTAACTACATGAAATATTCAGTCTAGATTAAAGAATTTTCCTTCTTCCTTCGTTTTTATCTCATCACAATGCAGTAAGATATTATGTTTTCATTGACAATATCAAAATGGGAAACATTTTTTGGAAGAAACCCCCTGAATCACGATGAATAAGAGAACATCTTAACACCCACACAGTTAAATTAAAATTTGTTTTCATTAGAATTTGATACACAAGAGGAAATAAAAAAATAATTTTGTAAAAATACAATACACACTTTTTTTTTATTCTAAAATAAGACACATTCATAATTGAACACACTAGACAATGAGACATCTTTTATGGTATGTTACTTCTTGAAAGTAAGTTATTACCTAACCTGATTTAAAGAGATTTTGGCTGTTCCATATTTCCCCTTTAATGCAGTTCTGTCGGCGGGGGGAGGGGGGATGGATTATAAAAACATAAATATCCTATTAAGGAGGATTATATAGAAAGAAATAAGCAGCTTTCATAGAATTGTCAAAAAGCCTAAACTTTTATATAATAGGTACGCATCTTAAAAATAGGCAATTAATGGAACCAAAACATGTCACCATAGGTTAGAAAGAATGCAAATGCCCCTTCACACTTTGTTTTCCAACCTGCCCTTGGTTGGGAATACCCCAAAACTGTATATTGAGATTTAGGAGAATTTTTATCTTGAGAAGACTATGATCGGTAGGTTACTTTAGTATTAAGTGATTCAATTAGCTCAGAGAAGGAGAAATTTTGATTTCTTTGGTTTAAGGAAGTAACATAAGTGTACTATCACTATCAAGAGTTTTTATTCTAGGCTGGCCTGTCCCACTCACCTTAATATGATGGAAGTTAAGTTTTCCTGACAGATACTCCAAGTAAGAACAAAAATTATGGCTCTGAACAGAATCATTCAGAACTCAAGTGTAGAAAAAATTAAAAAGTAAAATATACTGCAGGCACAGGAACTGAAAATAAGCCACTGTCAAGATGTTATCACCTTTTCCTGGTTCATTTGGCATCAGCAATGAGTGTTGGGGACTACTGGAAGGAGAGCGAGCAGGGACAATTCCCAAGAAATCATTGGGAGGCATTAAAATAAAATCAAGTGATAACTAGAAAGTACTGAGAACATTTCACTAACATACTTCACAAAGTTGCATTTCTTTCCCCCCACTCACAATGAGCATCAGACACCAACAACCACAGCTAGATCATGATGTCTATTTTTGGAAGTAAAAGTAAGCAGTTGTGTTTTCCTATTTTGTGGCTTTTATTCTTTTGATGACTTCATAATACTATCACCACTTCCACAATTTTCTCTCTTATTCTACATTTTCCTTTGAAAATAAGCTTCTACTGTAATGTCTGGCAGATGGGTAGGAAGGCATAATTGGATTAGGTGGTGTGGAGCGTGCTCATGGTTGGTAAAAGAAATAATGAATTTTTCTTTTTTGTCCACATTCAACTTTCTCAATGTCTCATAGAAAGATGTTGAAAATAGCAATTCTGCTTAAGTATTTATAGCATGTCAACTCCTTGTGTCCAAGCAGAAAATATATAAAATTTGTTCTGCAATGTCCAGCTTGTTTCAATACATACAAAGTGGAATAATTCATACATGCATAGAAAGACCACTGAAAAAGATGTCATGAACATTTTGAAAGCCCTGTGCATTTTATTATCTCCAATTTCCCTCTCTTGTAAAATTCTATTCAATTACCCATTCCTTTATTCTTAGCACATATGTTCTCAATTTGCACTGTATCAATTTGCATTTATTTGTAGATCCCTGTTGGTAAAACATTTCTTAATGTTATGTGAATGTACATTTATTTTTTTATCTCCACAACTGGATTGAAATTTCGTGTAGGACAAGCACTTAATTGACTCTCTCTGCCTCTAAGCTAGGATGAGTGCTCAATAAAAGTTTATTGAAAATGAAAACTCTTGCCTCAAAATCACTCTTCACCACCAAACACAGAAATCATAAAGGAAAAGATTGACTGGCCCATACAAACATTTTAACTTCTGTGCTTTAAATATGGATGAATGAGCAAATTGAAAAGTAAATAAAAATTGAGAAAACATAGACAGCATTTACGACATACAAAGCTTTTTAATCATTACTCAAGGAGTTAATTTAAATCAGTAGTAAAAAAATGAATACTTCGAGATATGAGAAGGGGTTACGATCATACAATTTGCAATGAAGATGATAGATACATACATGTATACATGGATACATATATACTTAGATATAATCATACGAAAAATATACTGACACCAATACTAATGGAAGAAAATAAGATTTAAACTAATTCAAAACTTGTGTTTATCTCTTAAATTGGCATAAACTCTAGGAATAATAAAGTTAAATATCAGTATAGTTGTGGAGGAATCAGGAACTTTTTTAGACCTGTGGGTGGAGTGCCACATGGTATACACTTTATGGAGGAAGTTTTTACCATGTGAATCATATATTTAAATACATATTCAAATCTTGGCCCACAATTCTACCTCTGTGAATTTATTATATAAAAAAAATAATGAGTGCATTCAATAACATACACTTTGTAGACAACTAAACGTATTGTCTGAAAAGGGTATCGTTACCAGAAAATTAGTGGTAAACATAAAAAGATTGAATATTTGTCTACAGATTGCTGGTTGGCACATTGTGTAAACATATTGCATATGATGGATTTGGATTTTGTTTAAAAAATGAAATATAATTCTATCACAAATAGCTGATTTTCATACTTTAAATTTTTAGTCACATAATGACTTCACAATACTTAGACCTTAGATCCTGCATGCTAACATACAGTAATTGTCCAAAAGCAATCTAAATCTAAAAGATTAGAGTGTATAAAATTGTTCATGTTTGTGACTACTTCTACTTTTTTTTAAAAAAACTGTGTTCAGGATTATTTCAAACTCAACTAATTTCAGAAATTAGGTAATATCAAATGCACTATGTATTTTTTCTTGAAAGAATAACTGATAACACTGATAATAATGTTATAAGTAATTGAATTTTAAATTACACACTATTCCAATTAGCTGAAGTATCAGAGAAAGTTGGTCATTGATATATAATTGGTACTTTGCTAGATTCAATATGACCAAAGAAAAGCAATTTTTTTTATATAATAAGTAGTCAATCAGCAACTTCCTAAAAATATAAGAGTAGCATAAACAGGTCCCTTTTGGGGTAATCACCTTTAATGGATTAGAGAAAATAATGCTAACTGTATATTGTGCTTATTGTGTTTTCTTGGCCTACCGTATCTTCTGCATGTTTTTGTGACATAAACATCTGTTTTCTTTGCTTGCGGTTATAATGCCAACAGAAAGAAGCTAGACAGAGTAGCAATTTGATTGTTATACTTTTCCAAGTGCAAAGATAAGTAATAATAAGAACGGTAATCATGTTTCCAAGCAGCACAGCACGTAATCCCTTAAAAAATTGAAGTATCTCACATGTAGCAGAACAACTGTGGCCAATTCCAACTGGTGGCTACAGGGTATATGGGAGAACTACTCCAGAAAAGATTGATGGAGCACACCTGTTAGGAAAAACAATATGGGTGATCATAAAACTTAACTTACATACTTATGAAAAGGATGAATTTGAAAGCAAACCATAGACCTATTTACTTATGGCTCCTATGCCTACTCCGTGACTCTGACTCTCAATTGTGACTTTCCACCTATAATTTTTGGTAGATTTATGGCTGTATATATATATTTTTTTCAATTTTTGTTCTCCTCAAGGCAAGCTGTTCATGTTTTCAACTGCCACTGAAGTATCTCTTGAAGGTAAATAGAACAGTTGAAAAGCTGTGAATAACTTGTTTGCTGGAAGTAAGAGAAAGATTCTCCTACTACTCGTAGTTTTCTACAAAGGCTCATACCAAGAATCCAAAGACTCAGCCTGAGGGGCTACCTCCACAGCCCAAGATAAATTTCAGCACTCCTCACATCTCTAAGCTCATTGTGATAGTGGCCTTAACAGTTAAACAAAGGAGAATGCGGACCCAACTTCATGACAGTCTGGAAAAAGCAAAACTATAGAGACAGTAAGAAGATCAGTGGTTGTCAGTGGTTAAGGGGGAGGGATGAATAGACGGAACAGAGGGGCTTTTTAGGGCAGTTAAACTATTGTGTATGATACCATAATGATGGGTACATGTCATTACACATTTGAATGTACAATACAACATACAATGTGAACTATGGACTTTACTGGAAAATACATCAATATTGGTTCATCAATTACAATAAATGTGCCACACTAATGGAATGGTGCTGACAGTGTCCTTTCAAGTTCATCTCTGTACTACTCAGATCCACTTGTTTCTCACAATAAATCCTCTCTGTACTGATAATGTTTCTTTCTTCATGATGGCAACAAAGCATAATTTCTTTAGAAAAAAAAAAACTTACAAGAGGAAAAGTAATAGAACAATCTATACTAGCCACTGATACAATTGGTACTAAGGCTAAAATTAATACTCATCCTCTTCTACCTTTTGGTCAGGTCTAGGTTGCACACCTTGTGGGATAATCCATACTGAGACCCTGGTTTCCATACCATTGTCAAACTATGGTTACTCAATATGTAAGTATGTAAGTATGTAAGTATGCCAACAAGAGACCCAAAGAATCAACTCAGGTCCCGTAATACCTTCCTATTCCTACTGTGTTGCACATTTCCATGAAAACCAGAGTCAGTTTCTCCTATAAGGATATTAACTCTGTATTGTGCTTACTGGTTTGCTGTCAGGTGGACACCAAATGACCAAACAGCACCAATAACGATAGATTAAGTGAAATGCTAAGAAAGGTTCAGTTGACCTAGAATGGGTTTGTCTGGGAGGTTTTGCTTAGCTAGGTTCTGAAGTTGGAGGTTGAGTTCAGGTCCTCTGCTAATATGTTCATTTTGGCTAAAGGAACAGTGCCTAATATATTATCATAGCATAAGAAGCCAAAACATGCAATTACACTGAAGACCTCTGTTCCCATCAAATTGCTTACATTTCTGTAAGCAAATAAAGCCATCCATTGGCAAAAGTAAGTCTGAAGTCCAAGCCCAGGATAATCAACTCACCCACAGTAGGTGGAAGAGGGAAAGAATAATTGCCTGGGAAAATTATTTTCCTACAGCTTTCTGACATTGTTAAATGATTAAATTAATTAATGTTTTAATTTCTTAGGGCATCTCCTGGCCCAAAACACATGCTATGTAAGAAAATGCTAAATAAAAATAAATAAATAAACAAACCAGTGATCACTTGCAAAACCAAATAATTTTCGCAGTAGTATATATCCCTAGTATTAAAAGAAATAGTGATTCCACTGCTATAACTCTTCAAACTATCAGAAATAACTACCAATGCTAACGTGATAGAACTAGAAAAGGAAAATCTCAAAAAAAAAAAAAAAAAAAAAGAAAAACTCTAAAAAAAAAAAAAAAAAAAAGGAAAATCTCTTACCTCTGCACTATGAATATTATACCATATAATATAGAGAAGAAACTCTTTTCCAGAATACTATACTGCTTACATTTATGTTTATTAAATAAAAATTCTTAAGGCTAAAGTAAATCTTCAAGTTCAGTTCAGCTTCCTTAAAAGAACTGTAAATTCATTACAGAAAAATGTTATTGAGGCAAAATTTCAAGTACAGCAAGCTGAACATCCCAATTATAAAACCAATTGTCTATGTGAGAGAATGTTGGCCAGGAATCCACATCAGTGGGCTGTACAGCAATTGCTTACAGTGATACATCAAAACCATAATTTATGCTTTGAGATGATATTTAGAGTTTGTATTTGGAATTCAAAGTTAGTATGTTGAAATAATAAGAAAGAGAATCAAGATATCTTTCCAAATCTTGCACTCTTCCTATGACAACCACCTTTATGTTATAAAGTGTATCCTTTAAATATTGATGTATATGATAGTGTTTTTCTTTCTTTTAATCATTTTTATAGAGCCTGTTATTCCATCCATACACAACTATGCTTCATTTCTATAAATAAAGTAGCTATTCTGAGACAACAGCCATAAGTGGCTTTCTAATGTATAACCATCCACAAGCTGATAGCTGTGTGTGACATATGCCATAAGACTGTAGAAACCCTCAAGGGAAAGATCTCATTTTTCTCTAGGTGTGAGATAAAGCTACAACTATTAAAGAAATCTGCACCCAAGATTTGTCTATCTATTATTTCACCCCACATTATCCAACCCTTCAAGTGAAAACCACACTCTGGAATGATATTTAGATCATACAAGACAGCAGAAGTCCAACCAGCATGAAGTTAGTGGTGAGTTTTGTAGCCAGCAGTTGCTGTTGCTGAACAATGTGAATGGGAACTATTTTCCAGGAGGAAAATCAGATTGACACTTTGATCTTAATGGATCATAAGGTAAGAAAATATGTCTGGAATTTAAACTAAGATTTTAGCAGGTAAGATTTCCACTATATATTTTATCCCATCATAACAAATCCCATGGTAACCCATATGTTATTTAAAATACTGTGCACAGATTTATTAGACAAATGTATTATTCTCTTTACAAAAATTAAGACTTGATGCTCCATTTTGCTCCCTTTTCCCAGTGTATCATTGAAATGAATAGAAAACTCTTAATCAAATACACTGTTGTTCTATATTTTTAACTGAGATAAATACACAACTTGATGACCTCTGCTATTTCTAATATTAAGCTATAAATAAGGAAAATAAGAAAATGACTTCCATTAGCTGGAAAATATCTGAATTCAGTCACATTCGTGTATGAATTATTTTGCTTCAACCTCAGAGTCATTTAAAGGGAATTTGTGTTTTCTCTTGGACATTGTTAGATCTATAAAAATGTTACTAGGCATTATGCCATCTCAGCACTTCAGCAGTGTGATGATAATGGATTCCTCTCTTTGCTCCATTTTAAAATCTGCTACAATATTAAAAGAATGAGGATTTGTGATATCATTGTGTATAAACTTAAGTCGTATAAACTAACTTCACAATTAAGTCCATTAGGTAAAATACTATGTGCTGAAAACTACCTTAAATTCCTAACCACTAGTTTTTGTCAGAGATTTTTTTATTCAGCTTAGAAAGTTTGTAAATTTGTACTATATATAGCTATATAGTTATATATATAGTTATATATATATATTATATATAGTTATAAATGTTATATTTTTGTACATATATGTTATATATTGTACATATACATGGATACATGTGCATATATGTTATATATTTGTACATATATGTATTTAAGACTTATATGTATGACATGTATGATTTACATGACAAATCCTGTATAATATGATGAATAGCGTAATATACATCCACATATCTCTATGATTAGGGATCACAAATCTAAATGCTTTCACGACCTGAGTGAAAGTCAGCCCCCCAACTGACTGAACCACCCAGGTGCCCCTAAACATTAAAAAAAAATGTTTTTAAATAATACATAAAAAGGAGAAATTTGAACATGGGGACAGACACACAATGAGGAAAGACAAAGTAAGGCCACACAGGGAAAAGATGATGTGTGACTGAAGCTATGTATCTACAAGTCAAAATATGACAAGGATTGCAGATGTCAGGGAGGGAGATGTTTTTCACTGTCCAGGGTCCCTCTGGCTGGATTAAGAATTAAACTTTCATGGGAAGTTTAACAGGAGATTAACAGGAGAAAAAAAATCAAATTTTTTTTTATGGGTCCACAGAGGCCCAACAATGAAATCCGGACCTAAAGAAATAACCAAGGCAGACAGTTTTTGTGATTTTTAGACAAAGACAATAAATCTGTGAGGACTAGGATGATGAAAACTTAACTTTGGACTTCAGTTAGCAAGCAATTCTAACCAGAATTTGGGCTGTAATAGTAAATTGGTAAAAACTAACAAGTCTGTATATAGCCTTCTCTGCTTTAAATTCTCTATCGCTAGTGGTAAGGGTGTCCTCTTTACCCCTTGGTACAGGGAGCTTACCTTCACATGGGATGTTTATTTCCTCCTTTTAGGGGAATAGCAGAGGGTCTGAGTGTCCCTTCTGCACAGACTGTCTCATAAGTAATTTTTATTTAAAATAATATGCCAACGTGGCACACCTTGGGCAACCTGTCCTCAGACCCTACACAAACACCAGAAGTTAGAGGAGACGAGTACGGATTCTACCCCAGAATCATCAGAGAGAGCATGGTTCTACCAACAAGCATTCCTCCAGATCTAGCAGAGATGAAATTTGTGTTGTTTTAAGCCTCCCAGTTTTTGGTATTTTGGTACAACAGCTCTAAAAAACCAATAGACCTTCCTGGGCATTTACAAAAATAACTGACTGACTAATGAAAATACTTACATGAATCATATTTAGCCCTGGAGATTTTGTTTTGCATCCTCAAGCATAGATGCATTTTAATCAAATTTGTCGTAAACACAAATGTGAAATTGCTACTTAATATCATAGATGTCAGCAGTAAGATTTAGAATTATCTCAATACCCTGGAAACCTGGGACGGAAACAACAGCTATCATCTTAATGGGAACAAATGAAGTGTGAAAATGCGCAAACTCCAGTTGATGTTAAAATTGTGGAGTATTTGCTACTCACAAGTATGAGGCAACAAGGACATAAATTGCTTACAAAATTGACACAATTTTAGAAGACTACATTAAAAATATTTCAATCATAGGAACTATTATTATTCCAGGCCGAATGGAATAATACATAAAAATCATTATCTATTGAGAAATGTCACCATATAACTGAGATTATGCAGACTCCAGGGTAAAGGCTGTGTGATATAAAAGCAAATGTAATGAATTAACTGACCTGCATTTTAGTACAAACCTGGCTGCAAACTATATGATTTGAAGAGGCGCACCTGGGTGTGCAGTCAGTTAAGCTTCTGGCTCTTGATTTCAGCTCATGTCATGATCTCCTAGTTCATGAGTTTGAGCCCCACATCGGGGTCTGACCTGATGGCACAGAACCTTCTTAGGATTCTGTCTCTCCTTCTCTCTACTCCTTCCCCACCTGTACACACACAGTCTCTCTAAATAAATAAATAAACATAAAAAAAGTTTTGTTAAATGAAAAAATAAAACAATTCACTTGTCTTTTTGTAGCTCAGTATCATAGATCATCAAAGAAGGGGCTTATATTCAGTGCTTATTCCCTAGGATCATTTGAAGCTACAAGATTCATACGTCTATCCATTTGTATAATAGCAATTTATTGAATATATGATGTGCTAAGAATTGTAGTATATTTTAAGCCTTTAATAATGAAGAGGACAGATAAGTTTCATTTTGCAGGGAACTTACTTCAATGTGCAAAAGGAGACAATGAATAAGGAGTAAGTACTATAAAGTTAGGGGGAAAATATGAGGTCATAAAGAATGAACATGGTGTAAGGGATCCCAGAGTTATTGACCTGTATTAAAAGCATTTCATGAGAGTAGATCATTGCATTGTGGATATCATCTTGAAAAGAAAATGTTAAAATCATAGTACATTGAAAATTGAACAGGTACGATTTTTCAGGAGATTGTTTTGTGTGTCCCATAGGTACAAATAGTAAGGGGAAGATAATGGTCATAGTTTTGGATTCAATATAAGATATTACTGAAAGTAAAAAATAAAAACTGGATGGATTATTTTAATGTCCTGAGTTCCGTGATGATAATTTGATAGGACATTATATCAGAATTCCAACATTGAGCATTGTACCTTCCATCACTAACATTTAGCATATTTTTTATAACATAAACAATATTAGGTTCATAAATTTGAACAATTTGCTAATCACCCTGGAAAAAAAAAATCTGAGAAAGAATAACAAACCAATAGAGATTTTCATTTCAGTTTTACAACTTGAGAGAGAAACATAATTACTCCAAGTGTTATTTGTTTTATCTAAAGGTGTGTGTGTGTGTGTGTGTGTGTGTGTGTGTGTGCTTCCCTTGAAGCTATACATAGTTGTTTAATCAAATTTTTGTGAGTAGATAATTAAGAAAAGAGTGGGAAGTGAATTTGGAAAGTAGACTATCAACTATTTTAGAATGAAGACATTATGAACAAGAGATTTGCGAATGGAGTGTGCCTGAAAGATGGGCCAACAGAGTATTATCATTTTGTTGGAAGTAGGCTCCCTTTCTTCTGTATCCCTGCTGCTCTGGGACTTTAATGTATTCTCCTTCCAGAAATGTCAGACTTAGAGATTTAAGGGTGTGATAGACTGTGAAGAAAAGAAAATCCAGTAATAGTATATCTGCTACATCATAATTTTAAGCTTACCCAAAATATGGGTTCAACACGACTCCAAAGACCAACTTTGAAATATTTTATTCAAAATCTTCAAAATGATTGTTTTTCACACTACATTTTGAAATTATTTTGATTTCACAATATCTTATTTTTTTAAGCCAAGACTGCTGATTTTCATTCTTGGTTCTGTGTCTGAATGCCTGGGAGGCCATTTCTTATTCTCTCATCAGTTCAATAACCCATTTATAAATGGATATAATATTTAAATAGAGACAAAGGGCTATGTTAAAATTAATACATTTTTACACGGCACACTAAGATTTTTGCTTACTGCCTCATTTAAGGAAAAAATAATCTCAGCCTAAAAATATCTTAATGATATAATGGAATTGTTCAAGAAAATTTAAGTGTCAGCTCTGTCCAGTAATTTTTCAGAACTAAGTAGATATCTGAATTTCGGCCAGACATTTTAAACCAAGGATCTCCAATATTCTTTGATAAGTTCTAATTTGAAAGAGATGAGCAGTTGTTTACAAATGGTGTAGTGTAGCCGATTTGAGCTGAAAGGTGTTCTTTCTTGGTTTCTGGAGGAAAGCCTTGCTCATGTATAGGTTTACACTGACAGAATGTGCACAACAGTTAATTAAAAAACGATAAAGCAAAAATTTACTACCTTTTAATTTATAATTTGGTGGGAAAGCAATAAAACATGCAGAATGGTGGCTGTTCCGTGGCCATGGCAAACTAGGTGGATATAGAATTGTCATGGACCTATCTCAATGATGCAATGGAGAGTTATGAACAATAATTACAGTACAGACTACAAGGCTGCAATTAGGGAGACTGATAATAACATTAGACATGGTTTTTCTTCCATATTTCCCTGGAAAATCTACTTAAGTAATGAAATTATGTTCTATAATTTTTCCATTGTATTCAAAAACAAGGGGAAAGGAGAGTGATCCCAAGATGGTGACATAGAAGACTCCAGAATTTCCCTCTTCCTATGGACACACAGAATACACAGCTACATGTGGTGCAATTCCCTTTGTGAGAAATCCGGAAACCAGGTTCGAATGGCTCCTACACACTGAGACTAGGAAACTGCCCACATTGAAACAAGCAGAAACAAGCAAGATGCCATATAACCAACCCCAGACACAGTGCCTTACACCTAGGCACTCCCAACTCCCAGCTTTTCCCTGAGGAGCAAAGGGTTTAGACCACACCTACCAACTTCTAACTCTGTCATCCAAGGGACGGGTCCCCAAATCACCCAGCTTTGATAGCCCCTGAGGCTTGTATTCATGAGTTCCAGAGGACTATAGCAAACACATAAGTGGTTGTTAAAGGGGTATACAAACACTACCTCTGACTATTGTCCCCAGATTCAGTGCAGAGGAAGCAGACAAAAATGGCCATCTTTCAGTTTTTCCTGGAAGAGTTTGAGTGCATACCTTACTAATGTATCCACTGCTTGAGGGTCCAGCTTCTAATTAGCCTGCATCTAGTGCTGACTGACCTCCTCCCAGGAACCTAAAGAGCCAGTCGGCGCTTGCTCACATCCTTCACTTGGCTTGCTCCAACAATAAAACCAAACCTCCAACTTCTCCCTAGAAGGATCTTATTCATGAATTTAATCACCCTACATTTAGGACTGTCACACAGAGCCCTAACAAACACAGCAGTTTTTAAATGAGTGCACAAACACTCCCTGCAGCTACACACCCGGGCTCAATGCAGAGGGCACAGGCAAAAGCACCCATCTCCCTGTTTTTCTCTGGAAATGAGTTGACTGAATACTTGTCAGGCTGCTAGCAGAGGTTCCAGTTTCTAAGCATCTTGCACATAGGACCTGACTGGGATTCTCCCAGAAGCCTGAAGGAGCTTGAGCATGTTCCACTGTCTCCCCTGCCACCCCTCACACACACATTTCTCCAACAGTAAAACCAAGTCTCCAGTTTCTCCCTAGGAGCTTGTTCACATATATGGCACCCCAAATTTTATATCTTCTATCAGAGAAATTGGATCCCAAATCACCTAGCCCTGGAAGCTAGTGGGGCTCAGCAACCACAGTCTCCCAGGGTCACACAAAACAAAAAGGTGGTTCTATTATGGAGCACAAACATTTCCAGAAACTATTCCCTCTGGCTTAGCAAGTATGAGTGAGCAAACACCCAGTCCCAGTTTCTCTCTGATAAGGAGCTAGACTGCATTATTTCATGTTCCACTGCTGGAAGTCAGGCTTCCAATTAGCCTGTATTGGAGAGCTGAAGGACCAAGCATTTATGCCAGGGATCTGGAGTAGTCATATGGGCATTTCCCCTGCTTTTGGGACACTGATGGGTCTTGGCACACCATCAACTACAGGAAGCTATTAAGAACAAAAAAAAATGGCTTGGACAAATCACCAAGGTTTTAGAGGCAATTGGGATCTCAGACAAGGCTGACAACGATTCATTTCCTACACAGGACTACTCTGTAAGGACTAGGAGAGGTGGCTGTTTTACCTAATGCACAGAAACCAACACAGAGAGTCAAAGGGAATAAACAGGGAACTATATTCCAAACAAAAGAACAAGATCAATATCCTGAAACCAACCTTAATAAAATAGAGATAAGTGATTTACCCAACAGAGAGTTCAAAAAAATGGCCACAAATATGGTCAGTGAGGTCAGGAGAGCAGTGCATGAACAAAGTGATAAGTTCAAAGACGTATAAATACAATAAAGTATCAAGCAGAAATCATACAGATGAAAAATACAAGAACTAAACTAGAAAACTCAGTAGAGGATTTTAACAGCATACTAGACCAAGCAGAAGAAAGGATTAATTAACTGGAACACAGGGCAGTGGAAATCATGTTACCCTATTGTTAACATGATGGAAGAGTAGAAATTCTATTTTGTTTTGGGGCTCCTGGGTGACTCAGTTGATTGAGCGTCCAATGACCCAGGTCATGATCTCACTGTTCTGGGATTAAGCGCTGAGTCAGGCTCTGCCCTGACAGCCCACAACCTGTGTGAGATACTCTCTCTCCCTCTGTCTCCACCCTCCCCTTCTCTCTCTCTCTCTCTCTCTCTCTCTCAAAATAAATAAACTTAAAAAAAAAAAGCAGTTCAGTTTTGTTTTTTTCTTGTTGGTAACCAATATATGTTCATCAACATAAAATAAATGGACATTAAACAACTCTAATAACTAATGTATCCATATCTTGTTTCTTTATAGAATTTGTACCTAACAAATTCCTCTGTACCCAACTCGCTTCATTCCCAATGGTCTTCATGAGCTAGTACAAATTCTTTTTAATGTGCCATAGAAAGTTATATATATTCTTGTTTCTGACATCCAATACAGCATGTTCTCTTACCATTCTGTATGTTATGCCCTTTCCTCATTCTGTAAATTATTAGGTTTTGTTAGACTTCTCTTTGTTTTACACCTCCTTGTTTTTGTATACGGTACTCCCGCTGTCTGGAATGCCCTACATCTCACCTCCCACCCTGCTTCAACATATTAGTGTGTACACATGTGCACGCAGACATACATACACACACACACACACACACACACACACACACACATACACACACTGACCTGGCTTAGGCTACATTTTCCCAGAGACAGACCCTGAAAAAAAATATTTGAGTACAAGTAGTTTATTTGTGTCTCCAGGAAGTAACAAAACGCCTGTAATATAGTAGATGCTGTATCTCATGTATTTAGCAACCAAAGAATGATAGTTTATGATGATAAATAACTTACTAATATTTGCTTCGAATGCTTACAACACTAAAGTGTTTTTATATCCACCATATTAATTAAGACAATTAGAGTCATTTTCCACCTTTTTACTAAAACAAAACTAATAAATGACAAACAAAAATGTAGACTTAACATTTTGGAAATTTCTGGCTCTGTAGTTCTGTTAAAAAAAAGCTGGAGTTGCTCAGCAAGCTTGTAGAAGGAGAACATATTTACCATTAGTCTCTATACTCTCGAGGCTTGGTTTTACAAAACCAGCTGGCTTCCATCTCCACATAGGCCCATGTTGTCTAATTGAGAAAATCATCTCCATAAGACCCTGCAGTGCTGCTCTCAATTTCTATTTTAACAGTTGATATTGTAACTTCTAACTCAGTGGTTGAGTTGCGATGTTCTCAAAAATTTGCTCTATGGCATTCTCGCTGTGCACCTTGACTCCTCCTCATTGTGTGGAGTTAAATCCCAAGTGATAGGCTGTAATGACTGGAAGGGGATTTGGAAGACATTTCAGTTCAAATATCTTGTTTCATAGCTGAAACTGAGAAAGGATTATTTTGTTCAAGTTCACCAACAGAGGAGGGGTGATATTTAAAATATTGAACAACTTGTACAGCTGGGTATCAACCAGTCAAAACAGGGCATCAATCAGTCAGAATGGGCATGGGTCACTGAGCACAGCCACGCTAGTGCAAGGAGAGGAAGCATAGATCCTTCAGCAGAGACAGTATCGTATCCAGGCAGCACATGATGCTGCTGATTATGCACCAGCACAGCCTCTTCTCTGCCTAACCCTCTGCTGCATACTTGTAAAATAAATAGAACTGGTGTCTGTAATATGAAACCTTCACTATTTTATACTTCTTTTTTCCCGGATAATAATTTATGAGCAGGAACCATGTGTACAGAAGTTTATGTATACAGGTTGGAAGTGATGTAGTAAGGAATATGGAAAAATATTGGTTTTCCAGAGTTGGTATCTTTCTGCCTCACTTCCAGATCATACAGAACATTCCAAACCAAATCTAACAAGTCTTTAAAGCAAAAATTAAAAAAGAAAGAAAGAAAGAAAGAAAGAAAGAAAGAAAGAAAGAAAGGAGGAAGGAAGGGAAGAGAAAGAAAGAAAGAAAGAAAGAAAGAAAGAAAGAAAGAAAGAAAAAGGGAGAAAGAGAAAACAGTGGTTCTAAGACAAAGAAAAGTAAATTACCAACACATCATGGCTCAGGTATAATCAAATGAATTACCATAATGGTCTGAAAGCCCCAATCAAAAATGTATGAAATAATCAATAGCAGTGAAGAGGGTTATCTTGTAATCAATAATGGAAATTAAACACTATTTCTGAAATTCTTTATTTGTTTGAAAAATCTCTGAACATTCATGATAAATAAGTATAACTGTGATCTTAATCTTGGTATAGATTAATTTCTCTAAACATCTTCCAACCCTTCAAAAAATATTTAAAAGGGAAAAAAGTAAGGTAAGTGTATCACAGCCTATTTTTGCATTAATGCTATGAGGGCTTAACTTGGAACTTAATGTGTAATTCTTTATTTTAATGCACTAATATTATTTTTTGAAGAGATCATTTTTGGAGCTCTCACTGGAACATTAATTTTCATAGAGTGCTATATTATCACATTTGTTAGCAGGAAATTCAGCCCAATGTAGCTTGGAAATAATGATTACTTTCTGAGTGGAAATAAGGGTGGTTGTATTTTGAAATAATTCCTTTTCAAAAGTTATTTTTTATCTCAGCTAGCCCAAGTATAGACCATGAACATCAGTACCTTGTTTTCTATGAGAAAGTTATATGCAAATTTTTAACTTTGACATTAACTTTGACTAAATTCTCATTTTTCTTTTATGGTAATATAGTTCCATCTATTAACTATATTAAAAGTAATTAAAGTAGGGGTGCCTGAGTGGCTCAGTTGATGAAGTGTCTGACTCTTGACTCTGGATTTCTGCTCAGGTCATGATCCCAGAATTGTGAGATCAAGCCCTGCTTCTCTCTCTCTCTCTCTCTCTCTCTCTCTCTCTCTGACCCTCCCCTGTTCTCTCTCTCTCAAAATAAATAAGTAAACATTAAAAAAATAAAAATAATTAAATTAATTTTAATTTCTGTATATATTTGTACACCTGTGCATCTGTAAACTGCTTTTTTTTTAATAAAGGTGAAATAATTAGTTTGGAGGATACTAAAATATTTAAAGCATCATAAGGACACAGGCTTTGAATTGGTAGGTATCCTTTTAGCTTGTAATCTGTCTCCATTAGTTACATGATAGGCTCTTTGAGGTCAGAGAGCTCTGAAATGATTTTATTATCACTTAGTTTCTCCCAAACTTGGCACAATGGCTTACATATGAACAAATTTTCAACAACAGCATCATGAATGAAATTATTGAGAATGTTTAACAAACAGGACTGTTCCGTAAAAATTAGAGACGGCACATGCTGAATTCTCACACAATAATGTGTTTTACACTAGAGACTATTACTACTAATACCAATGGGATACGTTCTATATAACAGAAATCTTGTTACTCTTTGAGCATACATAAAAGGGCTGAGGACACTCCACAGAGAAATTCCAAACATATCGTGTGATAGAGAACTATCTTTGAAATAGGCCATTTTACAAACTCTTCTTCATCTAACAGTGGATGTAATTTATGAATTTTGTACAAAATAGGCGTAAACATTTTCACAAGAATGGTGTGTATCATTGAAAGATTCTTAGCATATTTATGTTACCGTGTAGAATAGTAATCAATAGTGTGATGGCATTCATATTTTTAAATTCATGCCAGGATGCCTGGAAAGGTTTTTTTTTTTTTAATATTGTACAGAAGTTAATAATGGATAATATGCATAAATGTGCTTGTCTAGGAATTATGTTTAGCTAGTACTTGAATTTCAACATAACCAAGCAGCTTAATTTTGCAAAAACACATGATTGCTCTAAGAATGTTGCATAGAAAAATCTCCCACTCTTCTCAACCTCTCTCCTATAAGGGTTGGGGCATAACGTAAACAAAAAAATATTTTGCAACATAGTCGGCATGTTGCTGATCTTTTTCCTTGTTTGTCCGTATCAATTTTTTATCACAAGATAGATATTTTTTATGCCCAGGCATTTTTTTATCAGTAAAATAAAGAACAATAATGAAAAGTATCAACACAAAAATAAATGTGGGATTAAGAAAGAAATCCTTTAATGAATTAAACATAAGCATGACTCATGCCATGGGTCAGTTCAAGTTCTATCAAAGTTCTGTCAGCCTTTATAGATGATTAGCAGGTTATCTGCACCTTTCAAATATTTTATGCTTAAACTAAAAAAAATGCTGTTCAGGGTTGGTGGGGAAAGTAAGAGACAAGTAAAATATAAATGGAAAACTGGATAAAACATGATTATAAACTTTGTAAGATGAATTTCTCTAAATGCACTTAATGTTTAAGGGAAGTGATATTTAACACACAGAAAGGCTTCTGGTAAAAAACAAAAATTAAAATTAATAGCTCATAGGCAGATGGGTACTACTGATTAACTGATTAAACTTCCTGAAGTTTTCACATTAAATTAACTTCCAAAAACATTATATTAATAAATTATTGTTCTTTTTTAGAATATATATATATACACACATATACATGCACATGCACATAGAGAGAGAAATTCACATATATAGATAAACACACACACAACATGTGTAGCATGTGTATTTTTATCCAAGGTATCCATTTAGAGACTAAAATTTCTTGGCTTTCAGCTATGCCCTAAATTTCATCTTTGGGCCAAGTTATATGGCTGAGCATGAAAGACTGGGCTTTATAATAGGGATCCTGACAGAACTTTAATTATCCTGGTGTTATTTGAGTGCTACTGTAGTTAATTCTCTTATATACTGATAGCAAAAGCAACAGTGACTTGTAACCTGCAGCTAACACATTTTTATTAACTCCTTCCACAATTTTGATATTTCATTATAGATTTTGGCACCTTATTTTGCCCAACTCCCTTTCTATACTCAATCTTGATTTACTTCAATACATTGAGAAAAGATGTTTTCTATTTATTTCATATTACTTCCTTGTCCCTTCTTCCCCCATAGGGCCGTTACATTTTTAGTTAACTCAGTATATTGGGTTTTTTACTCAGTGAGTGATGTCTTTAGATAGGACCCTCCAATCAACCCAGTTGTGTTTACGTCACATGATTTCAAGTTGGAGGCTTATGAGATAATTAGCTATCTCAAGACATTTCCCCATAATACCATTTCTAACATATTTAATAGTGAATTCTTAAACTAATCAGAGTGTTAACTAAATATCAAACATTGAGTAGAACTGTATGAAAATTTCTCTCAAATTAGCTCCAAACTTACAAATTACAAGGAGTACATGACATGTCTTACCACGATCTACTACAGACTATACCCTAGCTTGATGAAGACAGGGTCATGTCATAATTTAATATTCATAGACCCAGTGTAAATGTGATTTGTTAAAGCTAGTAGTAAGAATTCATGTGAATTTATGCACTGGTTTAGGGGGCAGGCCTTGATGGGGACAAGTCATTTACTTTGTTTTGGAAGTTACATATATGAAGATGTTCAGTTAATTCCTACCTTTCTCTCTATCCATGTTTTGTTAATTCATTAATCCCCTACAACTCCAACCATACCATTTCATCATTCAGTCATATTCCTGTTACTTCCAGGATCCAGAATCATGTCTGGATTTCCAAGCATGAAGTGAATGCTTAGAGTCTGCAACGTGGCCCCTTCTCCTTTTCTCATCTTTTTCCAACAGCCTGTCCCCTCCAAATGCCTCCAAAAGCCAAGGTCACATTTGAATTTCTTTCTCATGCTGATTGTGTCTTATTTACTTGGTGAGGAAAAGCTTTGAGTCAGTAACACGCTTATAAAAATCCAAAGGAGTAAAGCTCAAATGCCACTTCCTTTAAGATACTTTCCTCACCCCATGAGAGAGAATTTCTTCTGGTTTGTTGCTTCTCTCACAGACATGACTTAATGAATCTGCACTGTAGGGATTTGAATCATGCCTCCTTCAGGGACCAGCTGTGGAACCCTGAATATGTCTTATTTTTACCCTCCATGTCTCAGCTTCTTCCTCATAAATCTGGGTTGTGAAGATATTATAGGTCTATAACCCCTTATCCAGTTCTGAATCCAAAACTCGCCAAAAAGTAAAGAAGCCTTTCTTTTGTTAATTCAAATGGCTACAAATTCAACATGACCTAAGTTCTTCCAGAAGCAAAAGCTGGCTTGAATTAATCTTATAATCTTCATCATACTTAGTATGCATATTCACATTTTACTCCAGAAGTACTAGTGTATTTTATTACAGGTTGTTGTCTCAGATCCTCCTGGGCACGTTAAAATACTTTTGTGTATCCTCAATAGTGGTGTGTAAACAAAATGTTTAGAAGCCAATGAACTGCAGTCCTAACAATTAGATGGTGATGGTGCAAGTCTGGCCTGATTGTGTATACCCAGCATAAACCTTCCATCCCCTCATACCCTGCATTTTCCAGAATTTTTACATTAAATTCAGAATGAATGCCTAGATTAGATAGTCACTATCTTGGTAAATATGCCTTAATAACAAACTTGATGGGGAGCAAATCTAATTTAGCCTTAAAGGAATTTAACCTGAGGTTCTATTTATTTAAGGACAAACACAGCATATGAGAAGTGATGTTCTTCATCAAAAAGGCTTTTCAATCAGGAGGGAAAAAAAGTGAGTACAATTAGGTACATTTGAATAAACATAAGGAAGATCCAAGTTGAGGTTAGGTTAAATAAGCATCTCTCTCTCTAATGTGCACCAAGACTTCACTTAACTCAAATGATTAAACATTTCTCTTTTAACCTCTCCTTCATATTGTTTCATATCACATTAAAAGCTTTCCAGGCACACCTGGTGGCTCAGTGGGTTAAGCGTTTGACTCTTGGTTTCAGCTCAGGTCGTGATCTTGAGGTTTTGCGAGTTTAAGCCCCACATCAGGCTCTGTGCTGGCGGCACAGGATCTGCTTGGGATTCTTTCTCCCTCTCTCTCTCTCTTTGTCCCTCCCCCACTCATGCTCTTTCTCTCTCAAAATAAATAAATAAACTTAAAAAAAATGCTTTCCCGTTTTTGGGGTTTTTGTTTGTTTGTTCGTTTGTTTGTTTTAGTTTCTCTAAGCCAGACAGAATTTATACTGAACCCATCCAAGTTACCACATGTCAGTCAACCCATCAGTGAAGCATAGCGGAAGTCTAAAATG
This sequence comes from Panthera uncia, assembly GCF_023721935.1. Taxonomy (NCBI): domain Eukaryota; kingdom Metazoa; phylum Chordata; class Mammalia; order Carnivora; family Felidae; genus Panthera; species Panthera uncia. The sequence goes on from NC_064810.1 coordinate 22,689,271, forward strand.
GGTCACAATTATCGAAGAAGATATACATAACATAAGGCATTTTAAAAGCTTGGGGACTATGGGTCAATTGTACATTCAGCCCGTTCATCTAGAGTTAAGGATTTAGCTCCATAATTAGAGAACCGGAGAATCTTAAATGCAGAGGTAAATGAAGTGGAAAAAGTAGAAAAGAGAAGCCCACATTCCCTCTAAGCATTCAAAGTTGAAAGTGCCCAGCACCGTAGATAAATTTCCACATACTTATCAGAGAAAAAATATGTTTGGCAGGTATATTAATCTGCTTGGACTGCCATCACAAAATACTATAGACTGAGTAGCCTAAACAACAACAATTTATTTTCCCATAATTCTGGAATCCAAGATCAAGTTGTCATCAGGGTTGCTTGCAGACAGCCTATTTCTCATTGTATCCTCATAACTTCTACTCTGTGTGTGCAGAGAGAGAGGGATTTCTGGTGTCTCTTACTCTCCTTATTAGAACACCAGTCTTACTGCACTAAGGTTCCATTCTGAAGACCTCATTGAACTTTTACTACCTCATTAGTGTCCCTATTTCTAAATACAGGTCACATTGGGAGTTAGGGCTTCCACATATCAATGCAGGGGGTGGGAAGGACACAATTCGGCCCGGAACCCAAAAAAGGTATCTCACAGGACATTGTGGATTTCTTGCAGATATCCATTTTCTTTCCCTTTCATAAAGAACCTTGATTTCATTCAGGGATCATCCCTTCTTTCTCTTGCACATATGCCCCAATGAAACCTGACCATAACTCAAGTTTTAGTGTTTGGCCAGTATGACTTCAGGTGGAATAGCAATATAATTTATTACCTAAACTGGGACAATTTCAAGAGTGAAAGGGACACTATTTAATTATGACAGAAAACATATTTGGGGAAAACTGGGATGTAAGGTCACTGTTGGACATGTTTGGTTCAAGAATGAGATCATGATCCAGTTTGTGGATCTAAAGTACATTTAAAAGGGGGTGACTGCGTGGCTCAGTCGGTTAAGCGTCCGACTTCAGCTCAGGTCATGATCTCACAGTTCATGTGTGTTTGAGGCCCGTGTTGGGCTCTATGCTGACAGCTCAGAGCCTGGAGCCTGCTTCCGATTCTGTGTCTCCCTCTCTCTCTGCCCCTCCCCTGCTTGCACTCTGTCTCTCTGTCTCAAAAATAAATAAACATTAAAAAAAAAAAAATTTAAAGTGCATTTGAAGGTATTTGTTGGGGGCTTTAAGGAAGTCCTTCCTCGTTATTCTCCTTTGTACAGGGTCTTCCCCTCTCCCCATGTAACACTTTTAAAAGCTGTTATTTTATTTTATTTTATTTTATTTTATTTTATTTTATTTTATTTTATTTTATTTT